>NW_020450063.1:324414-571872 GCF_003343035.1 Apteryx rowi | reverse complement strand
GGAGTCTCCTTCTCTGGAGATATTCAAAACCCTCCTGGACGCGATCCTGTGCAACGTGCTCTAGGTGACCCTGCTTGAGCAGGGGGGTTGGACTAAATCATCTCCAGAGGTCCCTTCCAACCTCAACYATTCTGTGATTCTGTGAAGTCAGTTTTCTCTTTAAGGTATTATTTTTCTAATATGTCTTAGGAATAATTAAATAAGAGACAAGGCATTTTCTAAACTATTTTGAAGATCTTTTTATTAGTGGAAATGAAGCAATATCTACTCACGTAATATTTGTTGTCTAGTTTGTTAATTGTCAGTCTGTTCTGCTTACTGGTCTTGTATTTCTACCCTGTACTTTTTCTGCATATCTTATTCCTTTGCCTAGATAATGTATATGAAATCTGCCCCCACTAATATCAATTATCAAACTACAATGACTTAAAGAAAGGCAAGACTTCATCCTACATTTGCACTGACTGACTTTCAGATGTGCATTAGTGTGATGCAATAAGCAAACTATTCCTTTTCAGAAAATAGTTTTTGTTCTTAATTCATAAGTACCATAGCCCATTTGATATCTAATGATGAGAGGAAGGGCAGAGACCTATGTGTACAATTAAGCTTGCATCAAAACTACTAATTCAAATCATATATGCTGTGCTCATTTTATTCCAAAGTTATAGGAAAAGTAGAGTCCTCCTTTAGTACAAAGCAGTCTTTCTTTTATTATTTCACTTATCTAAAACATGTGCAATATTCTGAATTAGATACAGACAATACATTAAAAGTAAATACAGAAATGAAAATAAGGGTTGTTTTTTATGTGCCCAGAGTTTAAAAGTTGTTTTGCCAAGAAAAATATTTAGAGAATTTTAGGGTAAGAGTGTTCATGCAAGACATGGACTAGCCTGCTAAGAAACACAGACAGAAAGACACTGTAATCCATAAATACTTTTGGCAAGTATTTTAACTAATTAATACTTATAGTTAGCATTTGTTGTTGTTGTAGGCATAGAGTTTATAATCCTTTGTATAACCTTATATGTTCTAGGAATACAATTGCAAGTCTTGTTCTTTATGTTTCTGAAAATTTTCATGCATTCTGAAACTATATTTTTGCAATTAAAAATCTTTCCTATTGCCAAGAGCTAAAAATAAAAGATAAAAGAAGCTAACCATCTGACTATTTACAGAATATATTCTTTTTTAGCAGCATACACTGTATACAGTGAAAAAATGTTGTGAAATAGGTATCAGATTGGTTACTTTTGAAGTGAAACAGGTATAGGTTGTGAAAAAAGACAGTTATACAGCTCTTGGTAATTGGCTGGAATCTCATAGATAATTCACTAGTAACATGTAACACTTATAGAGGGTCAATTCATCCTATTTTCAGAAAAGTGTGGAGAGGCAAAATCAGGACCCACTGTCTTTCTATAATGTTTGATTTAAATAATGTCCATGCCTTTTCTGGTGAAAGTCTGTACTGAAGGGAGAAAGAATATGTTTTACAGTATTTGAAAAAGTATTTGCTAGATGGACCTTTTTCACAGACCACTGAATTGCTCAGCCCCTTGCATATCCTTGTCATTCCCATCTTTCAGGCTGGACTTCCATGCAGAAAGTTGCTAATGTTTCTTTCATGTAGCTTCCTTTGTACATTCCAGCACTGCCTTATTTTGCCAGGGCCAGTAACGTAGTATGGAAGCAAGATGGAGTTTGGGTTTGTACTGAGAAAATATGAAATGCAATTGTACTACCGTCACTAAGGCTGCAAATTCAGAAAAGCCTTTTCAAAATTTCCAAATACATTCTCAAAACTAACTGCTCAATTCTGTTTCTGGCAGACATTGGCACTAAAGCTTTAGGATGTCTGGTCTGATTTCTAGCTGCTGCTGAAGAAGGGCACGGGTCTGCCATGTGTCCCCTGTCTGCTGTTTCAGATACTCTACTGCATCTCGCATGGCACTAGGTGCTCAAGGATGGACAGCTGAACTCAGCCCAGAGTCAAAAGTCTCCCAGTTCCAAATCTGTGCTTTCGCACTTTAAAGTTCTGGGTACTCAGTAACTGAACTGTTATAAGAGGAATAATACTGGTGAGCATATAAGCAATTAGATTTATGTCTACTACCTAAATTTTTCAAAATTTGGCTTAACTGTTTGGTGGTGTCAACTACTTTGAGGAGTGCTTATTCCATTGATAACGTTTTACCATTTTTCCATTTTTTTCTGATAGGGCAAAAAATCCCATCATGAGAAAAAATAGTATCAAATAATTCTATGAAAGGTATGTTTTAAAGAGTGAAAACTTAAAAATATCTTTTCTTTTTAACTTTCTGGCTAACTTCACAAGATTCAAATACTCTCCTCTGATATTGTATACCTGCAGAAGATATAATAGAGATTGTTAGGGATGTCTGCTTTAGCTAGTTTGTGTCACAGCCTTAACCTTATTCAAATGTTGATTTTCTTGAATATTAATAAGAGCGAGACATATGTGACAATGTTGCTATTTTTGCCTTCATAAGCATATGAATATAGTTACTATTGAAGCAGTAATGTCACACTGTTTATCTAAAGTCTGAAAGATACAGAGGACATGCTAACAAAGGCTGAATAGTGAAATATCATGACAGAAAAAATTTCAAGAATTTCAGAAACTGCAGGAACTTAAAGAATTGGATAAATATTTATAAAGTACAAAGTTGAAAACTGCAGTCACTGGAATTCTGCTGAAGCTTCCTGTCACTGTGTTTCATGGTAAGTCTTTATATATTCAGAGTACTTCTCACACCTGAGATCTAAAGAATAAAAGATCTTCTTTTCCATCTACAAAGGGTCTTTTCACTGTCTTAAAGGAAAACTATCAGTTAAAATATTTCAGAATACCTGTATTACTTCAATATCCATCAACTTCTATAGCTATAATCTTTTGGAATATAATTTTTTCTATTATTACATGGCAAAAATGTTTTTGTGGACAGAGTGACATACAGAAAACACTAGGAGGGATTTGTGATTTATTTTAAGTGAAAATCATGTTGGAAAATAATTCTGACACAGGATGCAGTGATTCTGAATTGGTATTGTGGATTTCCATGCCTGACTCTCAGTGATCAAACCTTAACCTACAAGAAAGCGGACTCTTTTATTCCTGAAAATTCTGTCTGGGATCTGAAGTCAAGCTGAGATCATTTCTTCTAATACTTACTAATGTCAATATTATATCACAATATTGTGCCTTAAAGAAACTGAGTTTTTTGGGCCTTTCTGTGTGTTTCTGAGCACTGAGATATGATTTTAAGCCAAAGGATTTTGTAGATGGTGCAAAACAATAGTACCAGAAACAAGCTCATTCTCTTCTAGCTCTTTGTTCCTTGGGAGTAAAGATGTAAAAGAGAGAGAAAAAAATGCTCCCCCCTGCCCTTTTTGACTTGATATCAGGGATAGTTACACCTCAAAGTGTAAATTTTGTCTAGCCACTTTGTAAACCACACCTGTAGTGTACACCTGTTCCTAACTTCTCCTCTCCCCCATAACATTTTGTTATTAAAGCGCATCTATGTCCTTTTAAGTGCCAGTAATGTTCCTGGTACTGTTGAAGATGCAGGTGAAGATGGCCATGCCTTGACAACTTATGATCTACAAGAAAAAAAAAAAAGCAAGATCCATTCTCCCACCACCACCACACACACAGATCTAAAGGTCCTGACAGAATGATTAAATGGTTATTTAAATATTTCTATTCATTCTAGCTCAGTGTTTTGAATTTTATAGGAGAAAAAATTGTGTTACTCCATTTCAGCATGATGTAAAATACTAGCTGCTAAACCTTCATCTGTAATAGAAATCTTCATAGCAAAGAAGAGGAGAAGACAAAGATGTCTTTAAGAAATCTTGAGGATCCCTTGATAATATTAGGGCCACTACAGCCTCTGGCAATGTTTAGCACAGCCTCAAGGATACTCTAAAATCTGCTGGCTTGTAAATGCCTCCAGGGACCATTATGCTAAAGTGCAGAACAGTTGAGCCATGCCCTTGGCACTTGACATGTAGAAAGGATGATGAGAAGGCTAAGATGAAATGAAGGATCAAACAGCTAATGCAAAGTTCAAATAACAAGAAATTCTTAATCGATATCAGAAGGGGGAGTACTGAGAGAAAATTAGCAGGTCTGCAAGAGAACAAGTGGGGGAAAGGGAGCAATTAAGGAAGACAAGGATATCACTAAGAAGCTGAATTAGTTCCTGAATTAGCTAGTCTTCATCACAGACTGTATATAAGGAGTTGCTTACCCTGGACTTCTTTTCTCATAAAAAGAAAGACTACTAAACTATTGAAATAAAAAAATATTGATATGAGTTGATAAATTTATTATTCCACATTGGTAACATTTTCCTTTTTAAATTTAGTTTCTGTAGTTCTGATGAAAGAGGTTGTTCAGCTGCTAATAATATTCAAATTCCTTTTTAAAATCTGCTAATATCCTTAAGGATCGAAGGGTAGCAAGTGCTATAACTCTATTTTAAAAAGCTGTTAAGGATAATACAGGCAGTTACAGGTCATTAAACACTACTCATATACCTGGTGAAATTGTTTAAAATTATCTTTGTTAAAAGTCATATTATAAAAAAATACAGAAAATCATTATACTAGTATCTCTCATTCTCTCTTCCACATGAGGAAAATCATGTTTCAGTAATCTGTTACCATTCTTTGAATGCTAGCAAACCACTTTTCTAGGACTGACGTTGTCTAATAATGTTAACCTGTTGCTCAGACAATCATCTTTTCATACACAGAAAATTAGAAGAGTCTGACACAAAATTAAGGGACCTGAAGGAAAATGAAAGACAAGGAAGGTAGGTGGAAATTCCCCTTTACCAATTATCTCTGGAGTTAGAGCTTTCCGCCGATATATAGGAGGTGATACAGGAAGAATTAGAACACATAATTTGCAAGTCCTGTGAATATGCCCTAACTGCTAAAGCAGGAAAAGATTTTACAGAAAGTTGAGGCTTCCTTTAGGAAGGACTGAGGGAATCTCACTTCAGAATATCTTATTCCTCTTGGAAGAAGGATATCTTCACTTAATTTCAGGCAAAGAGTGAAATGAAACTGAGTCTCTTGGGAAATAATAAATATAGACATCAAGCTTCTGATGTAAAGGAGTTAAATGCAGGTACCCACTCCACAGTGGATAAAAAGGAAGTGCTACTGCCACTGGCATAACTCCTCATGAAAATTTAGCATTCCTTTCACCCCTCAAAGCCCCAGAGTATCCAGCTCAAATGATATTCTGAACTTTGTTGATTCTTTTAGGAAGATAAAAATGTTGTTGGATTTGGCTGAAAGTATCATGTCCAGACCTACTTGTAAGACTGTGGTACAGCACCACATAATTCCTGCCAGGAAAATATACATTTGCTCTTCAGCTACAATAAGTGCAGTGGAAGGTAGTGACTGGTTTGCTGTGGGGCCGTGTTAGATGTTATACTGCTAATTTCTGCTGTTGTCAAATCATAATTTTATATTCTTTTGACATCACTAGCTGGTTTGCTCTATGCTTCCTGTATTCATAAGCCATGGATATGATGGCATTCTGGCTGCCAGAGCTGCTATGTTCATAAAACTAAGTAATGACTGTCTTTACGCACCAGATTAAAATAGACACACTTAAATTTATTACTTAACAGTTATTACCTTTGATAATTTTATTTTTGACCAGTTATGCTAAAGGTTTTGCAAAAAAATCTTATGTTGACTGAAGCAGAAAGCAGGTGGCAGAATTAACATCTAATATTGCTAAAATTGTATGAATGGCTCATCTTATCTACCTTAATAGAGGTAAAGCCTGGAAGAAATAGATTCCAGGGGAACACCTGTCTTCAGTGTGTCTTTTAGTCTCTGTTTTTTCTAATCTATATTTACCCAACATCTGTTAGTTGTATTGCCTGTTACATTAGAGTGTAATTCTCGTGTACTAGACATATCACTTTTGACAAATTTAAATAATTCTTATTACATTATCACATTTATATTATTATTGCCACTTAACTCTGAATTGCATTACTAACCAATACCAGTTCTATCAAACAGTTCAAACTTTCCTCTTAACAAAAATATTATGCCTTTATTTTTCTTTTTAATCAGCAAACACTAACATTAACACTCATCCTAAAAGATCAATTAACAACAAACCCACCATTTTTCTACCTGCCTCTACACATTAACTAAAATGTTCTGGACCCTAAAGGTTAACTTTTGCTCAAGAGAAAATAAATGTCTTTCATTCTGATCTTCTTCTTTTGTCCAAATAGTTCACCTTATTTAATGCAAATATTGATCTAGCACTATCACTCAGTAACAAATTTAAAGTTTTGGGCAAAATCTTCTGTACTTCTGACTGGGTCATTTATTTTTGAAAAAGTATCTACAAAAGATACAGCACATACAGTAGCTGAAAGGAAAGGAGAGAACTGAAAACTTTTAATGGGAATCCAAACCTTCGATTGAGAGGTTGGACAGGTCATCTCCCTTAACAAGACAGATAGGAAGTATTCATTCCTTTTAAACTGACATTGGCAAGGACAAAATATGAAATAGTTTTATTAAAAGAAGAGACTTGAACTCCCACAAAGGCAGTCATTAAAAAAAAGACTGTGATACATGGATTATTGTTAAATGCAGTGCAATTGGCATTATGATTCATAGCAAAAGTCCACTGAGTACAGTCAGATATGTGATGTCATTTCCTATAATTAAATTACAAGAACCTTTCCGTAAATATTGTGCTTACTGTGCTTTGCCCTTTGTGCCTGACTGTTCAAATGATGTTAACAAGAAGCATCTGCTACTATCTTCAAAAATCTAGGAGAGGCTTTGGATCTTCTGGTTTAAATAGCAGACATATTTAATCCATTTAAAGGTTTCAGTAATTCCTCAAAGCTGCAATAATGGTTGGCAACCTCACAAGCTGCAAGATAGTTTTTAAACTACTTCGCAGGTTTTAATGGAATCCCTTTAGTAAAGAGTTCAAATAAAGATCTAAGAATACTGTCCATTTGTTCCAAAGGGTCTCAACCATTGCATAAAGTTGTGACTTCCCCACCATTCCCAAACATGCAAAGCTGTTATATAATTCAGGGCTTTAGTTTTGAAGATGGTGCTGTTTTACATCCAGGCTTCCTCAAACCTGAGTAAAGGCGTGTCTCTTGGTTTTATAGGTGTATAACATATAAAAGTCCACAACTAGATTAAGGACAACCTGTTAATATTTCCTGCAGATAATAGTCAGGTGACAGTACATTTGCTCTACACTTTCACTGAAAGTTTCTTGTTCTTCATCAAGTGGCTTGCAACGTGAAGAAAAGCATCTGTCTTGAATCCTGAGTAGCATCACTAACCTCCAGCACCAGCTTTAGGAAAGACCTCTGCCAAATATTGAAAAGTCTGTTGGGCTACTTTCCGTACAGCCCACATGGAGTCATTCAAACGTCACTCAAATATTATAGATGCTACCAAATGTGTGTGAACTTGAACATGAGTTCAGGTAGACAGAGAACTCTTCAATGAGAAAACCCCAGATATTTTCTTTAAAACATATCTGAGTGATGATGGACTACTTCAAAGATTGAATTTAAGCTAAAAAATAAGCCAATGACTGTGTTGTGGCAACTGCAAGCTATAAAATTATCTTCTTTCATAAAACTGACCCAGTATCTTAGTATTTCTCTGTTCTTTCCTATCAATGAAGATAGGATTTTATCAGTGAGCTGCCTGGAGAACTACCCTAAAACAATGGGTATGTCAGAGTGAAATACATTTATGTTTATCTCAAAGCTCTCTTTCCTTCTTTCATAGCAGCTAATACCTTGGAAATTGTTCAGAGCAAGGATTCAGGCAGGCTGTAGAGATTTCTAGTATGAGGAACCTTGTACTCATGCTGAAGTGAGCTTCAAAAGAACTGAAATAATAGAAATCTTGTGGAATAATTCAAAAGCCACAGCAAAACATTTTTAATATATCCATATTGCAGAATGTGGCTCATGTAGATACACACAAGTTAGCTTTGTTTAACTAATTTTTTGTACTCAGTGCACCAAAAGCTTACCATGTTCTTACCATGACTTGTAATTCTGGTTTCCCCATCCCCCAAAGAGCATAGTAGGACTAAAATGATACAGAGAAAGGCAGGGGGATGAGCAAAGCTATAGAAATACTTCTGTAGAAGGAGATATTAGGCTAGGAATGTTTAGCTTAGAGAAGACATAGCTGAAGGGATGTATGTTATTGATGTATAAAATTATAAAAGCCATGAATACGGAGGCAAAGGAGCAGTTATGTACTATTTTTGTAAAACAAGAACAAATGAAATTATCATCCAAAAGATTTTCAACAAACAAAGGGAAGTGCTTCTTCACATAGTGCATAATTAGATTGTTGAACTCATTGCCACAGGATGTTGTGGAGGCCAAAGATATAAATGGATTCAAAAAGTGATTAGAAATATGAAAGGAGGTCCATCAATAACCATGAAAAACAAAGAGGTGATACCCCCTGTGACTCCAAAAGTCTTTCCACATTACAGTGCCAGAAGGTACACTCTTTTTTCCCTAAATATCTGCTACTGACTGTGGTCAACAAGAGGGGGAAGAAGCAAGCACTTCTTCCTGAATGGGTAGGTTTTCCTCTTGAGTGGAAGAAGCAGCAAGCGCCAGGCCATCACTGATTAAGTGTGGGTTAGATGAGTCGACAGTGAGGTGGAGAACTGTCTGAATGGAAGAACTCAGAGGGTTGTGATCAGTGGTGCAAAGTCTAGTTGGAGGCCTGTAGCTAGCAGTGTCCCCCAGGGGTCAGTACTGGTTCCAATTATTCATCAGTGACCTGGATGAAGGGACAGAGTGCACCCTCAGCAAGTTTGCTGATGATACCAAACTGTGAGGAGTGGCTGATACACCAGAGGGCTGTGCTGCCATTCAGAGAGACCTCGACAGGCTGGAGAGAATAATCCCATGGACCAGTACAGGTTGGGGGTTGACCTGCTGGAAAACACCTCTGCAGTGAAGGACCTGGGAGTGCTGGTGGACAACAAGTTGACCATAAGCCAGCAATGTGCCCTTGTGGCCAAGAAAGTTAATACTGTTCTGGGCTGCATTGGGAAGAATGTTGCCAGCAGGTCAAGGGAGGTGATCCTTCCCCTCTACTCAGTGCTGGTGAGGCCACATCTGGAGTACTGTGTCCAGTTCTGGGCTCCCCAGGACAAGAGAGACATGGCACTACTGGAGCAAGTCCAGCAAAGGGCTACAAAGATGATTAGAGGACTGGAGCACCTCTCCTATGAGGCAAGGCTGCGAGAGCTGGGCAGGTTCAGCCTGGGGAAGAGAAAACTGAGGGGGGATCTTATCAATGTGTATAAGTATCTGAAGGGAGGGGGTGGAGGGGATGGGGGCCAAACTCTTTTCAGTGGTGCCCAGCAATAGGACGAGAGGCAATGGGCACAAACTGAGACTCAGGCAGTTCTGTCTGAACATGAGGAAAAACTTCTTCACTGTGAGGGTGACAGAGCACTGGCACAGGTTGCCCAGAGAGGTTGTGGAGTCTCCTTCTCTGGAGATATTCAAAACCCTCCTGGACGCGATCCTGTGCAACGTGCTCTAGGTGACCCTGCTAGAGCAGAGGGGTTGGACTTAGATGATCTCCAGAGGTCCCTTCCAACTTCAACCATTCTATGATTCTGTGATTCTGTGTAAAAGACAGGCTGCCTTCCTCCTCTGGAGGCCCACACCAGAGGGTCTGCCAGGTCTTTGGCAGATGCAACAATCTAGGCTAAATCCTTGCTCTGATCCGTTATGGCCAACCTACCATAGCTGCTGCAGAGCAAGCTAACTGCCCAGGCTTTTTGGCCAGATTTTCTTACCAACACTGAGCTTGGTGCGATTGCAGCCACAATGTTAACGTGGCCAAAAAGTACAAATCTCTACTCATTATGTCTGAATGATCAGCAGCCTCTTAGGATAATCAAAAGTTTACTTAAACACATAGAACTTTTCTGTAAGGTATTCCAACAGCCAAATGAAGTACAGGACTTAGCTGACTATTTAACCACAGTCATTTCTTTGAAGTACTCTTAAAAGGATTTGAACCAAAACCCCTTGTAGTGCATTGAAGTCTTTCAGCTTCCTTCAGCAGTCTTTGAATCAAGCCAACAGAATTGATGAGCACCATCCCAGTTGAAAAGGTCGCTTAATAAATTAGTTAGAGTTGGTTTTGTCATCTGAAAGTATTTCTTTACAGCTTAGCTCTCAGTACCAATGTATCTCCTCTCTGAATTTATTTTCATCTGTTAAAAGATGCACCACAAAAATCTAGAATAAAGGCTATTTAAACTCTCTTTTTTTTTGATGAGACAGAGCAAGGCTATGTTTGTTCCTAAAACAAGCCTGTAGTTCTTAATGATAGTTAAAGATGTGACTTAAACAGGCTGACATCATAAAACCTAAAACTTTTTCAGTTATTTCTTGTAATGGTCTTGGGAATTTTTATTACAAATTGTAGTTCTCATAGGCTTGGGTAGACATATCTGGAGCTCTCTCATATGAGTGTTTTCTCCTATCTAGCCACTTGGTACTCCAGGTATCACTTAGAATTACTGACTCCTTATTGAAGTAATTGCATAACTGCCCATACAGGGTGTGGTGGGGGACAAGGTCATTACAACTACATAAATTAATGGCAATTAATGCTGGTTGAAAGGCAGAGCTACCACTTGAATAGGTGCCTAGTAGCTGGCACAAAAGTCTTCTGACTTAAGAGCAGAGGACTTGTGTATCAATCTCCATCTTCAAAATTCTCTGTTGGTTACCCTCTGTCTTCATTGCTGGGTTATCAAGCCAGCAAAGTAGATTTTATAAGAAACACCAGAGGAAACAATTATAATTTGTCTCTTGTGAACATAATCTGAAACCTCCAGATGAGAGGTTAGATACTGATAAATTTAATCAACTGAAATACAAGGGAGAATATTGTATGCATATAGGAGCTGTGTAAAACAGGGTTGTTCAAATTCAGCTTCTAAGGCTAAGCTGTTATCAGTTAAACAAAATGATTTGAAATTATTCAGAATTATGATTATTTCTACTTGTTGATATTCAGCTGGGTCTGTGAACCTGTTTTACCTGGTAAATATTATTACTTAAACTTAGTGGTGGAAAACAAAACTGTAAATTAGACTGCTATTGAAGAATGCAGATCAGGTTCATCTCTCCTCAGCTGGTAGCTTTGTGCCGACTCATTTGACTGTTTCTTATCTTCCTCATAAGACATTTTTATTTGTGTTAAAATAGGAATCTATCTGTGTGAAATGCAGTGAGCAGCTTCATGGGTTAGGACTGGACTCTGACAAAGACAACAGATGTAATCTGTACCTTACATTTTCTCTATTCTGTTCTTGAACAAGCTTCAAGACAAGCAAGCTATACAGAATAAGCTTATAGCAGATCCTACAACAGAAGAGGCCTGGAAAAGTGCAAATATTTATCCACTTGGTCTATAAACCCTAGATAATGTATTTTTTATTAGCTAGGACTATGAATGAATGAACTTCTTGAACTTTGAGAAACATTACAAAACAAGTTTTAAAAAAGTTTGGTTTATAATGTATCTGTGCATTTATGCAGAGAAATTTGTGTGTGAGCGAATAGTATTGTTTGGTGGATTAGGTATGTATAAGTACATACACACAAGTGCACATTCGCACAAATATACATATGATATCCTGTGGAGTCAAAAAGGTACACAGATTTCCTCTAAAAGCTTAATTTCACTTAAAATTTCAGAAGATTGATTGTACTGGACATGATCCTATTCATAGTCTTGTTTTCCACAAGCATATATCTGCACAGACTTTTTGGCAAAGGAATATCTACTTGCATTTGCATAAACCTAATCAAGGAGGCCTAAATTCTGCCTTGTGTCTCTAGAGCAGCACAAACTAAAGAGTGTCACGATTTAGACATCAGCTTGCACTTTATCCTGCAATCATCCATAATTCTTAAAATGTTGGCATGATTCTTGGTGTAGTTTTGACCACACTGACTAGCACTCTCCCAATACCTACTGAGCTTTGGGTATGGATCAAGAACTATTCACAATGTTTGGTTTGAATGTTGTTATCTCAATTCGAAGCACAAGAGAGTTTATTTCTGCCAAAATATTTGACCTTGGGGCCAGAGAATAAGCCTTGATTCACTTTATTTGTGAATATAGACAGAGCATGTGTTTCCAGAATATGTATCAGCAGTCAGCTAATAATAATATGTCCCATGTGATCAATTTTCCATTTATAAGGGAAAAAAGTGGGTTCATTTTAAATTTTTACTTTGAAAGGGTTCTTGCATTAAGTATATACAACCTGAAAAGACAAAGTCCAAAACCTCAAATATTGATGTAGAAAGTAGAGATGTGAGTTTGCAGTCATCTTTACAACTGTGGGAGTTCAGTGCAGACTGGGACTTGGCCCAGACTGTGCCGAAGGAGCAGCTGTATCAGCCACCATTGCTTTGCCAGGACTCTGAGTGAAGTTCCAGGTCAGGTCGGACCATTGATCACTCTTAAAACAGGGATCAAGGCCCATGGCTTTATTCTGTATTTTAAGGAAAGACATTGTAGAGAAAGGGGAGCCAAGGTTCATGTGAAAGCAATACTTCCTGTGGTTGAAGAGACCTGTTACTGTGTTTTGTAATAGCCAAAGAACAGGTCTAGAGATTTTTCAAAAACTTCTCTTACTGTGTCAAACAGTTTCACTGCTGGATTTACTGCCTGTTTTTGCAAAAATATCAGAGACCCTTCTATATTACCCTTCTTTTTAACATTAAACTCTTGGTGATATCTGGCTGCCAAAAGATGTTAACAGACTGCCAGACCTAAGTCTTTCCCCACTATTCTAACAAGGTCACCGGCCTCCCGGTGCAAATCAGACAGGGATCATAAAATTGTTATCTTCCAAGATATATACAGTGCTGTTCAGAAACAACTGAGATATGCAAGTATATCATTAGGTACTTGTCCAGGAAAGTGATTTTTTGTGGGGCATGTGGTGCGGGGAGTTATGATGGGGGGAGTGCGGTGAACTTATAGGGAACATACAGGTCATTCAAAATATTTTTACTGAAAAATACTGGTATTTCACAGGAAATTTTGGAGGCAGTTTCCAGTTCTTTACTATATAGCTCTTTTGTATTTGTAGAAAATCTCTTTGCAGTACTTTTATTGCTTAGCTTTTTCAGCAGCATTATTAAATCTGAGCTATTTTTGCTGTCATAGAGTGTCTTCATATTCCCGTGTATTTATATTGCTCATGATCTTGGTCTTTAAAATATGTATTATAAAGAGAAATAAAAGTTAAGATGCAGCATTCTTTGTTAGTATGCTTAGGCACTGTAAGGGTCCAGCGGGGGCGATGCCTGGACTCCCGGCAGGGACAGATACACAAACACAAGGCACACTAAGGTCAATACTGAGCGTTTATTACCTCTGCGTCTGAGCGGGGGTTCCGCAGAGATTTCCCGATCGAGGCAATAAAGGAGCGGGAGAGTCCCTGGCTCCGCTGAGCGTCGGTCCATGGCGAGGAATGCCGGGGGGGCACTGTACGTGGGTTTTGTGTACTACACACATGCGCAGTGGGCACATTGAGCTCATTGCTAATCTCGAGTCAAAGTCCAGGTGCACACCACACTGGCATAGGCCCAGCTATATGGCTATGGGTCAACATGCCCTGTTGATGCTCCTTTTCCCACAGAATGGTCTGGCTAGCTTCCATCGCCTATCTCCTCGACATTCTTCCGCGCTTTCCCATACAGGCACCTTCTAGTTAGCTATGCTTTTCTTCATTTTCTGAGTTATGCCAATAAAAAACAAACTCATTATTTTGGACATACAGAGTGAAAACACTGTGAGCTATAATCTATCCCAAATGGAAAAAAAGAAAAGTAGAAGGAAAAAAATTAAAACACTGGGAAGACAAAAATAAACAAAATGGAGACTAATGTGGCTAAAGAAGAACCGATCCTTTAAAGGATCAAGCCTTAGATATATATTGAGGAGATGAAGTCTTTGTCCTGTTTTTCCCCATAAGGAAGTAAGTCTATCAACCTTCCCTTCCCATCCACAGCACCGCTGGATTGAAAAAGAAGAAAATGATACCCTATTCTTTAAGGTATTTGGAGAATCATGCAATATATACTCATGAAGAGTTCTGCCCTGGGTTCTGCATGTCTCGAGTTACAACAGAAGCTAGAGCTCCTTTTATGTAGTGTTTATATTCACTATTAAACAATCTGTAAGAGATGAAAAAAACCTGAGTAGTTTGAACCATTTATTTTGCCAGCATTTATGACCTGAGAGACAAAAAAGTAATCAGTTCATGAGCAGGCAGTTCACTTTGCAGTTTATCTGATTATTTGGGCATATTCTTGGTATATTTCAATTACAGTAGAGTACATAAAAATGATTATATGTAGAAACAACTATAAAGCACTTTTGCCTTGGTATATCGTTTTAGGATTCTATGCACTAGACTTTGTAGTTTGCATCTGACGGTTTGAAAAAGAGAAGCAGCAACCAGAGATAGTTGATAACATTTCTCCAAACAGTAATGCCAAGGTTTGGAAAGTTCAGGGCAGAAGAATAAGGAGGAGTGTGTGGTTAGTTTCTAAAACTTTCCCTGTGACCAGAATTTATTCTTCTCAAAGTTTAACAATATTTTCGTGTTGGAAATTCCACTGCTTAAGTTATCTTAATACAGAGAGGGTCATCAATATCGCACTTCAAAACTGAGCAGAAAATTAGAAATGTATATGAACGTTTCCCCACAGAAAGAGTAGAAATTCTCTCCTCTGATTCTCACCTCTTGTAACACCCATAAAATTTTGAGAGGGAGAGCCATCTTACTTCCATGCTCTTCTTAAGACCTACCCTCCGGTAAGTAAAGGAAGCCTACCTCTCAGACATTTTCTTTTAATGGTTACAAGTACCCAACTGAACTGTCTCCGATTTCATGGCTGGGCCATCTTAGGAACTGAATGTGTGAAGGATATTCCCTGCTACTTCAGCAGACAAAACCCTTCTATAAATATGGAAGCAGCAGGAGAGAGAATAACTTCTAGATGACCCTTCTTCACTGTGAATGTAGTAAGAGGTTGTGCTGACGTGGACAATTTATGCATCTTCTTTGCTTTGCAAGTTTCCTTGGAAAAACAGTGTTTTCTGGTTCTCTAACTTTCAAGACCAGGACTATAAGCCTGAAGTAACTGTGACTCTGGGCAAGCTCTCAGTTATATAAGCTGTGAAGTGGGTGAATGACAGTTATGTCTCCACACCAGCAATATGAACTTACAGTAATAGAGCAGTGATGAACACAGAAATGTTAATAGTAGTCAGTGAGAGGATCAGAACTAGACCACATCAACCCTGCACTCAACATGAAATGCATCCTTATTGAAGATGGATTTTGTGTCTCTGAAATTAGCTAGTTATATTGGCACTGACACAAAATTTTCTTCAGCAAGGACAAAAATCATGTTACATCATAGTAAAATGATAGAAGCTGCTCCTGTTGCACAAAAGCAAGCTCACAGACTCTGGTTAAGCTTTATTTTATTTTATTTTATTTTATTTTCAATAGTTGTCATACAGTTAACAGTCTTGTAAAACTGGCCTAACCAAGCCAAAAGGGGAGGCACCTTTGCATTCACAGAAGACTGAACGTAATGCCCCAAAGAAGAGTATTCACCACACCCATGAATCATGAATTCGAGAACACCCTTGTCTTTTTCTACTGTTGCCTTTCTTACACCTCTGCTAGCTACTTAGTACATTTCTCCCCTATTYAACTTTAAAAGATATTGCTATTAGAATACTTTTATTATAATAATGCTTTGCACATGTGATGATATTTAAAAAGAATCAAAGAATTGTTACTTCTTATTTCCACAAATAGCAAAACAGAGGCACCAATTTAAGTGAATTGTTCAAGAAACTAAACATCACTGATACATGAGGAATAGAATTTTTCAGGTTTCCCTGATTCTGTGGCCTCACTAAAAGGCGAATGACAGAATACTGTGACAAATCCTTCTCTTCCCCTATTTAGAATCATTATTTCAAGTATCACTGTAACTTCATCTTTATGTTCTGTATGTCTCTTTCTTTTAAATAAACAAAAAATTTAATTTGGCATATAAAGTCTAAATGCAGCACTATTTTAATTTGTGTGTCATGAAACTCTATCTTAATCTGCAAGCAGATGAAATAATAAGAAACTGGTGGACATGTTACCAAAAGGTTCAGTGACAGACACGTGATTGGGACAGAAAGCGAAATCACAATATATGTACAAGTGGCAGCTATTTTAATTAGATAACCTGCTGGAAATTTTATTCAGAAAGAATACAATTTCCACTAGGATGCAAGTAGATATGGAGAGAGGACAGAGTTACAGAATAAAAGAAAGCATTGTGCAAAAATATTTGAAGAGCCCAAAGCACAGTAATTGACACAACAGCTATTATCCTATCTCAACCATTTAGGAAGTGCCTGCCCCAGTGCTTGCCCTTCTGTACTGGACAAAATATAAAAAGCAACTTTATGAGCCTAATCTTAAATATTCCACACATCCACTGACAAAGACTTTCTAATATGTGACTAAACACAAAAACACGCATCTACTTTATAGGTTTTGCTGGGGATACAGAAAATACTGAAAAGCCTAGACTGCACCAAGCAACCATGAAACGGTTTGTCATCTGAAACAAATACTACTGGTCCTGAATAATTAATCAAAGCCATTTTGTTATGTAACTAAATACAAATGTATATTGTAATCATCCCTTTAAGGAAAAGTACTTACATTCCCTTTAAGGGAGAGTACTTATATTGCCACAGAAACATGTAAGAGAGAACATGTAGGAGTACAAAATTCCACAGAGAAATTAAAGGGCTTTTAAGATAACATGATTTAGTTAAGTGATAGGAAAAGAAGTATAGGAAAAATATAAAGAATGTGTAGATGGCAAAGATGCAGACAAGGAATTTTAATTAGAAGTTGAATAAACAAAATGAAGAAATTGAAAATGCAGGCTGAAAAAAACCATTAACTTTTATTTATTTGGTACTCTGTATTATTCCATCACCATAATTGATTTCCAGAGTTAATCTTTCTATGAAGGAGGCATAAATGGCACACAATTGTCACTGTGAGTGGATACTGCTAGGCACAGGAGCTGTCAGTGGGAAAAGCACACATGTGTCTGTTTACACTTTGAGATAAATACAGATGTGTTATTTAAAAATTAAGAATTAAATTTTACAGTACATTTTGAATTGCTTCAGTAATAGGCCTTGTGGAGGAGACTTTTGCTATGTACTGAGTAAAGGAAAGAACAATCTCCCTCCCAGCCCGGACAGCCTCTGTACTTTCCGAGATGGCCAGTAAAATACCATAGGAAATCTCAGTGATCTGCCTTCTTTCAAAGCAAGCATTTTTCTAGTGCGTCGTTCACTTGACAAATCACTGAAGATGTTCTAACTGCACAACTTGCCTTGTTCCCCAGACTCTCATTTTAATTCCTACAGGAAGGTAACAGCAGATATGGAAGATAACACAACCACAGGTTAAACAGGCGCTATCTTGTGACAAAACCGCTGCCCTTTGCCCAGCCTGTCCCTGCATAAAATGTTCTTACAGAAGGGAACAAGTTGCCTTGTCCATGGATGCAAGGAGAATGGTCAGAAAGGATTTCAATATCAAAGAAATCTTAGAGAGAGTTAAAATCAAGCTAGCAAAAAAAGAGGCACAGCAAAACAAGCCTTGAGAAGTCCTGAAATGAGCAAGTGGCAACTCAAGATCTGGCTTCTTCTCAGCAGAGGCTCATAGTATGATAAAAAGGGAAAACAATACTCAGTCATCAAGTTTAAGCATGCCTGCAAGAGATGGATATATTTCATCAGGGAAAGGTTGTATGATATAACCCTCACATATCTTATAGCTCTCACATATCTTGTCACATATCTATACCTCTTACATGTCTTACATTTCCCAGCAGTTATTTGGAAGAAAGAGCATTGAACCTTGTAGCCAGTGCATTTGATTATGTTTGCTGATTTTGATTTTAATAAGGGTTTGAGCTGATTATCCCCCAAACTTACGTGGATACCTCTTAACCTCTTTCTTCTCTCCAAATCCTTCCCCCACCCCCTCCAAAAGAAAACCTCTCATGCAACAGGGAAACTTCAGTAATAAAAATGATAGTCAGTGTCACAACTGAGGAAAATTTTTAGTGAGTAGGATAGTCAGTAGACTTTCTTTAACTGCAATTTCCAAAAGACCTCATTGTTTACCTATTTAGCAAGCTTAACAAATATTTCCAGGAATAATTATTTAACAAATATTTCCAGGAATAATTATTTTATGGGTGCTTTTGTGATGTCTCAAGCAAGCTGTCCAGCAAATAAATTGCAGCAGCATCACCAACTGCTTCAAAGTGTTTTGGCTGTCAGCATATGCTCTATCAGGCAAACAAGACAGATGATCTAGTACGTACCACCATCCTTGCATTTCCTATATTAGTGACCCCTTTCACAGGTCACAGGCTTTTCATAGTATTTCATGAAGACAGGGTTAAGTATGCATTTGTCTCCATGCATCATCCAGCTGCTCTACAAAATTATTGATCAATATGCAGAGCTATTTAAGGAAGCACTAAATGGATATTCAGCCCTATTCAGACCTGTGCTATACTCAGGAAGGGATATGCTTTTAGAAAGAAAGAAAGGATCGAATATGAAGAAAGAAGGACTTAATTTCAAAAGTGTATTATGCCAGCCACCCTGTTCTATCAAAAACATAGCCATTTACCTTCTTGAGTTCTTCAAGCAATTATATAACTTTGTGTAATTATTCCAGTGACTGCAACTGCAAGTTTTAAACTTTGCAGATTAGCTCAGGGACCCAGCCTTATCCCTATTATGCCACTTCAGTTGTGCAAAGGGTCAGAAAGCTGGCTTAAAGAAACCCCACCAAATAGTAATTTTTTTTCCTGGAAAATACCTAGATGTCTTTGAACCAGTAGGACTGTCTCTGCACTGTCTGTTTCTGGCCCCATGCTTTGAGTTTTGAGTTGCCTAGAACGGGGAAGTGTTTTGCAATTTGGCTCATTCTTACAGAAAGTAATGGAAAACCATTATACTCCCTTTTCCTATTTAGGTTTGCAGTGCGTCCTCTTATATGTATGAAAAGAGAGATCAACATGTGAAAAAATCTATTTGAGAAAACAGTTTGGGACCCTCCTACTTTGTATCCCATATTTGCCAATGCAATTGTTGAAAAAAACTATGGAATGTGGCAAAGGTCCAGAAACCACTTCGACCTTAAGGGGAAGAGATAAAAAAAATCCAGATTTCATTGACAYAGGACCACCTCAGTTCCTGTGCCTGTTTTCTACTGGCCTGTAAGTTTGAAGGCCTAAAACTAGCTAAGGGAAAAAACAGGAATAAGAGTTTAAGACAGAATTCAGGCTGTTTAATTTTAAGCCATACTGACTAAATACTCTCTGTGCAATATGTATTTAATAGAATATTGCTGTTTAAAACCTCATCATCACTTTAGGTTAATGGTCAAATCTACCTTAAAGACCTATGAAACTTTTTTGAATGAATGTATATTAGATTTCTGCAAATCCACTCTCTATCACCATAATAAGCTAGGAAGAAAATGCATGAAAAGTCTGCAAGCAAGAGCATTTGCTTGAGTTTTCATATTTATTTATATTAGAAATTCTAAATGAAATTTTTTCAATGTGAAATCATTATTATAGGGCCTCATGTTCAGAATGTACTCAATACTTTCAAGAATTCAAAAATGATACATTTAAATAAATTGACCGTATTTTATAATGCACATTGTATTTAAGTAGTAGAGGAAGCAAGGTACACTGTTGATATGTAGATGAATTATACAGCAATATACTTATAGGCTGTATTTCTTCACAGCTGTGCATCCAACCTGGAAGCATGTATTAGGTTCTACTAGGTGTTTGGACTTTGAAATATACTTTCCCTGAATGTCTAAAAAGTATTTAGGGAAAAATCTTGTTCTCTGTCATCTTCCACAGTCAAAGGGAAAACTGAAAACTACCAGAGTTTTTCAGCTATCCAGAGACAGAAACATTAGCAAGATCTTAGAGAGGTAGTTTTGTGTGCTCAGCATGACCTGGCCCCCAAAACACACTATGGAATTATGCTAGGTATCACAAAGGTGGGATTATAGTTTTATAAATAATAGTTGCATTTGTAAATAAGCCTGAGATACACCTAAGCATTGAGCTCTTAAGACAAGATCGACCATTAGCAGGGCTCTGTGCCCCAGTGGATAACTGCAGCCTCTCTCCAGGTAGATACACAAAAAAACACGTGCTGTTGCACAGCTCTGCTACTGTTCTATTCCCTTGAGGAGGAAGATTTATCTTTCTTCCCTGTGAAGAATTACCTCCTGCCCTAAACTATTACTGAGCTATGCCTAAGGCCAGAAAGCTTTGTCTCTAAAAGAGATGGGCTGTGATTCCATTGCAAGGGACTGAAAGCTAGAGCCACTGCAACTGGCAGCTTTCCCTTGGCTATAGCATCACTACAAAGAAATTTACTTGAAGCAGCAATACACCAGACTGTTAATATTGTAAATGGACAGTTGAGGAAAAAATAAGGAAGCACTCACCCTCCTCTCTGCATCAATAATATGGCCTCCCTCATTAAAGAAACATTTCTCAGCTGGGAAACAAAGAAATGGGGCAACACTGGATTTCCCATTCCTGCTCTTATTGCTGTAACTGGCTGTTGATGATGATTTTTAAAAAACTAGATCAAATCTAGAACCATCTACTGAACGTCCAGTGCTCATAGGCATTGAGATGCAAGCTACCTCTGGTCAGCACCTGAGCCTACCTCTCTTAGCTTTTCAGTGTATGCCTTAATAAATTACCAATGGTGAGCCTTTAATGTTCGCTCATAGCAAGCAGAGTTTTGTGGGTGTGCAACCTATTTCTGTGACGCTATAAAGAGAGTAGCAGGAGACAACATATTCAGAGGGCCACCCGCATCATTTTGGTAAATCATTCCATTTTGATGGAACTTACACTGTAACCCTGTGAACAATGAACTTTAGATTCCAGGTGCTTTTAATTTTCTGTCTTCAACACTTAATCAATTAGTTATTCATTATTTTTACTCAAATTGAAATTTACCAGACAAGTTTTGTAGATAATCATAAGTAGCTATATACTAATACATATTAAAACAATTTTTTTTTATAAATAAGGGAAGAAAAATCTTCTCCTATCCCATTCTAAAGACTTTCAAATAACTGTTTTTCTTCCTTTCTTTGTTTTCCTCTGAAGCTTTTTTGCTGGTGGTGGTGGTGGTGGTGTGTTTTAGCTGTTTTTGAAGTCCAGCTAGGAATTAGCTGTCTTTGTAACTAATGGTTAATTGAATGGTCTTAGAACTACTGTATAGCCGTAGACTTAAATAAAGGATACATTAGGCTGTCATAGTCATCAGCTTCTCTTAAGATGAAACTAGCTCTTCTGACACTTAAATGCAGTAAAATTGTGGCTTGCAGATGAATAAGAGAAATGTTTTAAAATATAATTTTCAGTCTGTTATAGAATAAATGATACAAAACTACATGTATTTAAAAACTAGCAATTAATGTGATACTATCATATTTTTAGAAAGTGATTTCCTCTTACATTTGTTTTTAAAGTTGTTTTCAAAGATGTTTTTTGGCTATATTTTATGATATTCCTGCAAAAAGACATTGCCATATGAAATGTAAGCTACTATATTTCTTGATGACTCACAGGAGATATGGGCTTCCATTTTCCCCTTTTCCTTCCTAAACGAAACAAATTGCAAATTTAAGAAGCTGGCAGTATCTTGAACTTTAAAAATGAGAGTTTCCAGCTCTTGAGGAAAGGGCACGTCTGACGGAGCTCAACAGAGCTTTCATCTGTAGCAGGATCCTGGCACTGCTCTTGCTGTTCTATGCCAATCGTCACACCACGGAAGCACCATTAGGATGCTCTGTTCATCTTCCTATTACTCTTGATTAGGTAAGAATTTAGACTGTATAGAGTTCAGTGTTGGTATTTCCATGGAAAAAAAAACATCCTGTACTGTGATGTATGAATAATGAGGATAAAAGACAAGGGGAAGCTAATCAAGAACCTTCTGGTTTAATCAAAGACATTCATTCATTCCTCACTTCTGACTTAAAATGCTCTGGTCTGAAAAATTCTATTGAATTAGGTAGTGGCAAATTATTACCTTAGTGAGAGGTTTAACTCAGACATTTAATCTTCTATGAATTCACAGATAGTCTATCCTGATCATACAGAAAAGTATATTTACAACATATATGTGTGTATGAAAGTATGTTTTAAATACATAGCATACATTTATAACACTCATACAAGCAGTGTAAATGTGTAAAAAGGCAGATAGTCACACTATTGCACTGTTCTTTATATGTATTCTTGTACATATTCTTCTGCAAATGTCTGCAGATTCTGCACATTTAGTATTTGTGAAAGATTTTAGATAGGCTTTTATAAGCATCAAATGACACACATAATATGTCTCATAAGACAAGCAGTGCCCAAAAAAGAAAAAGAGCAGTTCAGTCTTTGTATCCATTAAGGTCCCTGAAATGTTGGTAGTTGCAACAAGTTTCCTAAAGCTGTTGATTGGGGATAAGTTTATTTATTAAATAATTTTAATAACACATTATTAATGTCCTTATTGACCTCATTTTGTGTAATTATATCCTAACTTAGTGAGATACAGTTAAGCAAAACATGGCATTATAAAAAAATATGTATATATAAGCTAAATGTCCATAAAAAAATTTCATCATATCATCTGTTATTTCTGAATGACATGACAGGAGAGCTGACTGCCTGAACATAGGCATTTAGTGCCATAGCAAACATCCTTCTGCATTCCACTTGTCAAGATGCTGCTCCGAGGAGGGTGGGTTGCCCAGAGGACCTTCGTCTTTTCTGTCAGCTCCCTGGTAGCAGGTAGGCAACTCTAAAGTACTCATGGACAGCTTTAAGTATTGTTAATGGTACTGGACACCTATGTTTAGGCACCTGAATCAAGCCTGATATTAGATTTCAATATTTAGTTAAACATTTTCCTCACAGTTTATATGTGAAGTAGATTGGGGGACGGGGGGGGGAAGGCAGCAAACTGAGGGGAAAAGGTTTTCAAAGTAGAGCTGTCAAAGGTCTCAGGCTGAAAATAGTGAATGCCTCATTTTATCCATTATTCAGGAAGAGAAGAGGTGCTGCATAATCTTCTCCTAAGCAACTCCTTGCTTAAAGAGGGAACAGCTATATTCCACAACTTCGTGTGTGTGTGTGTGAGTGTGAGTGTGCATGCGGATGCATGTGTGTATGTGTTGCTACTAGGGCTGTCATTAAAGGCATAAATCATGATATATGGAAAATGCTTTCTGGCACTTGCCCTGAGATCCCCAGCATCACAGAGGGCGCCATGCACAAAAACCAAATATTTTTAAACTACACTAAAGAGCAATTAAACATTATTTTTGGCCATGTGTTTACATAACTATATAGAATCACACACACTATCTGCATATTAAAAAGTAATACAAGATATCTGTTAGTGAAATGAGTTTGCTTATTGTTTGAAAAGTGGAAACACGTTATATCCTAGAGTATACTTTCTGGAGTAAGTGTTTGGATGTAGTGAGGATGGTGCATGGCCTTCTGGTGTGGAGAAAATTGCATGTGTTCTTCAGAAAGCATTTTCTCTGCAGATGAGAGGGAGATGTGAAATAGCCAGAGTGCTGTAAGTCAAGAATGAGGTATGTGAGTACAACACAATCCTCAGGTGACTAGTAGAAATGGTAAAATATATCAGTGAAAGGAGAAAGAAAAAAAAATACAGTGTTCCCAACTTGTATATAATCTACTCACACCACTCTGACTTTTCTTTTTAACAAGAAAAAAAAAACATAAGATTTCTTTTTTCTTACTTAACTCAAAAAAGATGAAAAATATCTTCAAACACATTCTGCCTTAGGGTCACTGATGAATATATTGATGTATACTTATCATCAAATGCCCTAACTGGAATTCATCCAGCCAGATCAGTAGCTAAAGAATCTAAAATACGTAGTATGTATCACTATCACTGAGCAACTAGAGTTAACCAGTCATAGACCCTGTCCTGTAAAGAAGTTGCTATTGGAAGGAGACTATAAACAGCAACAGAGCAAGAGCTGTAAATGGGTGATGGTAAACCCAGAGCAATGATTATCTATACTGTGTTTTACATATCTGTACATATCTTTACCTATCTATATGGACTGGAATGTGAACTGGATGTGCCTAAGGGATGGCACGTCATGAGAACACTTCCTGTTACCTTATCAAACAGACAATTACATCTTCAGTTTATATATTATACTGTTATAATTGACATTCTATTTTCAATGACTGACTGATTATATACAAGATGGGAACTTGGTACTATTTTTTTTTTCTTTCTTCTTTCACTGATATGCTTTGCCATTTCTACTAGTCACCTAAGGATTATGTTGTACTCACATACCTCACACCTGACTCACAGCACTCTGGCTATTTCACGTCTTCCTCTCATCTGCAGAGAAAAATGCTTTCTGAAGAACCACATTCCTTTCCTTTCCTTTACCAAGTTTTTCCTTCTTATTTAGTACTGTCTTGAAATCTCAGTAATAATCAATTCTACCACTTGAGGTTTTTAGCAATGTAGAAAATGTTTATGTCCCAAGAAGAAAAGAATGGGGAACAAGCCTGCATATTCTATAACCATTAATTCAGTTGATTTAGATTTGTGGCATATATTCTTAAGGTTGAGAAATTCACTTCTCACTTAAGTAGGGGTTAATCAGATCCTTAGTGAATTCTTCAGCTCTTCAATGAATTGTTTGGGTCGGTCCACCTTCTTTACTAGTTATTTTAAAACTGCATTTCAAAAGCATCAACTATAAACCCAACAAATTTGGAATCAGTTCAGAGCTTCTCATGACTTAGAGGCCAGCTGCACCTTTGGTATCTTTCCAGACTTTCCTGCAAGCTCTTCCTCCAAGTTTGAAGACACTTTTTTCAGAAAGGAATTCCATGGCTCACGCTTTTTGCTTTGGGTCATCAGGTTTTCTACCACCCCGACTCAGTTACAAGATGAGAGGCTCCTCTGAAGTTGTATCTTGCAATTCTGTGTTGACCATACTACCAGCATCTGAAGAATGTTGTATTCTGTGACCACGGCTCCTGGCTTGGTCTCATTGCTCACCTCCTGGGGGAAAGCCTTACTGTCTCTAAAGTACTTACGGAATACATAGGCCAAGGAGTGGCAGAGAAAGGTTTAGAATCAGGTTTAAATTACATTGTAGAATACATTTATATATATWTTTTTTTCATTTTATGTCTTTTATATTCACTGTTTCTATTATTAAACACCAATGATATAGTGATGCCTAGAGATCAACAGACACCTTGCAGATGTATAGAAATGACACTCCTTTCTTCAAAGAGATTACAGTCTGAAAGAGTGGATGTAACAAATGGATACAAGCGTGTAAAGCAAGGACATAAGTGGTAAGAAATGTTGATGAAGTAGTAGGTGCACAATTCTAAGCTAGCTGCAATTCTATCCAAGCATGCCATCTGCACAGTCGCTGTGCACAAGCCACATTTCACTATATGCAACATTGGTATGAATCACAGTGTGCAGAAAAGGTAAGTTTTGAAGAGAACCCAGTGCTGTAGTGGCAGTTTTACAGAGAACTTAAAAATCTGTATGCCTCTGGAAAAATGCCTAGATCTGAAAGATTTGCTTCTCATAGATTGTGGTTAACCTGCTCTACTTTATTATTAATGCTATGTGAAATGCAGAAACCGGTATGTATTTTCATCTTCTGATTCCTCTCGTTAAACTGTATATAACAGAAAATAAATTATGTGCACCTAAACAGACTTTTCAAGGGCAAATATAATATATTAGTACAGTGCCCAAGAAACAGAAAAATGAATCTTAATAAAAAAAGTCATTCATTACAAAAAGGTAATATGTAGTTTGGCTCAGATGATACTGACATTTTACCAGTGTGGAACTTTGTTCCCTATTAGACAAAATTACTTATGCTTTCTCTTGCAAAAGATCACAGAAAGAAATAATAGCCTGTCACTCCAATAAAAACCATTAGCTTGTTGGGAAAATTCCAGGCCAAGCCTGCTTTACCTTTTGCTGTAGCAGAAGCCTCATGCTGAGACTAGAGGTGTCTGATTGACCCATCATCCCTGCTGGAAGCCTCTACTCCTCTGCTAGCCTTGACTTGTATGACCTCAAAATAAGTGCTGATATTTTACAATTCATGACACAAAGGAAAAGGAAAAATAGAAATGGAATATATGATTAGGAATATAATTTTCAATCACCACTGTCTCCTGAATGCTTTGACTTTTTGGTACCAGCATTTTGAATGTACCTACATTTTGCTAGAAACCTTTTTCCTGGTAAAATAGACTAATGAGAGCCTGGATTTCAGCCATTTTTTCCTCCTTAAATGGCATGCAAAATGAAAAGAAAAAAAAAACTTTTTAGTGTCAAGTATGAGTACTTGTCCTCCATTAGCCAGTAGTGAATTTAATTAATCTGTTGCAAAGGTCTTTATCAGATGTGACATAGCTCCATTATTACTGGTGGAACATTAGTGGAGTTATATCAGTTTGCTGCAGCTGAAGATCAAGTTGAATTTGAATAAGCACATGCACAAAACAGAAAATGATTGCACAAATGCTAGAATTTTGCTCTGTTTTAGAGCTAGGAAAATGTAAAGCCAGTTAAAATGTGTAGTAAAATAGACCAATGAATGGATTGCACGTAGTTCTTTCTAATTTCCACATGAACGTTTGTTGTACTTTGTTTATAAAGCCTACATTATGTTTGTTTGGTTTGTGGTACTGGGCTTTTTCTTTAAAAAATAATACTGAGAATGAATCTTTGAGTCACTGTTTCAGACAAACAAGTGGGTTCTAAAGTGTGAGCACATATGCATACATTTCAAACTACTTCTCTTAAATATCTGCTTCTGAGTGACTACTGTATACCCCATTGGCATATCTGAGGGTCAGTCTCTTCTCAGTACTCTACTATTCCAAAGTAGCTTACCTGACTAATGCTCAAATTTCTTTTTTGCTTAGATGGTCATGTTACAAGCAACTATTTTGCCTCACACCATTCCATGGAATTATACCTTTTCACTTTTTGGAGAACCTGTTTAGAAAAATGTGTTGGGATCCTCAGACTACAACAGCGTTCCTGTAAAAGTAAAGATAGCAAAAAATAGCTGTTTTTTATGATAGCCATCCTGAAAGGATGAATCACTACCCGCTTACTTCAAAAAACTTCCTTTATAGTCATCCTCTGAATGATACTTGGTTGCCTTGAAATCGCCCTGGACTAAAGCCAGAGGGTGCATAAAACACAGGTCTACAAAAACAAAAGCAAAATGATGTCTTTTTCTATACACTATTTTGATGTGTTCCAAGGTTTCCTCTTTCTGTGCACAGCTGAGCTGACAACATTAGAGATTGAAAGCTCAGGATCTGGTTCTCAAGTGAGGTTACATCTCACAGGTACTTTCATGGAAAGATCTGGGTTTGAAATGCCTTTTCCCCTTCATACCTAAAAGCCAGCTGAGGCAATACTTAAATTAAGTTGCTTTCTTCTCTTTCTTTCTCCCTTTTGTCTCCTCCTGTAATATTGCCACCTGCTTTGGTAGTAAACAGATTTCTCTGGTCTTTATCTGAATCTGAAACAAACTGATAACCCATTGTGAGGTATTGTAATACTGAGCAATGTTTAAATCCCAAAGTGAAATGTTCTTCCATATAAACACGTTAAATATATTTTATACAATTATATGACTAAGATCAATTCATGGCTTGCATTACTAGCTTGCTTTTGCAAAAAAAGATATAGCATTCAATAACTTAGAAATGTTGGTGCTAATAAATTTGAAGAAGGCTGATTATCAATCCTGTTTGAGGGATGTGGTTCGTATCCTGTTCCTGTTTTCCCTTGTATGCTACACTTTTCAATGGGGAAAAAAACCACAAATATTTCTCTTTCCTTCTGGTTGTACCTGTTATTCTTAATAAGACATTCTTTCAGAGGCTCAATATTGACTTTAAATATGATTCTGCTAAGGTTTTTTAATACAAGTAAGACTGGAATGAAAACCAAAAGCCAACACAGATTTTTCTGTGTAGAGATGCTTCAGACGCATTCAAAAAATTTGGTATTTGGGCACTTCAGAAAAAGTTCAGGATTCTTTCATTATTTTTCTTTCAGCTAATGCAAAAAAAAGATTTTTATTATTTTTTTCTAGTCAGAGGTGCATGTCTGAATCTATTTTAGTTTACAATAACTTTTTCTCTGCTGTGAAATTTCATTTAAAGAATGACTTTTTTGTCTTTCACTAACATCAATATCTACAGAGTAAATTATTAGGTATTTCTGTCACTGCAGATAAAATTCTAGACCACACCCACTAATTTTTATAGGGTTGGTTATTGATTAAAGGAGCTGATATTTGCTTCAAGTTTGCTTCAGCCACAATTTTACATAACACTCTCTATATATCCAGGAAGCTTTATTCATCACTGTTATCACCTAAATTATTCTGGATCAACAGGTCTAGCACAGGTTATTATAACACAAATAATTTGTGTTTGACTTTTTGACTACCAGTTAGTTCCTTAATTAAAGGTTGTTACTGTTGTTATGCTCCCTAGGACTAGCAGAGAGTCCTTTGCCCATTTGTACATTCTGATCAAATTCCTTCCTGCCAGAAGGAGTTTTCTGCTGCATCGCAGTTCCCAGGGGTCACTTAAGCTCTGGTTAGGTTCAGCTTTGCAACTTCCCTGTCATCAGTCACACTCTTAACCTCTTGACATCTCGGAAAATATTAAATTTTAATATACAATAGAATGGTCATTCCTGGGGCTGTGCTGTGTACCTTTTAGGTTGACTAGGCAAAGCAGGACCCAGGGCCACAGACTACCAGGGGGAGCAAACAGCTGCTTTCTCTGTGCATACACTTGACTGACTGGTGCTGCCAGGCACAAACGAGTGGTTTGAGGCACCATCCAGGCACATAAGCACTTGCCTGTCCTGGAGACAGTCCATCTTCCCCAAGACTCACATCTCTCCAAAAGGAATGAGGTGCCTTCTCCCGGCTTTCAGGTTAGCTCCTGCTCCCCAGTGCTATCTCATCCCTTTGAACTTCTGTCCTTTTCCTTCGGAGCAACAGCCTGGATCTGTGCCTTACCCAAGCTCACACCTGGGTGCTCAGCCGCTCACTGAACTGCATTTTACATGAATGCCTGATAAGCCTTGGGCTGTGTATGGTTGTCCCTGGATTACAGCTAATAGGTTATGTCATAACAATCTGTGCAAACTAACTCTTGATATCTTTGGACAATTGGTATTATTTTGTCTCTCTTAAAATTGTGGTGTTCCCTTGTCTACCAGGCACTGAAAACTTAGTCTTCACTCTGAGCTTACCCTTTGCTTCCAATATTCTTAATGCCATGAACATCTCCATGCTCACATGTCACAGTATTCTGTCTCTACTGCTACAGAAAAGGGTACTTATAACGTGAAAAAGAAATCTCTTTTTTTCTTGGCTTTTGATATCTGTAAAACTCTAGCTGTATTAATTTTACTGGTCCTTTTGATGATTACATTTTGCTATATTCCATTCTTCCTTTTGAATTACTCTACCTCAAGTTCTCTTTTCTCAGATTGGAGATTTGAGGATAAAGTGTTGATTGTTTACTGTGACCATGTGTAACAGAAGGTGCCAAAAATTGTTGTGATAAAAATGTCTCTCCCTGCCCCACTGTAGCATCTAAATATTTTATATACACTGTGCAGGCAACACAAAGCAATGTATAGTACTTTCACTTGATGGTTGTGAATTATGAAACAGCCCCCAGTTTTCCTGAAACCCTAGGTGAGATCTAAGATTGCTTGCCAAGATATGTCTTGTAAATAAATCAGCTCTATTTACAACATGAGCATTTTAGACAGATGGCCATTTACTATTCAGTGTTTCACTGGGGAGGAGAAAGACACAAAAATGTAGAGAAGAAAACACCATATTAGGGCAAATCTTATGGTGTAAGATATATAAAAAAGTATGTATTTAATGCACTGCAGAATTGGAAGTGCTAACTAACTGAAAGAGGAAAACAGACATTCCTAGCTAAAATATTAAAAATGATGGCAAAGCTTTATTAAGGTGACATTTGATGTATTCATAATAACAGGACAATAAATAGACATTGTTGGATTCTTTATAACATGTGCAGGAGTAAGTGTTTACTGGATGACACTATAAAAGCCTTCAACAGACTGGGTGGCAATCTAGTTAGAGGAACTGCTTGCATACCCATTTTGAGTGAGGTATTATATGCTGTACTAATTTAAGGGCTAGGATATTTAAAGCTTATATCCCTTGGAAGATCTGAGGGAAAAAGACTTTTCATTTTTGCGCCACATATTCTTATGAATGCAGAAGCTGCCATGTGATCTGAGAACTTGACTCCAAAAAGGATCTTGCCAGATTACAGAGTACTTGCATTAGAATTCCCAAGTCATCCACATCACTGGAAAGAGGAATGAAAAAAACTGATTTGCAATAGTTATATTTAAAGCAAAAAAGGAACTCCTGGATGTTGTTGTCCAAGTTTCCCTATATACAGTTTGGTATTTATGGTAAAACCTGTTCCAGCTCTTCATACAAACAATACTTGACAAATATTATTTGCTAACTCGTGTCCTATCAGGCTAACTTCAAGACATGTTTTTTAGAAGGTCACTGGTTTTCCATGCAGCATCTTTCCAGTCAGCAGTTTGCCTAAGAAGGAGTATAATCCAGGCTACAGGGCTCTCTTTTTCCACTGATACTGCTTTATAACAATCTTTGTCTAACTGCTTGGCTCTATTATTAGCACTCACAGCACTCTGTGTTCTCACAGCACTTGTCTCTGCTTATGCATCCTGCCCATGGATGAGAAAAATTCTCAGGAGATGCATTTCCCTTTGGGGAACAATTCCAAAAAAAGATAGATTTGGACTTGCAAGTCCCAATTAGTGACTGCCAACTGTATTCCTATGTTGTTTGGCTGTACCTGAAAACTCTACAGTTGGCATAGTGTTAGCTTGTACTTTTCTGAACAGAGCATTTCTGTCAGCTCCTCCAGAATCATTCATTCTTGCCTTACTAATATTCTGTCTACTTCTCATCAAAGTCTGTAACAAAACACACATAGGGGCTGAATGACTCCTCTCCAACCAAAATGTAGTTCCCTGTAACACCATTACTTCACTGAAGTTATTTTTGAGAGCAGAAGAATAACTATTTAATCAATGGAAGTAGTATCAAAAAAAAAATTAGCACAGATTGCATTTCCCAATTACTCCTTACAAATGTAGAAAGGAAGTCACGGGGAAATGAGGTAGGGAAAAGAGGAAAATGAACTTAAGAATACAAAAACTAATAAAGGAGCTAATTCACTTCCAAAAATCACCAGTGAAACCACAGAAATGTGCTTTGATGAAGTAACTATAATATATAGGACTAAAAAAAACCTTTTTCTGCAGTTGCTATGCCTGGTTAGTTTTTCTGTTATGGATAATTGCATAGAATTTTTTTATTATTATTTTTGCTGATTCTGCGGTTTTCTATGTATGTATGTCTGTATGCATGCATAGGCACACCTACATATAGAAGCAAAGCACTTAAAATGCTTATTTTGAAGCACAGATTACTACACCTATATTTCTGAAACTCCATATTTAAATATTTACACCTCTCACACTCTATAAAACATTACAGAATACTATCAAATAGTGAACTTGAAAGTAATTAATATGGAATATTAATATAGGAATCAATGTTTAGTTCTAAAGTGTTTAAATGTGAATTTAGAATTTTTAAATGCGCTCACTTAACACACACGTAGGCGTACTATCATTTCCTTTGCGAGGTTATAGCATTCTCCTTCATGGAACAATAAGGTCTTGAGAAGAAAAAGAATGTTTACAACAAAGTTATCTTTAACACCCCCAATATTCCAAGTGTTTCTGAAACAGCAAATTAATGATGTAACACTGTGGCCCAGAGCTCACCTTTCATCACATCAGTGTCTCCATCCTACAGAATGAATGAAGCATCCAGAAAAAAAGTCTCGAATTTTTTAATGGACAAATGAATGTCATGTCTCTTGATGACAGTCTGAAAGAGAGCTGAGTGCAGCATTCATCCTCAGTTATGCAAATTCCAAATAGTCCTTTTATCCGTCAGACCATTGTGTGCAGTGAAGTGTTATAAGGAATGTTGGCTCCATTTCAAAATACAGCCTAAAACATTGGCTGGATGTTGATCAGGCACCGTGCATCCTGAGGCCACTACAGTTTATGTATACAATTTATACAAACTCCTCCCCCTCCCCCAACCAAAAACCTTTTATGGAAAAAAATAAAAAGAGAGGAAATTACTGCAATAAACAAAGACCCCCACACACACCCCCAAAAAAGAATTTTCCTCTTTTTCTCTTGACATTAGATATGTTTGCAGGGAATGTCTTCAAACACAGGGATGTCAAAAATAAACTGGGTGTAACCCAGGCTTCCAGCTGGTCAGGTTTCCTGTTTATCTACATGTTAGAAAGATGTGAAATACTGTGTTTTTCATCTTTAACATGTAAACTTTGGTCTTGTCATACATTCATTTATTCATACATTCAATTATTTCTTACAGTAAAGTCCGAATAATTAAAACATCCTCTTGAGTACCCAGTATCTTTCCAAATTAAGAGAAGAGGACATTATAACAAAAACTTGAAAAGATATAAAATGAAATATTATAATGAGATAAAATTATGTTCACACTTCATTATTATTTCTTTAATTTTTAAACTTTTATCGTCTTCTGTATATATTTATTTATTGTCTTTTCGGTTAAACTTTGATTATGATTTGAGAATCTCCCTGACTTATTTCTGCAGTCTTCTCTTCTGCATGTCTCATTCCATTTTTGTTCTGTGCATCTGGCCATTTTTCTCACCTGCATTACAATATATAATTTCCTGTCAGAGTCCTAGCTAGTCACATTTAAGATTGTTTCCTTCTAAGGATCTCCTCAATTCCATTCCTGTCTACGCTTATGATCTTGCTTTGTATCATATCCCCTTTCACCTCACTATTAATGGCAGACTTCACAACTACTAATATATGTCAATAAATGCTATCTTCACTCCCAGCTAGTAGAAATGAATTTCATATCACTCAGTAGCTGTGACTCTTCTGCTGTCTCTCAACTGTTTCTCTTTACCTATATTTAAATTTTTAAGCTTTTGGCAAAATGTCTTTATCATAATCGTAATTGTAACCATTATCACAAATACCTGGAACTTTTCCAGTACTTAATGGATTTTAAAATTATTATTAACCAAAGTGTTTTTTTTTCACTTTTGTCTTTTTATATAAATAAATAAAATACTGCAGTGCTCTACTTTTCCAAGACAAATTTTTGGGTTTGTTGATCTCTCTTTATACTTTTATGGTAATCTCCATTCTGCAAAATACTGTTCTTAGCTCAGCTAATGTAAATTAATATTTCCATGAAACAGTATCAAATTCCAAACTAAAATGCAAGTACATTTCATCTGCTAAGTTCATTTCTTTTGAAGATTTTTTAATTTATAAATAATATATATTTGCATTACTCTCTATGTCTCTCTCTTTCTCTAGTAATCAAGTTTGCCTAGGAAGACTTTTAACCTACAGGGTCTCCCAAATTGTATTGTTCAACTTCTCTTACCCTCTAAATTTTTTACTGGTTTTATCATCTTTTTTCCATTTTCAGAGATTGAAAGTCAAATTTTAATTTGATAATATTGAGAAATTCTTCCACCTGGTTTGGGGTTTTCTTTTTGTGAAAACTACTGCTTTTTCCTCCTTCTTTGGTATCTTTTCAGCCACCAATGGCTTTTCAAAAATAATGTAAAAGCAAATTCAACAAAAACATTGTATCAAGATATCTGTTTACTGGCAATGGATGTCCAACAGCTGTGTAATTTCTGTTATTATTTAGTGCTCACTTGTCTATATTTCCATAGCCATTAGAAGGTGTGACTGTAGGTAGACACTTCCAATACCATGATGATTTGTAGGCGTCAGGGCTAACAACAGCAATGAACATGTGGTGCTGCACAACTTTAATGCAGATAGCCCAAGCACAAGCGATGCTGCTTCTGCTCACCTGTTATTCTCTCACTCGCTGCTGTTCTCACCTTTGGCAGAGGGATTAAAGCTGACCCTTAGAGTCACAGCTTTGGTTGCATTTGTAGACTTGCCCTTCCTTTTTCTATGAAGCTGTGAACCTACAGAGCACTGGAGAAACACTTTAGCTCATTGTGTTTCTATGTAGATAGAGCCACTCAAGGAAGAGACGGTCAGCTGTACTTATACATAAATTAAAATGTAACCAAATTGTTCGATTTATCACTGTACATCCACCATATAAAGATATCATGCAAAATGTGTTGAATTGGAAGGGAAACTTCTTTGCGCTCTGGATCTCCCCAGTATAATACAGCAGTATATTTGTTGAACATTACATATGCAATTATTTTTAAAAATATACTACTTGCCATTTTTAGCAATTCTGTCTTGTCTTCCTTATCTCACCTTTGTGTTGTCATAATGTCCTTGAGTTGTGCAGATAGAATTACAAAGGAACTGAGTAAATTATTCTGATTCTGTAATCATCTGAACTCATTACTACTGAAACTCTGCAACATTCAAGTGTATTTTATTGATGTTAAAAAATGACTTCTGTATTGAGACATCAAAATTGCTTGTTTGTTTTGCATTTTTTTGCAAAAACTGCATTAGCATAGACATATAAAAGGATAAAAAACAAGTTTTATTTTTAGTGAAATGCTATGTTTCTAGTATTATACTAGCAGAGAGAGTCATCTAGCTATGTACATGCAGATTTTCCCCACCCAAATTTAGGCACCCACCTGAGCTTGAAACTTTGCCACTAGGTTCCCCTGTATGTAATGGAGACAGCTAGACTCCTCTAGGGGACAGTTCAGTCTACTTAAGATCCAAACTGACCTTTTGGGGATGCCTCTCCCCCCCTTAATTAAATAAAATATTTAGGGAGAAACCTCAGGTGATAGCACTCCTAATTTAGTTACCTTTGTGCTATGTGAAAGTTTGGTGGACTTAATGTATGCAATAATGAACAAAGTATACTGCATGTTAGGATATTTTTTCTTTTTTTTCCTTCCAATTTCCTTTTCACATGTATCTGATGAAGAATTTCTGACTTGTGGGTACAGAAACAGAGGGAGAGAGAGAGAACTTAACCTGCCAGTGCTTCATCAACTGTTATTTTGGGAACAGAGACAAAAGCCAATGACAGTTCCTGTAGAGCGAGTCAAAATGCAGAGTCTGGCCACCTCTGTTAAGATTTGAATAACAGTCATCTAATAATTCAGAGCCCATCTGGAGCTGAGTCTATGTTTTATGCCAAGTGAGCACTTTGGCAAAGGTATGGGTTGTTAATTCTGTGGTATTATATGTTTATTAAATATTGAGCATGTAGCACTGTGAATTTTTCTGGTGCTTTAAATATAGATAATAAAACACAGTCTTCATCCCTGAAAACTATGATGAGACATCAAAAGGCAAAACAGGGCATGGGATATTATTTGAGAAATGAAAGAAGGTAATGGAGATAAAAGGAACAGTGAAAAGGATGAACTTGATTTCACTGAATCCTATATGGAGGAAAAATTGTCATAGTTGGCAGGGAAAAGAATTGGATTGCCAAACTGTAGCAGAAGAGAAGGCATGAAAGTCAATTTGGGAAAAAAAAATCGGGTGCAGAAAGAATAGAGCAGGGAAAGTGAATTTGCCTAAAGAATCTCTGCCTCTGTTTCACCTAGTCAATTCATATCATGAGATTCTTCTTGAACTCTTTTGTTAACTTTAATTTTGGTTACCCTGATTGTCTTTGTTTTATTTAAAAAGTCAGTTTGCTAATAATCAGTTTTCTACATATTTATAAATGTGTTGACCAGCACAAGTTCTAACTCAGATCCTCAATGACTTCTCTTCTTCATCCTCTACCTTTTAACCGAGTATTAATCCATGAAAATATCTTCCACCTTCTCCTTGACGGCTCAAATTTTATAAGACCATTTGACAAAGCACAACAAATTGACTGGATTGTGCTTCACCACATACTCATTGACTCTGTCAAAGAACTCTGCTAAATTTATCAAGTATGATTTCCTGTTACAGGAGCCAGAGAAAAATAGATATAAGAAAAATATGAAGGCGGCTGACATAGTCAGAACTACAGCAGAAAACAACAGCTCTGGAAATGACATCTTGGATACTCTGAAATGAAAGATTAGAGGCCAAAAAGCAGATGGCCAGACATCTGCTTCAAATGGATCAGTGAAAGATCCACTGAAGATCCACTAAGTGTCCAAACTTTCACTCTGTTTAAGATTGGAAAACCAAACCTCTCTGTCAACCTCCTGTATCCAGTGTTGGGAGATGGGTCTAGATAGGTAAAGGGGCAGAATTTTTTCCCCCTTTTGACAGAAGTTTGCCTTCATCTGCTACCTTAAGAATCTGGGGAGGTATTGCTAAAATATTTTTTGATGCAATTGAAGTAACTTTTTTTTAACTTGAAAAAAATTGAATGTGCCATATATGAGAGTTCTTAAAAATCCCTCCTTGTATGCGTGACTATTTCTACATTAATGCATTTTTTGCAAAATGCAAACCAGACCAACAATTTTAATGTCTCAATACAAAAGTCATTTTCTTAACATCAGTAAAATATGTTGCATACCAACTGTGTTCCACTGGAAAGTATAATTCTTGTGTGAATAAAGAATAAAGAGTAAATTATTTATTTATTTTTTTCCCTAGTTTATTAAATTTATTATTAAATGTATTCAAATTTATTCTAATTTATTATTAAATGTGATAAATGTAATTTCAATTTAATTTTTTAATGACATGGAAAAATAGGAACACAAAGGTAAAAAATGGGCAACATATGATTGTTTGGGAAAGTCGTTAAAGACTGCAAATACTGTACTTTGAATAGGAGCACATTTGACACAAATTTTTATCTAAATATGGGTCAGCTTTTTATTTTGAATTAAATATACTTAAAAAAAGTAATAATATGCATGGTGATCCTTTTTTCCTAAATAAAACTGTACTTCATCATAGTAGAAATCCATGTGATAACTAATTTAACTAAAATACTTGTCATCTTATTCAAAATCCTCATTGATTTCTCTGTTCACATATACTTCTTATGAGGAAAATTCACCTCCCAATGAAGTAGGACTGAAACTCAGCTCAATGCTTGATTGACTGTGATAGTCAAAGAGCAGCAGTCATACAAAAGCAACTGTTTAACATAGGAATAACATGCTATACCAGGATAACTATTCAGTTTCTTTACACTAAATCTACTTAAGATGAAATGGTACTTCACCTCTCACCATTTTTGTCCATCTTCGATATGTGAGTTGGCACTGAATTGAAAGTTTTCCATATATTGCGTTCTGTAAGATTTGATGGATAACAAAAATACAAAGTATCCAGAACATATTAATATATTTCTTGGTAGTCATTTTGTAAATATATAGATTGCCATGGTGTTTTATGTATAGTATACATATACATATACATACATACATGCATGCATGCGTGTGTGTGTGTGTGTGTGTGTGTGTAGTATATGTATGTCTGGGTTCTCATAGTCAAAGTTGCCTGAATATGGAGTATTGAGTTAAATGTTTTTCTGACTGGGTCAAGCTTTTATGTAGTTTCAAAAGTTTGTCAAACTGCCTCATAAGAGTTATCCTTTGTGACAAATAACTCCTCTCTACAGGATAGTGCAACAAAAGGCATACAGAATTTTTAAATAACCCAACAATACAGAAGAAATAATTAACTATTTTGGGCGTTTTTGTTCTTAGCATAGCAACAACAAAAAAAGTCACTTTTGTGAATGTCATTGACGTAAAAGTCTTGAGAAAACAGGCATCCTTTTATTCTCTCCATTGGTTAGCATGTCAGGCCTTTGAATACTGATAGGTAGTTGATGAAGTGGAGAGATGAAAAATTTATATATACATACACTGATTTTTTTTTTCCTGAGGCATAAATCCAATTTTCTACAAGCAGTTATTCCATATAAATTCAATGACTTTAAAAAATTTAATAAGTGATCTTTCTGCCAGATACAAATGTTTGACAGACGTTTTAGATATGAATCCTTTTTCTTCTACCATATTTAACTTTTTTATACAGCTTATGTTGCTTACAGCAAAAATAATGGAGTGCTAAAGATTAAACAAACATATCTCAGGCAATGTAATGATATTGTATGCACAAAGTGAAAGGTGCAGATAGGCAGCTTGGGAAAGCAGAAGTCCCAGAAGAAGACATTTTACTTTAATAGACACGCCTCAGTAGGAGAAATCACCAAGAAACAGGCACAAGGCATGCTTTTTGACACTGCACAGCCACCTTTCTCCCACTCTGACCTGTAGGAACCTTACCTACAGTTGAAAGAGTAACACAGTCCTAACAAATATTCATCCCTTGGTTTTTCTCCTAAAACTGTCAAGAAAAGTGACTACCAGTGACAGTTACAATTTTAAATCAGCAGACGTGTCTAGTAGCAACTGGACTGAGACTGTGGACTCTTCTTTAAAACTGCAGACCAGCACACAGCCATTGTGAATAACATATGGTGTCTAATTGCCTTAGCTGAATTTATTCCAGCAACCTATGAGACAAGGGAAGTTTCTGTATTTCATTACCAACACCCTGAAATGTCTAACCTTGCTCTCACTATGTGTATTGGACATGCCAAGGATATACACAAGTGTATTATCTTTGTATTGCATCCATCATGCAAACTGTATGCTAAAGGGGTTTTATAATGTTAAGCCATGTAGCCTGAAAGTTAATGTGACAGAGACAGTTTAGTTTGTGTGGGAGTTTGGCACTAAAATGAAGTTGCTCAATTTATACGAACTAAGGTGAGGTCTATCAAATAAACAGACATGGAGGACAGTTATAAAACAACTGCATTTCGGAGAAGGAAAGCCACCAAACAGATCAGTCCTAGTACACAATGCTCTGTTTATTGTATGCAGTGTGTATTTAATTAATAATAATTTACTTCATAGCAAGTTGCATACTTGTTGCTCTCTGATACCTCTTGAAGTAACTGAGACCAGAGCTGCTGAATGTTACAAAGACACTCCAGAGGAAATCCATTTCAAAAACAGTTGTTTCACCTTTGTACCAAAAAAGCAAATACCATGCTTGAACAAAAGAAGGATGAACCGGGAGAGAAACTCATTTAGTGAGATCTAACTTCTGACAGAAACTGAAGGGGCTGATCCTTCTTAAGGTACTAAGGGTTTCTAAGTTACAGTGAGTTGCATTCGTGCTTTACTGATAAGATTAATAGAAATATTAAGAGCTGCACACAGAAGAGGATAAGATTAGCTTCATCTGTCTAATTGACTAAGCCCATTATCTGGACTGTTTCCACCATCAAATGAAAGAGACAGGCATCTCTGAAGGAATTCTTGCCATCTGCTTAGCACAGGATGACTCAAATCTCGCAGTGCCTCTCCCTCCCACCACTGCTCTGCTTACACTACACACTACTTTTAATCCCTCCATAGACTGTGGAAGCTACTTATTGCCTTGCCTGTTTGGTATCAAGCTGAACAGATTCACAGCACATTTAGTCCAACTACAGTAGAACTGCAGGGAGGAATATCCACATGTGAAATGCATTTGTAGCAGTGAGAAATAGGGAAGACATTTCTTGAAGTATAAATCTGGAGTATTATAGAGATCCAAGGCCTTTACCATTTGTCTTCAAAGAAGCTAGGGTCACTTCTAAAGCTAGTCTTTGTGCATTAATGATGACAAAAAAGAGGAGAAAACATTTATTAGTCACTTTGATAGATACACATATAATAGGTATTGGGGGAAGACAATAAAGTCATTGTCTACTTTAAAGCAATTGCCAGATAGTAATTACATGAAGAAGAGTTGTTTTCTTGCTATGGCTAGATAAAATCCGGACTGGAAAAGATGAAGGATAATGGTGTGTGGGAAGTGGTTGAAGGGTAGAGTGAAAGCTACTCTCTCAAATACTTTTCTGGGAGAGTGAAAGGTTAGCGAAAAGGTCAGGAGAGTATCAGGTTTAAAATGAGGTTTTATAAAAAGGTAGCAGTAAGTTGGTTGGCATGTTTTAGAGAGCTGGAGAAGGTGTCTTGGAAACAAATGGGGTTATGAAGAAGTATCAACTTTAACTAAAATTGTAATGAAAATGATTAACAGAAATATTTTAGCCTCACCAATTCATGCTTAAAAAATTTTATGAGCTCATTTATGTAATCAATTTAATCTCTAAAATACTAGTAATAATAATAAGAAGAATATGCCACATATTTTCATTAATCTGCTCTATTTCTAAATTAGTCCACAAAAGAAGTGCTAATTACATTCTGCAGTAAATACATTTGCAATGTAAATAGATAGACAAATAGATAGATAGACTGATTTTAGACCAAGCAGCCTGCTTACAATATTCCTCTAAAGAAGAAAAATAGCATTTTACTTTCTTTGGAACGGGTAAGAAAAAGTTTCACTTTCATTTCACAGCCCAGTGTTCAGCTGGGACTTTTCATAAAAAAGGACTTGCTAGCAGACTACAGGGGATGTTCAGATCATGATGTACGTAACAGATAACCATATTAGCTTCTAACAGAACAATATTCAGTTATCAGGTATGCTGGCTGTTACTAAACAAAGTATATCCCTGTTTTCTGTGTGTCAGATTTCCTGTCTGTAGTGTCTTCCAGCATATTTCAAACCTGATCTAAGGCTACTGCAGTCTCTGTAGCCATGGCACTCTGGCTGAATCTGGCAGTTGCTGCAAAGAGTGCTGAGTGGCTCTTAAGAAACTGGAATTGCAGTCCACAAAACCTGTCTAGTTTAGAAGCCACCAATATCCATTGGATTGGATTAGATAGATATGTTCAATTTCTACTGAATAAAACCAGATTCGTGTGGAAGATCACGATGCAAAGACTCTTAAGGTAATAAAGCCCTCCATTGCTCTCATAATAAAGGGTATCTGGAGGAATAGAGCTTACTGTTTGTCTAGATCAACAGTGAACATGTTTGCAGCATTTCCGTTTTCTCCTCTGCACCTAATAACAACACCATCCACCAACAGCTCTTGATACTTCTGCATGTGCTAAGAGGATATGCAATAGGGTACCAAATGGGCCACTTTTCTGGTTGTAACACGCGGATAAAGTTAGGATTAGAGATAGAGTGACATTGTACTTAGTTTACTGTGGAGTACAAAAAAAGGATTGTTGGGCAAAAACGAAGATTAGCATTAAGATTTAATTATTATTTACAAGACCCAATTAGATATGCTTATGTCTAGTCGAAGGCTTGTTCTAAATATGGGTCTAGAATTCAGCCTAGTGTTAGAATAAGTAACCAGACTGCCTTGGAGTATCATTACAAACTGCTACATGTTCAATGATCTGCTGATCTAAGACTACAGCCTTTTTCTATTAGTATCTTCCAGCTCTTTGGAGCTCTGGATTTACTCTCTTCTCTAAAGTAAGCCTTCATGTTTTCAGAGGTTTTGTGATTCCATTGTTGCAATCTGATCTATAAACAGTTTGCGCAGTGTAACAATTCTAATATTAGGTATAATTTCTTGTTTCTTTTTTATTATTTATTTTATTTATTTTTATTGATTTCTGTCTGCTTCTTTGGCTTTTCTTCTTTTTTTTTGTTCTTGTTGTTTCCCCCTCTTCCTGCCCATCTTCTCCAACCCCACAAAAGAAAAACTGATACTTTTCTTAGGCTTCTACATGCAATTGACTTTAAGTAGTGTTTTCATGCATTCTGACAAAATCCAAAATAAAAATATTTTTAAAGCTTCTCAAAGCAGAACAACATATTAAAGATGTTTATCCAATTCCTTATTGAACTGAAAAAATTGCAGTGTTAGTTCTCTGTGTTTAACTTGTTTTTAATTCTTTTAAGCAATCATGTTTACTGTATCATTTGGTAAAACAGAGATTTATGTTTACTTTCATCACCACAGAAAAGCTAGATCAATAAAGGTAATAAATCTTTAAGTGCTTCTTAACCTTACACAGTCTTTATAGGTTGAAAGATAATCAATAATCATGACAGAAAAACTGCATATGATTCATCTTTCAAATCAACTTGCTTTTTCATGACACAATGCCAATAGATGAGAATGCAAATGCCATGATCAATTTTCCTTATAAAAATACCTAGACTTGAAAGGCTATTCATAAGAATTATTTTCCAAGATATAATTAACACTAGATGGATCTTYCATGTTCACTGCACTACACATGCTGTCAAATGCTATCCAGTTACACAGTCCTTACTGTTTAGTGCAAATTTACCTGCAGTTATACCTTTATTCTGACAGTGTTCTCTATTTCTAATTCATTAATGTGAGTGAGTGCTAGCGAGGGTTTCTCTACCCAATGTAATCAATTATTGTTGAATAATTCAATAGGTTGAATTTTATTTTAAATAAGCACTTTTTAGTTTCTGAAATTACTGTATCCTAATGTGTCAGGCTGTTCTTGCTAGTCAGGGGGCTTGAGCTCGGACAGCTTCTGAGAGGCAAGCTGCTTGCTGTCCCGGTGGCATCCTCCCCAGTACCACTTCAGGAAGCGTAAAGAGCCAAGCGATTTGAAATTTAAATTCATCCGTACAAGCACAGTTTCAGACAGGACTCTGAATTGAGATTTTTATTTTCATCACCATTTTGTGGTTGTTGTTCATTCAACTTTACAAAAACAAACCAAATATAATGGAAATGCTGTTGAAAATCATCATTGCTTTTTTTTTTTTTTTTTAATTACACAGAGCTGTTATTGACAGGCACACCTTATTCAGCACTACATGAAAAATCACTCTGTGGTTCTCACTTGGGAAGGGGAATTTGCAGTGACTACTTAAAACTCCCATTGCCTGAAGGTACTGCAGTTTTGGCCTGATACTGTAACTCCATCTAATGTAAAAATTCTGCCACCATGATAAGTAGTGGCACAACATCTAAATTGTGACTTAATTTTAAGCACAAGAACAGTCAGTTCCAGTGGCTATAGGTGCATTTATTAATTGTTCCTGAACTACTGACAAGAGAAAAAGCCACAAGAACCTAATTTACAAAATCAGAATTTGGATCAGAATAAGAGACTGTCATGTGCATGCATTACAGAATAATTACATTGCACATATCATATTCTGTAGTGAACAACAATTTAAAATATACAATGTAATTACTTTTAAAAATCTTTTTGTTTTGGTTTTTGTTTAATAGAGTGCCTAAGAAGGCGAACAGCTTGCCTTTCCAAGTTTTGAGGTGCATAGCATTAAACTATTTACAGATGTTGCATTAAATTAAAATATTGATTAGCTTTATATGCAATGAAATATATATTTAATATATTTCCTGGTTTACTCCTCTCTCACTCTAGCATTCATATTATATGTAGAATAAATTATATAGAGAGTGAAATATAGCAAAATATAACCTTAACAGATGCAGCTAATTCCAGATATTAATTTAATGCATTCAGTCCAATGTTTAATAATGCATACTATGTTTTTCAGAGACTGGATTGGCTCATGCAAATAGACATTGTCATGGGATTATATATTCTGGTATACATTACTTTATTACTAATTTATTATAGTTTATTAGTGCATTTAGAGAGGCAGAAAAAAGAAAATGAAACAATACATGAAAAATCCTCTGATGAATATAAGTTTATCTCAGACTGTATTCAGCTGATCTCAAGTACAATAAACATTGCTGTGTTTTAAAATTCCAAATATAAGACGGTAATAAATAAATAAATAACTGTGCCATGGACATTAGATTGAAATTTATTGAAACTTTAACAGTCTTTCTTCATTTACAATATATGTCGTGTTCATATTTCCATCCAAACCAAAAGAAAATGTAAGACTACTCAGAAACTTGAACTCTGGCCGGAGTGCATTCAACTAGATACTACTGGAGGGGAGGCATGTGTGAGTGAACAGGAGGAGAGAAAACACTTCCTACAGCCTGAACAACCTTTATATGAGGCCCTGGGAAATGAGGGATTTTGAAACAAGTTTCTGTCTTTAAGTGAGGTAGGCAGCCTGCACCTAGAAATGAAAATCTATGTGCATGTTTGTAAATAAACAGAATTTTATAAATGATGCTTGATACAGTATCAACTGTTCTTCCAAACTGGGATATATAAAAATATCCCAGCCTTTTTTTTTTTTTTTCTTCCTATCTCTCCTGTAAAAAGGGGAAAACTAAGGTAGATGTTGAAGCTGGTATTTTCCCAGGCTGCATCTAGATTGATCCCTTGGTACGTGTTACAGTGTTTCACAGAGGCCTCCTTCCATCTAGCGTTACTGGCACCAGTTCAAAACATATGACAGTAACTATTCACTTGGAAACAAAGGCAGTGGTGCAGAAGCAGAGGGGAAGGAAGAGGACTGGTCCAAATCTTGGTTTTGTCGTGATGTGGAGCTGGGACATCACAGGTTTGGTGCATACGCAGGAGTGGTACATGGGCGTGAGCTGTGCAAAATAGATACAACCAGGTAACATAGCAGGAGGTGGAATCCCAGCTTCAACAGATTTTTAGCATTAAACATTTTCAGACCCTTTGAAAATTCCAGTGCAAGTACTGACACTGTTCAGCTAGAACCTTATATACAAACCTTACTTAAACCAGCTTCAGAGAAGGCTTCTTTCCCTACCTGTATCAGCTGGAGGTAACAATGAGAAGACACTTGGCTTGTATAGCACCAGAGTCTCTCATCCATTAAGACGGTTTTCAGAATTCTGCTAACAGAAGGCTGCTCTAAATCCGTAGGTCATATTCAGATTTATGAAGAGAAAAAATACAAGTGCAATGAGATGTAGTTGAAAGAAAAGAGATTTGACTTTTCTTAGGTCTTGTCATTTTCACCTGCTTTAAATATGACCAAGAGTAGCAGAATACATGAGTGTCTCCATGACCTAGGGAACACACAGATGACCACAAGCCTATTTTTATCCTTATTTTTTCAGCTGCACTGTCACTACGGAGTTGCAGCTATGAAGCAAGGCCAGGAAAGCTTTTGCTAAAAAAAAACACCAGAGCATTTTACAAACATTAGGAAAACCTCAAAACAGCCTAGAGAAGTACACAGTAAATATCAGTGTTCCTGGTTTGCCAATACAGAAAGTGAAAGGCAAAGTTTGTACTCAGGTCTCACAAGGTCACTCACTATAACAGTGACAGAACTAGAAGTGGATTCTGAGGTCTTTGATGCTCACTTCTCTGCTCTAAAGCAGAAGACAATTTCACTCGACTTACATATTCTGAATTTTGTTTTTGCTCCAGGTCTCATATTTGCTTTAGGAAATAGGTATATCTTATTTCTTTAGGGGAAAAAAAAGTCAGTTCCTTTGCAGTTCTTCATATGTTGACCCTTTCTATCCCTCTGTAAAAACATCACATTATCCCTCTGTGATATCCCGTTCATCTATGTACAACCATGAAACTGTGAATATTTTTTTTTCTGAGGTCACAGTAAATCTGAATATTCCACATGATCCATGGTAGCCTGATCTGCCTTCTTTTAACTCTTTTTTTTTGCTTGATGGCCATGACATAGCAGGTTAGAACTAAACAACACAAACACAAGAAAAACAACAAAAAGGTCACTTTAAGGATGCTCTTTCACTTCCATTTTTCAACAGAAAAAATAAACAGATAAGATAACATTTAATTCTAGACTTATAATTTGTTTTTTGCCAACAAAAGTGGATTGCATGAGAGGAAAATAACATGAAAGACACTGAAAATAAAAGAGTGATTAAAATGATTGTTAGAAAATACATGTAACAAGCATTTTTGTCTCAATACATGTCGGTGACAAATTATGAAATTCAATCAATATTTCAAATCAATTATATTTCTAAATGTGATTAAATATTTTCACTTTGTGCAGACATTTTAATGGAGGATATTTGTTTTGGTCACTGTTTTCAGTTCAGAGAACTGAAATCAAGTATCTATTCAGAGGGAAAAAAWCTGATTAGTTGGGTTTTTGCTTTGGTTGCACAAGTGGGTATAGATTAATAATAGTATAGATGGCTAGTAGCACTTTTTCATTTTATATTGCAGTCTGTGGTTCAGGCAATGTAGCAATTACCAAGTCTTACGATAAACTGGTCCATTTAAACACTAAAGACCAAAGCTGCAACATTAGTAAGCCTCTGAGTTACATTAACCATCTATCACAAAGTACTGAATCAATGAAGGACATGCTGTTACTTTACTGGAAAAAGTAGAGAAAAGAATGGGCATTAGCCTACCCATTACCCATGGTTGAAGTAACACTTACTCTAGGTCATCTGATATGGTCAGGTCCTCTTCAACACTGGATAATTTCTACCGCTAGGTTTCATACTGGAAATTAATATATGTCCTTTCTCAACAATCTTAAAGGGTTATATCAATAGGGAACTTTGTACTAAGCTTAATAAAGTATCAATAGATATATATTAATTATTTGAACCTGGAAGACCTTTTCAATATACAAAAACTGCTTCACTATCCACAAGGTGGAATGCAGTATGTGTCTTGTGATGCAAAGCTGGACTACACAGTAAGTTTAGGTTAGCTAGTAAAGCAGTGTATCAAATCAAATTCACACTGTATCAGGAATTTAGTATGCCAAAATGTAATAGTCAAATAGAGAAGAAGTTTCTTAATCCTGCATGAACTCAGTGGAATATTTAGTGACCAGATTTATGGTATTTCACACCATGAAATATGCCATAGTGTAAAATTGGTTCCACACTCAGGGAACACTTACAGTCATGCTTAACTGCACAGATGCCCAGTCCCACTGAACAGAGTTCAGAATGATACTGGGTTCATAACTTACTACATAAACAGATCAATATCATATCCAAAGGACCTGGAAATCTTTACACTGCCTGTGTCATTCAGATCATAAAATAATACAAAATCTCACTATTCACCACTTCTATTATTAAGTAGTCATTATACTGAAATGAAAACAAAAGCCAAATGAACATAGTGTCTTCTTCCCTAGGTGTCCGGTTTAAGTTGTTTTGAACTACTACTTTGAATTTAATGGAATGACTGACATACAGATAGGATGAGTCACATACTCATACGTGAAATGGCTTAAAGGATCATGTTGTGACTTAGAATAACAGTATCTCCTGAACTACTTAGTATTCAGGTTATTCATGGTCGCTGCTCATTCAAGTAGTAGTCAGTTGCTTCCTGCTTTACCATGGGAATTTAAATGGTACTACAGATTGTACTGGTGACTGCTGTTTTTTTAATCCAGGTATGTTAATACCAGATTATATATTTTAAAATCTTAATTTTTCAGGTTAAAAGTAGAAACTACTGCTATAAATCAATGTAAGAAATTTCCCCACAGTGGTGAACTAGCCAAGTATTCTCTGGTCACGCTGAATAAAATATGAGGTAGTGGTGTAAAGTTTAATTGTCCAGTTTCCTCAATTTCCTTCCTTCCTTTCAGCAGCAGCCACTGGGGGAACAATTCACTTTTCTGTTTTGTGGAAAGCTCAGGCTAAGGATTTTCTGAGCTCTCTTAATTACTGAATCAAAGCTAGAGATGCCAAAGGCTCCACTGAGCAACAATAAGGGATAATGACTTATGCATGGAATATTGAAAAGTGTTCACCTTGGTAGAACAAAGTGGAATAAAACAGAACAAATGCAAATAAAATTGAAAATATAGGGGAAAAAAAAAAGCAGGTGAGCTCTATAGATTTAAAATGCAATCCATAGTTGCAGATAAGAAACTATGCATGAAATCTGTTTTTAGCTCTTTTGAGGAGTACAAACTCACAAGGGTAGTTCAGAGTACTGTACATACTTAATAGATTATTGATTTTCAAAGAAAAGATGGTAGGACATCTTTCATGTACAACTTAGGCATCAAATTCATGTATCTCATATTTTACATTTTATTTTCTGCCTTTTTTTCTTAATTACCTGTTATTGCACTTTGGTCTTGTATTAAGGCAATAGATTTATGGTTGCTTTTGGGAAGCTCTGTGTCACAGAGATGTATTCCTGGAATGTCTAAAAGCAACTCTGGGTAAAACTTTGGTAAGCTTGTAAAAAGGCATTGAAGAGTGGTAGGATTTTCCCCTGGCTTGAACATTAGTTGGGGATATGAGTGATTAATTCAGTGCTCTGTTCTTCTTTGCTGCCTCAAGCTTCCTGTAAAACCCAGAACAAATCTCTCTTGGCTTCATGTTGCCATCTGTGGAAACAAGAGCAATTATGTGGGGAAGAGCGGATATTAGAAATTCGTGATGCATTAATGAGGTCATGAAAGTATTGTGGATAGATAAAAGCCAATTCTGATCCAGATGCATGAAGAAATAGTAAATACCCTTAAACTGGTTCTATAAAAAATAGGGGAGAATGAAAAACACTATTAAGTTTTAGATCTGACTCCTGTAAAGAGAGAAGTGCCAAAAGCCAGAAGTCTAATGGGGACTTTGTTGCCAATTTTGTGTGCAAGATACTGAAGACTTTTTGAAGCAGCTGTTCTTAGGATACTATTATGCAGCATTATTAATGATATTTCTGTCTATTAGAGAACACAGTCATTTGACCCTGAAGCAAATGAAAACTTGGAAGTTAAATAGGCAAGATAACATGATAGATTCCACTTAAATTGTTGGAAAATTCAAGCCCAAAATGCATCTTATGCAACAAAGATATTGTTCCGTATACTATGTGTTGTTCCTATGATTTTAAGTTATGTAGCTTACTTTCCACTACAAGGTGTGGCTAACTGGACAAATGACCAAAAGAAAAATCTATTCAGGATTACTAAATACAAAAGTCTCTGAGAAACAAATTGCTGAAAGTTAGGAGATTGTTCTGGGGAAGTATTACTACTTGCTTTCCATATTTACATTCTCTTCCCTCAATATCCATTATTGACTGTTGTCATAAATAGAATGTACAACTAGAAGGACCTTGGGTTTGACCTTTGCTATCAAAAGAATGCATTTTGTAAAGACAACTCCAAACCATAATCACTATTTTTGGCTGTCTTTATTCTCCCTGTATGACATCAAACATATAATTTCAATCATTCAGAAATTTTGGAGTTAATTGGCTTCCAAAAAAAGCAAGCAGTTAAATTTGAGAAGTCCAACACTTTATTCTAGTTTTACTATGTTTAAGTAGGTAGCTAGAGCAGTTGCTTAGAAAAAGGAAGAATCAACATACTCTGTTCTTTCAGTGAAGTTTTAGCAAACTTGGTATATGTCTGCAAAATGTTTTGGCTTAGATGTAACAACTCAATCTTGGACTGCTCTATTAAGCACTTTCTCTCTTCATAAAATTGTCTCAGAATTTTTCATTTGAATTTGTCTGGATCTAGCCTCTGAAAACTGAGTTTTATTATGCCATTCTCTGTTAGTCATGACATTTAGTCCCTGTGATGTTAATGATGAATCTCCTACCCATCTTATTTGATAACTTGTATGGCTTGAACATTTTAAATCTATTGAAGCATTACCTTTTCCACAGTCTCACACTATTTTTTACTACTTTTTTCCAAAATGTTCTCCATTAAATATTACAACATTGCTGCCATTTTGGACAGCTACTGTATTTTGGGTAGCCCACTGGATATTTTCTATGCCCAGTGAGTAATCTGGACAATACAGGCTCACAGTTGCTGCATGAATCTTAGTCCAAAAATACTAACAGAAAAGATTTTTTAAGGGCTTTTTCCTTATGAAAATAAATAGCATTAAAAGTATTCATCTTTAAAAAAAAATATGGATTTACAGTTTTTTTTCTTCTCAGTGCATCATATAGAATTCATGTAATTATTATGTGACAGTACTCTTTGGAAATCCAAAACAGTGCTCAAAATATAAATTCAGTCTAACCATTTGAAATGCCAAAGTAATTTTTCATTGTTAGTTCTTTTCACTGAATCCAAATCTCCTTACCTAAAATAAGGTGAGAACGTGAGCTTCCCTACTGACATAATTCTTTATCACATCTCTAGAGGAACACTTCTAAGTAATCTTGAGTTTACTGTGTTAAATATTCAGGTTTGGTTATGAATTGGTGCTTTAAACAGGAGAGTGATAACAATAGCATTCCATTTCAAATTACTACTCCTAATTTCTTCTAAATGAGTCTTTCACCTAGGTGTTTCTCTGGGCATTTTAAATATTCACCTTGATTTGTGATGCTTGTTACGCTTTATGTGATTAATTAAATGTAAATGTCAAACCTAAATGAATGAGAATCATATAGATCAATGGTATCCAAACTTTTTCAACCAGCAAACTACTCTCAGTCCTTAAAATTTCCTGCAGATAACAACACATTCTTATCATCCAACTTCTAACTGAGAATATTGCCTAAGCTACTTAGCCTTTTTTTTGACTGTGTATGAACCTCTTTCAGTGGCCTTGTGTAATATATTTCCAGAATCACTGATTTTGATGATGTTTTCATCCATATCCTGGAGGCATATTACTACAACAAGGATTCTGCATTGGTCTTAGTAGTATTTAGAAATGACAGTCTGAAGGAGAGTAAGTTCAGATCTGAATGCCTTTCACAGGCTGGTTTAAATCTAACTGTAATTCATAATTTAGCTTCTCAGTTGAAATTTACATTATTTTGATGGATGTCACACCATGTTAAATGTGGTCCATTTGCAGCCATTTAATATGTCCCAAGTTCACAGTAACACTCAGAAGATTATTTGAATCTCAGGAAATGCTTCTTTATTGTTTTCTCAATCATTTAATTTTTTACTACACTAGCATTCTTTTTGATGTTGTTTTTACTAGTCTCATATCTTCTCATATTAAATCTTTTCCTGGGTTAATGACATGATGCAGAACAAGGCTCAGGCTTTTGAGCCTGTTTTACAGAGGAAGTCTGGTCATCTTGTTCTAGGATTTTGTAAAATCTTGCAGGCTGAGTAGGTAATCCAGGACACCTGTGACTGAGCAGTAAGCCCAGTGAATGGAAGAAGGCTCTGAAGAGATGGGAAAGGGAGATGTGCTCATGAACTCAGGGACTATTGTATGCAGTGACTGCCCACACCTGTTGGCAAAGAAAGCTGAATTTATCCCAACACAGAGAGGGCTGGAGGGTGGCCTGTGTTCTAGAGAAATGGCTACATCAACTGAAAACAGTAACTTTGCTAAATTTCATGAGCACTTCCTATTTCATATTTTCAGAAGAAAAAAATCCCACAAGGGTCTTCTTAGATATGTATGCAAACAATATAGAATTGCCTTTCTACAGTATTTTACATGAATTTTATTTTTTAATCTAGAGGTAGCACACATACTCCAGTATCCAGGGGATATTATGGGGATGTATAATCCTCCAGTAGTGGACTATAGGCCTAGAAAGTATAATTTGCATTCATATACACTCATAAGGAATAATGCAACAAAATACAGATAAAAATATCAATACAAAGTTCAGAAGTTTATCAAGAAATTTTTTTGCTATAAGGTAAGCTAACCCTTGATAGCATTGTTCTTTGCAAGTCAAAGCACTGTTCAGTAGAAGTGATTAGCAATTCTTATATTTAATTATTACATTTTTAATTTTATGTAAAGATTTCAATAATGTGTATGAAGTAAGGCAATTAAGTRAAAAAATATTTTTGGAAAGCAAACTGCAGAATTTTATGATGTGCCTGCATCTCAGAAAAGATAAAGGTATATTACCTGCTGATATCTCTCACAGGAGGTGTCATGACTCAGCCAAAAGCCAGCTTCTAGACTGCTTTGGTTTCCCTGAAATTTCTGTCAGTCGGGAAGAAGCAACAATTATCAGGATTTGTTAAGCATTATAACAGCTAGGTTGTTTAGTTATGTACGGCTGCGCTAGACAGTATCACATGACTGAGTCAACCTTTTCCTCAGTGTGAATATGAAAAACTAAAAAAAATGAAATATATGGATACTTCCTTTGGAAAGGAAATACTACCAAATGCCTGGAAGGTAGTGGACTTGGCTCAGTCAGAATCAGCTCAGTCATGAGAAATATGTTCTATGTTTAAAAGCCCTTGACTGAAACTATCTACGTTGATGTCTTTATCTTGGGCTTATATGGAGCATTGGGTGGAAATCTGCTGTGGTATTACTGATGGAGAACAGGTTTATCTTAGGCATGCAAGATATCATAGCATGCTGTAATTTAGAACCAAAATCTTAGCCTGGGATGGACATGAAATGGTAGCATTTCATATCTCTATGGCAAATGTTCTTCTGCCACATTACACTTTATTTTAAAATACACTTTACACTTCAACAAGAGGAAAAAAGAGTAAAACTGATTTGAAAAGGGGAGTCATAGATGCAGCATATAGACTATGACTATAAATTACTGTAGGGACACATTTTGAATAGGGCAACTCATTTGCCTACATATTCCCATTCCCGAAAGGGCTGACAGCCCTTCTGCATTCAGTCTCTCTTCTCAGTTCATTCAGGTTTCTGGTTCACGTTCAGGTTCCTGGCCTCTTCAACATATAGGTGGGCACGTGAGACTCCCTTCACAAAATGCCAGGAATCCTGATGATGCTGAATTAGAACTCTCTTATTTGTTTGTTTGTTTGAAGGGAGACTTCACATCCCACCTGGAATTGAGAATTAGCTTATTTCAGTTTTCTCACATTGGATCAAAATGGCCAGTCCCTGCCTGTGTAAGAAAAAATTTCTTCATTTTTGCAACATAACAGGCTATTCCATAACTCCATACCAAACTCCATACCTCCTAATGCTAATGGGAGGGAGTAAAAATTAGCCTAGTCTCATCCTTTAACAGCTTTCTTCTTCAATGCAGTAGAAGGGTAAAGGGGGAGGCGTCTATGTATACACATATACCTACATACGTGGCACTTATGCATATAATTAAGAGTGCAAAACAGGTGAGTCATGGTGCATGCCTTAGCTGAAGAGGACATACAATTATTCATGAAAAATACTAAATTCCTGTGTATAATTTTGAAATAATAACGTAATGTCTGAAGGGTCTAGACTATCTGTGTTTATTTTTGCTAACATTAATTGGTGGCATTGTTATTTTTACATGATTTTTATCACTGAGGGACTTACTGAAGATAGCTCTTTTCCTGTTCTTCATCCCATCATCTGACCAATATATTTGTGAATCATCTCCTGGTTTTGAGTGTACAGTAAAGGACATTCCACTGCTGGAAGTTGCTTCCAAATAAGAGAGAATATCAAGGCAAGCCAATAACTGTGGGAAAAATTAAGACTAGCTTCTCAGTAAGGCCTCCAAAGCCACAGTCTGTAGTTAGCAGTAGCATACTGAAAAACTGTGAGCTGATTGCCTGCATCATATGGAGACATATCTTCATGACCTTAAAAATCAAAAGTGTTTTAGCCCATTTGACAAGGTAGAATGGGTAGCTTAGCTACATAAAAGCATCTATCCTATACCAAACTATAGTCTATACAGAAAACCTTGCTTTGAAAATGGCAGGAAAACTCTACTTTAAGAAATCTAATTAGTTGTCCTTGTTACAACAAGACAAGAACTTATCAATTTGAGGTATTGCTATTTTTTGCATGTTCCACAGTTTCTCCAGTGTTCTTTTTTATTATATTTTTCCCTGGATACTGAAATGCTATAACGCTTATTATTTATTTATTCAGAATTAAGTATATACAGCTGCGCTTTTCTTCTTGTTTTTTTAATAAGCAAATCTTAAATGTTGTATATATTAAACTATCTGGGTTATATATATATAAAAAAAAAAATCAGCAACCATGATATCTAGCTGCAAGTAGATTAGGAAATTCCTTCTCAGCATAAAGTGCCAGGGTGCTTCACTCTCCAGGGCTTTGTGATAGGACTGGATAGATCTGTACTTTTTAGTGAACACACACCAAGATGGCTTTTAAATCCAAAAGCTAGTTTTGATTTGAACACAAACTAGAACAAAGACGTCTTAAATTCAGAAAACTCAGCCAGAAACTACAGAACAGATATAAAAGTATGACCCAGAAAGGACTGATGAGGACAAGGCAAATATACAAATTCTGTTTATTACTCTCTAATAACATCTGTAACAGTGTTTGGCTTCTCATAGAGTTTAGAATTGTACAATGACTGTAGCATTTTAATATAGTAATCAGACTTTTTTTTTTTTTTTGGTAGTGCCTATGAGGTCCAGTGTGTCAACTTGGATCTATTGCACGTTGCCTTCCACATATACAAAGCAGTAAGATGGCCCCTTCCCAGTGGAGAGACCATTTTGGCAAGTTTATAGTTATGTGTCTGTCTTTAAGAATGACATCCACTACCTCATATTTTGAAATTTTTCTATCTTCAGAGAAGAAGGTAGCTGGATTTTAATTTTTTCAATGGACAGAATATTTACTTATCTTCCAACAGAATGGCCTAAAATGTTCTTATTGTCACTCAAACATGGCATTTTATGTAAAACAACTGTTCTCATCACCAAAAGTGCTTTCTATTTCTAATATGAAACTCCAGAACAAAAATTCTTTACTGTTTCCTAATCTGTTATTGTGAGCGCTTGTCGGGGAAAAGAATCAAGCATTAAGGGTATCATTATCTTTTAATGAAAACCAAAACATCTCTTCTTGAATTTGACTCTTTGTTCTTTAGATCTTTTATATCTCAAGGGGAAGCCAGCTAATTAAATTGCAACCAGTTTTCATAAACATATATTACATAGACTAGCATTTCAGAAAAACTTTTCTTTCTCCTTATATATAACACAGATGTTATTCTCTTTCTCACTGTTACATTTTAACAGTTCAGATCAGCTCATGGATAAGACTGCAACCTTTGTAGTATTCTTGATAAGCTGAACTATTAGATTCTCCAAAGTACAAAACTGTGAGATTAAATCATTATACAATAAATATACTTCAAGAGACTCATGAAGGATTAATCATAAAAATTTCACTCCCTTTGATATAAAATTATTTGATTGCAGTCCCATTAAATCAAATTATTTCTTTAGTAACACTGGATAATTATCATCATCATCATCATCACTCGGTAATAACAGTAATATGTAAATAATTTTGTCTAAATTAAAAAAAAAACTAGATTTATCAAAACAAATTTTGTGACTTAATGGAACTGAAAGAGGGTTTCTCATTAGCAGTCTCATGAGATGGGTAATATCCCATGGGGCTATTGAATCTGTTAAGGATGCATCACTTTTTAAAAGATGACTAGCTCATTATTGTCGAAGGATGAGGCTTGAAAGCACTAGGTTATGGAGATATTCTTATCTTCTCTCTTTGAACAAATGAAAATGTAAGTAATCTTGCATTTAAATATAGGATGGCTCCAATAGAAAAGAGCTATTGCTCTACACCATATAACCTAATAGTAAGATGGCTTTCTGAAAGATCAGAGAAGTCATTTTGTATCCCTGTACCAAATCACAAAAGGAGAAAATACCAACAACCAAAAGAGTGTCCTAGCAACTTCGTACAGGACATAAGAATAGTACTAGGTCTTTCATCCCTTTTTCTCTGTACTGTGGCTGGCATCTGAATATCCTCTTCAATCTAACTTTCCATATCCACCTTCTTTGGAAGGTAAAGGAAGAACAATGGGCCCTTTCTTTTCAGGACATTCAAATGCATAGGACACTAAGAACGTGCTCGTGGTTATTCTTCTACAAGAACTTTTTACCATAAAAATGTTGAATGTAAGGGTTCCAGATGACTGACAAAATTGCTTTTATCTAGCAACACTGGCTATTTCAGACTGGCTCTGAAATGGAGGAAAAATCAATATAACAATCAGAATGAAACAAATAAGGCTATGCTGGGAAAGGAAACATATTACAGTCCATATAACATCATTTTCTAGAGTGAATAGTTGATGTGAAAATTGAAAGTCATAATTATTTTTCCAAACCAGGAAAAAAACATATACTCCAATTTATGTATAATATGTTTCAAAGATTATGGGTGTGTATTATATAATGAAAAGGCATGATTATTTTTGTAAGCCCCCACACAATGGCTCAGTCCTTTTTATTCAACCGTGTCAGTCAAGGTTCCTTGGTGAAATGCCAGTTTGGATAACCATGTTACTTATCTTTCCTTGTGAGATGTTGCTTGGTGGTTTTGCTGTAGCTTTTTTTGTTTTCTTGTTTTGGGTGGAGGGTGCCTGGGGGTCTTTTTGGAGGGTGGTTTACCTGTTACATTACACCCCTCAAGTAGTGCCTGTAAGTGATAGGCAGACAAGTTTTTCTACAGACAGTTCAAAAATCTTTTCAGGATCATTTGAAATGAACGATGTATAGTGTCATTCACTGACCTTTCTAACAGACTATACATATTGTGTTCCTGTAGCAAATTTTCATAACTTGTTGACATTCCCTTGAAAATACTGGAAAACAAGTACTTTCTGAAATTATTTTATTTTTATATCACCTCTTGTCTGTCTTCTCCCATGTTCTTTACTACTGCTAGGCATATCTGCCTATCAACAGGATCTTTGATGCTGAAGAGTTCATCTGCTCTTTCTTGCTTATTCTCAATTTGAAGATATAAATCCACCTTTGTGACATTATAAACATGTCCAAGGAAACTGCTATAATCGTAAGGCTTCAGATTGAATATTATGTCTTAAGGTGAGAAATAAGCAACAGAAGCAGATGAACATAGATTTTGTTTACATGCAAATGTTCTTCATAATAAACAACGGAAGAGAATTGCACAAAATTTAATGTATATGTTCTAAAGTAACTCTAAACTGAATGATTTTCAAAGTTTTTCATGAGCCATCAGTGGGTCTTTAAAATACCTGTTACTGACAATTAACTCTGTACACAGCATTCACTGGAAAGAAGACCTCATAGAATATATCTCAGATTGAAAACAGTTTCACAAGACTTAAAGAGAGTGAGCCAAATAGATTTAAATGCCCAAGAATAATTACAAGTACATATTAAAACTTTGGCAATATTCTGAGGAGACACACATTCAACTAAAGAGTTTAAAAACACAATCCTCCTGCATTTCCAAGGCCAATCTGTCATAGCTTGATCAGGTATCAAATTATACTAGCTGACTCACAAAACAGCAAAAGACTTATCTAAATCTGGCCCCAGTTATTTCATGTGGAGAGAGAAGATTCTTTGGCAGAAACTGCCCTGCTTTTCTGAGTGTAACTAGCACAATGCTTGAAGAGGGAGGCGCTCTCCAGAGAAGAGCTTTTACTGTCTGATCTACAGCATCTACTCACAGTCTCTACAGGTACAGCTCTTGGAAAACACTTAGCAGCTTTATAAAGCAGCCTCATCATGGCAAAAAACTCTAGAGAAAAAGGGCAGCAGCAAAGCCACTTGCCCTTCTTCAGGGTGAATAAGCTTTAAGAATGCAAGATGCAAAGCTGGTGCAAGGATACAATTTACTTATCTTTAAACTAGCCTCAGTCAACTTGGCAAACTCTGTCAAAATGACAATCAGTATATTTCTCAATGAGAATTAGTGAATATTGTACAAATTTTAATCAGGATGGTCTAACCAACTCAGACACTGTAATTTTTAAGAATACCACTCATGAAACCTGTGTGGTTGAGAGATTTGCTTTTAGTATTTTGCTGCGCTCCTAGGTGTCTGCACAGAATGTTAAAGTAGATCTTAGTCTTCATGTTCTTTATTTCAAATAAAGGAAAATTCTAAAAACTTATAAATGAAAGTGCAATTATGGAAAATTAACTCAACTTTGAAAAGAATGATATAGAATCTCAGGTGCAGACTCACATAAAACCCTTTGAAAAGTTCAAACAATTCTTTAAGACTTTTTGTAAGTAAAAGTAAAAAAAAACAGAAAACTTGATCACCTGCTTAGTAGCCTTCCCAAAACGTCGGGCAATAGTGTTGGACCTTGAAAGTGTGTATGTGACAAGGCCTCACCACATGCATGAGAAGTAATACTGCAGAATCATAATGAATTTAAGGCCATTGGATCACCCTCCAGCCCCACTTCTGAAAGCTACCAAAGAAATCTGCATGATAGCGAGTGAAATAATACCTTCTGAATTTTAACAGAGAAGAAGTGCACAGGCTACATATTTGTGAACAATGTGTCCATGCATTAATAGAAGGGATGGGATAGTTATTAACCATACCGATATACAAACAGTGACCCTGCTTTGACACCAGAATTGCCTCCATCCAATTCCCAGGGCTTTCTCCAAAGCTTTTGTGATTCAGGAACAGAGGGAGCAGCTGGAGGTAGGCTGGACTCTGTCATTTCCCTTCCTGTAGAGTTGCTCTTCTCTCATGCTAGTGAGCATAGCCTGCCCGTGCTGAGTTGTATGCACACGGAGGAAATAGAAGACTAGTACTTCATGAAGGGAGGAGCTGAAAGTTAGCTAGGGGTATTTCCAGCACTGAAGGAAGTCACCTGGGGGGCAGGAATTGCCTTTCCCCAGTGTTTTCAAGAGAAAAAAAGAAAGGCTTCCTAGAGGCATTTTGCAAGAAAGCATGCACTATCATGATATGAATCTCTTGATCACTCTCACACTCACTCAAATCCCCAGTGAATCTTGTCCCAAAGTTTTAACTAGGATCGTTTCCCTCGATGTTGTTCTGTTATTACTTGCTGCTATTAGATCTGTGAAAGATTCAGGTATTACTGCTCATCGCTAATATGTATATAATTTATGAACATTTAGAACAAACTTTATCTCAGTGGGCCAGTCCTTGTTTGTCTGTGAACACATAAGCATTTTCCAACAGCTGCGTCTTTCTGAGATTGTTTGTGAAGAAGAGGTTTTCAAAAAGGAACTGTGTTTTTGAAGCCCTTAAGATTGTCAGAGGCCTGATTTCCACTGAGTGCTGAATCCGTTCTTTCTAACACTGATAAATGTTTACAGTGTCATAAATTAAGGTTTCAAAAATGTTAACAATGAACATGCAATTTATTTATTAATACCTTAATATAAGAAATACATTGTTAGGTAAAATTACCTGAGTCTTGTCTGTGACATGTCATCATCAGTCAGTTAGAACCATTGCCCAGATAATGTGGTTAAACAATTTTAAATTGGGAGATAAAATTCTTGGTGAAATATCTGAAAGAGTCTAAACTATGTGATATTAATATACTCATTTCTGATTTAAAGCAGGAAGGCTATTACAACTACTAACACTAGGACTAGGTTTAAAAATAACAATAAAATATAGCCTAATTGCTAATTAGGCTACTAATTGCACTGCAACATCATTCTCCCTAGCCTGAAAATCTGTGAGGTGAGAGGAATATTTTCACATCTCTTACAGATGGTGATTCAAAGTGTTAACTCCCAATGCATGCACTGAGAATCTATACTAACAGATTTAGGTAACTAATAATGCTCAGGTGAGGAGTTCCAGACATGAATATTTTCAAAATGGCTTCAAAAAAGCAAGTGAGTACATCTGCATGTCTGAAATTGCACTTCCTTCTTGCATCCTTCTACTTCTTTTTATTTCTATATATAACAAAAGTCCTAATAGTAACTATTAAAGCAAACTAGAATACATGGAACTCCCAAACATGCATTCCATTTACCTACCATCAGAATGAAAGTGCCCCTAGAAATACAATAGGCTATTCCAAGAGTAAGTTGATCAGTAGGTGACCTGGACACAGGTTGTTTCTGGCAGGTTTATAGTACTGATGTCAGCCTTCATTTCCAGTATTGCTTGCTTGCTTATATTTACCTAGCCACAGTTAAAAAAATGACAATCTGAAATTAAAAAGAGCACAGAATTTCTTATGAAGATAAGTATATTTGGAGATGGAAGTCTATAGGCTTCAGTGTACTGATATGGCCTGAATATAATGTCATTTGCTGTATTATTAGCATGTTCACTATATATATTCTTAAATCTTCTTATACCTAAGTGCCTGGCAGTAGTGCATTTACTGAAATAGCTAGCATTTTTCGCATTTTCAATGCATTCTTTCTCTGATTCCCCGTTCAAAGGGAGAACTGTGCATTACACAGAGTGTTTTGTTCTGGTAGGAATTTCTTTGTTTTTTTTTTTTTTTAACAGCCTTGCAGTGTATTTCTCAGAGAAGTAACCCTGAAGTGGAATGCAGTGCTATCATAAGGGCTGCCTCTCCATCTTATACTGCCTCCCAGGAAAGGTCTACTTTTTGCAAAAACAATTTCTATCTTATGGTACTTGCTCTCCACTAGTTCTTCCCAGTAAATAACTGATCACGGTTAAACCACTTTCTATATAACTGGTAATACTTATCAAGTCACAAACACATTGGGTTAAATACTAGCTGCACAAAATCAATGGGGGAATATTTAATGGGAGTATGTATAATGATTACAATAAAATGCACTGAAAGTAACATTTTGGAAAATAGATGAAAATTAATCTCTTGGAGATCTCATTTTAAATACTCAGTAGTTGCTGGTTATTCCCTGTGTTGCAGGGAATCTAGACCATGATTTGTTCTGCTTGAGATATAATATTAACAAAAAGACAAACTATAACTGTTAATTCTTATCCCTAAAGGCAAAAGCAATATCATATGTGTTTAAGATGATTTTCATTCTAGTTGGTTCCCTTTTCAACTCTTAGAAATACCAAAATCTCAGGTGTTAAATTTTCTTCCTTCAGATAACAATGTAAAGAATATTTTATGATGAGTCATACACTTGGCACATTTAGGAACTTCTTCCTTGCTTAGAATATATGGAATTTCTGTGAATTTATTCATTATTCATAATAGGTCAATTATTTTTTACTCCTTTTATTGACTCCGAAGTGAATATTGAGATGCTTAATATCAAATAATTGAAAACATGGATTGATTCAGCAAAGCAATTAAGTACGGTCTTAAATGGTCAACAATTTTCTTTCTCTTGGTAGAGGAGGATCAGGTTAGAGATCATTTATGCCAACTTGACATCCACAAGTCCATGGGCCCTGATGGGATGCACCCACAAGTGTTGAGGGAGCTAGCGGACATCATTGCTAGGCCACTCTCGATCATCTTTGAAAGGTCATGGAGAACAGGAGAGGTGCCTGAGGACTGGAAGAAAGCCAATGTCACCCCAGCCTTCAAAAAGGGCAAGAAGGAGGACCCAGGGAACTACAGGCCAGTCAGCCTCACCTCCATCCCTGGAAAGGTGATAGAGCAGCTCATCCCGGAGGCCATCTCCATGCATGTGAAGGGCAAGAAGGTGACCAGGAGAAGTCAGCATGGCTTCACCAAGGGGAAATCATGCCTAACCAACCTCATAGCCTTCTATGGTGGAATGACTGGCTGGGTAGATGAGGGGAGAGCAGTGGATGTTGTCTCCCTTGACTTCAGCAAGGCTTTTGACACTGTCTCCCAGAACATCCTCATAGACAAGCTCAGGAAGTGTGGTTTAGATGAGTGGACAGTGAGGTGGATTGAGAACTGGCTGAATGGCAGAGCTCAGAGAGTTGTGATCAGTGTCACAGAGTCTAGTTGGAGGCCTGTAGCTAGCAGTGTCCCCCAGGGGTCAGTCTTGGGTCCAGTCTTGTTCAACTTCTTCATCAATGACCTGGATGAAGGGACAGAGTGCACCCTCAGCAAGTTTGCTGACGATACAAAACTGGGAGGAGGCGGATACACCAGAGGGCTGTGCTGCCATTCAGAGAGACCTGGACAGGCTGGAGAGGTGGGCGGAGAGGAACCTCATGAARTTCAACAAMGGSAAGTGCAGGGTCCTGCACCTAGGGAGGAATAACCCCAGGCACCAGTACAGGTTGGGGGTTGACCTGCTGGAAAGCAGCTCTGCAGTGAAGGACCTGGGAGTGCTGGTGGACAACAAGTTGACCATAAGCTAGCAATGTGCCCTTGTGGCCAAGAAAGTTAATGCTATTCTGGGCTGCACTGGGAAGAGTGTTGTCAGCAGATTGAGGGAAGTGATCCTCCCCCTCTACTCAGTGCTGGTGAGGCCACATCTGGAGTACTGTGTCCAGTTCTGGGCTCCCCAGTTCAAGAGAGGCACGGCACTACTGGAGAGAGTCCACCGGAGGGCTACAAAGATGATTAGGGGACTGGAGCATCTCTCCTATGAGGAAAGACTGAGAGAGCTGGGCCTGTTCAGCCTGGGGAAGAGAAGGCTGAGAGGAGATCTTATCAACGTGTACAAGTATCTGAAGGGAGGGGGTGGAGGGGATGGGGGCAAACTCTTTTCAGTGGTGCCCAGCAATAGGACGAGAGGCAACGGGCGCAAACTGAGACTCAGGCAGTTCTGTCTGAACATGAGGAAAAACTTCTTCACTGTGAGAGTGACTGAGCACTAGCACAGGTTTCCCAGGGAGGTTGTGGAGTCTCCATCTTTGGACACGATCCTGGTCAACGTGCTGTAGGTGACCCTGCTTGAGCAGGGGGGTTGGACTAGATGGTCTCCAGAGGTCCCTTCCAACCTCAACTGTTCTCTGATTCTGTGATTCTGTGATTTTGAAGGGATTTAATGTTGGTGCTGAACACCAAGAAAATGTTAAGTGCTTGGCTGAATGAAGTCAATGTGTGTGGAATTCTTTCTGTATTTCCCACGTGGAATTATTTATTTCTATGGTTATTTCTCAATATTCAGTCTGTGCTAGTGTTGATTGATAAGATGATTTCTTAGACAACTGTTTCAAAATGATATGACTGCACATTCTCAGACATACATTCAGCTCTAGATTATACAAATAGGGCACATAAAATTTTGAAAACTGCTTTTCAAGCAAATTCTTAAATCCAATGTAAAAATAAGATACAATATATATCATATATAGTAAATGACTTGTAAATTAATGCAAATATTTTTCTACATTTGATCTAACTTTCTTCACTCTGGCCCTAACTTCAGTAAAATATTTAATTGTGTTACTACCTTGAAGTATGTGAATGGTCCCATTGAAGATGTGTGTTTGAAATTAAGCATACATGTGCTCAGTAGTTTCCCCTTCTACCACTGCTTCACAAAGAGCTAAACTGTTTCTGAAACTTCTCTTGAATCACCATGGTATACAGATGCTCCATGTACTGCAGTGTTACTCACTGCTGTCCAAGGTAATCTCATCATCCACTCAATTATAAACTCTTCCCCACTAACATCATAGCACTAAGTCTTCAAGCATTGTGTGTTTATCACTATCATATTGCGTATGTCGCCTGTGTGTCCTTTATGCACATGCCAAGCTTTAAGAACGTTCATTGATTTCAGTTATCAGAGAAATAATACAACTACATAGTAAAATACTGCATTATAGTGTACGACATATTATAACCCGAGCAAAGCATCTCACTGATCTCTGGAAATGAATTAGATTTTTCTAGACTGAGGTAAAGTATCTCTGCATAGTGCTGCCTAGTCATGAGGTGAAAATACCATGAAGGAAGATGATGCTAAACAGGAAATTCTCTCACATTTTTGATGTTGGTAACTTCAATGGGATTTCTCTTTCAGCCAGTAACACCAATACCTAGGTCAGCAGCCGCAGAGTTCAGAAGCAAGATCTCTATGCCCAACATTGCAAATAAGCTATTTTGCAACATGAAGAAAGTCCCATCAGCTCTCAGGGGCTTATTTCTAAATGAAGACTTTTAAATTTATTTTCATAGTGCTTTGATAAATGCAAAACACTGTAAAAACAACTGGTGTTAGAATTTTTATTATGAACTATACATAACTAAGAAAAAATGTGAGAAAATATGGGAATAATGGAGTTTCATTTTTTATACATAATTGCTGACAATTGTATGCATCTCATCCATCATTGTAAGCTAAGACTGCATCCAATTAACCTAAAATAGTGTTAATGCTATATGGAAGAAATAGCACTCATTCATCATATTTTGTTATAACAATAATATAATAGCATTGTATTAGACTGATATAATAAAGTTCTTAATAGAAGCAATAGCAATAAAGCTATTATCAGAAAACTGTCATTAATACTTGGGATTTTTAAAGACCATTTCTAATTTTCTTGTAAATCTTTCATTCACCAAGATGCAATAAGAAATATCCTCTGAGACTGCAGATGCACTTGAGTATATGACATTATGAATGTGCTATTTTTGGCATGGTGATGGTGAAGCACATCCCATACTACCTAATAAATCTATGCTGGAAGTTAAATAGCATATTTTTCTGCAGAACAGTAGGCTTTAATAGAGCACAGATACATAAAAGGTCTTGATAAGTTCTAAATATTTATTCTTTTTTCTATGGCATCAAGATCAGTTCTATTCGTTCTGTATTAGAAACAAAAGGAGAGATTTTTTTCCCCTTTTCATTGTTATTTAATGGATAAGACATACTAGATTCACCAAAATCTTTACAATGAAAGTAACCCATAGCTATATGCTAAAAAGAAACAGTCTACTTTAGGACCTGCACATGCTTTGTGTTTGTTAAATGAATTTGAATTAAACAGATAAGGTTTATACTGAGGGGACCAAAACCAACTGATTCTTTCTTTTCAGACATTCATTAGCAAAACATTCTGTGAAAGTGGAATTCCAAATCATTCCTCATTTGTCATCAGAAAGACATGGGTTATCCTCTTTCTATTGTTTGACAGAGATTTATACTGCAACAAGAGCTTGAGACATGGGTTATTTTTGTTATTTTCAAATCATACAGCTTTAGTTCAAAAATCTAAGCTTCTAGCATCACTTTCCTTTTTAACCAAAGGAAAGACTTAGTCTGATATAATGGTATGTATTGAACACAATTTATATTAATTTTAGATGTGTGAAAAAGTGTGTTAAGGACATACATAACAATATTCAACTACATATTTCACTGTCAGCTAATGCAACAACAATCACTTTTCAAATGTATGAAATTAGGTATCGCAGATAGAGCAACTGTCTCAACACAGTACTGAATCAGGGCTGCCTGGATGCCAGTCCAAAAAAGAGAATATTTTCATAGTGTTGGCCACCTCCCAGCCAAACTTTCTTTCCTCAAAGTGATCATACCGAAAGGTTGTGCTTTTATCCCTCACCAAATTCATAGAAATAGATAACACTGTCACCCAGAACTATCTTATTTCAATTTGAATTCGTTGAGTTGCTTCATACAAAGCAAAAAATGTACTACTTGTATTTTTTTCCCACTAGGTTGGATTATCATAACTGTGTGTAGAGCTGAATGCAAGTCTCCCTATAGTTTAGAGCATTACTGCCCGTCTTCTCCGCAGCTCAACTATATCTCTGTCTCCAGATGAATTTCTGTTCTGTTAAGGGCTTGGTTCTAATTTTTCAAGTAATTAACAATTACATCAAATCATATGAATTATTCTAATGACCAAAGTATTCTGGCCAAAAGGCAATTCCCAGAGAAAAAAAAGAAGATGTGAAAATCTTCTCTGAGCATTCGACCTGTTCCCATAACACACTTTCAGAAGAAATCAGGCAAATCCAGAGGAAATCAGGTAAATAAATAATATTGCAGTTCACTCTTCTTCTTTAAGAAACCCATTCTAACATGAAATAATGCTCACATTCCGTTTCTGGCACTAAAAGTAGGAATTCTAGACACTGCATAAATCCATCTGAAGGCTTATTGAAACTGAGCTGATAGGTACTGTAGAAAAAAAATGTATTTGCATTGTGACAGAAGGTTTTTTTTTTAATTTATTTATTGTAAAAATAGAGAATTGGATAAATATGCAAGACAACAATATTTACCAGAATTCTTCCTCTATTCTCTTCACTGATGGCTAAAGATCACCTAGCTGAAATACCAAATATGTGTTCATGTTGTCCGTGTTTCTACATAGTATGTGCTTATGAAAGCAGTTTTTCACATTGATTCCTTCCTACACCAAACAAAGACTGAGTTCAATGAATGCAGAAGTGCCTCCTATTTCCTGCACTGTGAAAGTAACATGAGTGTTTTCTCCCTTACTTCTCAAAAGAGCATCTTTGGGTAAAAATGAAACATTGTAAATAGTCTTTTCATTATTTGTGGAGTGCCAAAATGAATAAAACAATTTATAAGCATAAAAAGATATCTCGAAGTATTCCATCTAAGATCTTAATCTCGAAGGTCTTCATGTGTGTGTGCATGTATGTGTGTGTGCATGCATGCTTGCTTATGAGTGCACTCACACACATACATTTTATGTTGGCACTGAAGTCTTGCACTGAAGTCTTTCCAGGATGAACGCCAAAGGACAAAAACTCAGCATCCTTGGCTTTGATTCAGAAAAGCATTTAAGTTCAGGTATATTCATGAAGGACACACAAGCATGCATTTAACCTTAAGCATATACCTCAGTCCTTCCTAAATAGGCCTGGGATTTGAGTCAAGATTAGATGCTATCTGGAACAGAGCCAAATTTATCAGTCTGCAGTATCTAGGCTGACTGAAACATATGGACTACATATAAAGAAGCTAGGAGAGAAAGCAGATGTGTGAATAAAAAAGAAAATAGTAGGCTTTGAAAGAAATGGAGTTCCAGGTATATTTTTAAGTTTACTATGGTTGAGAATAAATTGACAAGTGAAAAATCTACTGTCATCCTAACTTGTTTGATAGTGGTTTGATGAGACAGGCAGATGGATAAAATGACAACAGAATCATTACATGATTTGTAGGCTTTGTATTGCTTCTTTTGAAGGTTGCAATATTCAGTGCTGGAAACCACTAACACTGAGGAAGGATCTTAGGATTTTTTCAGATAACTAGTAGTAACAGGTAAGTTCATAGCTAATGAAATGGCACAGAACAAAGATTTTTTTCTTTACAGTCCACCTTTAAAGCAATTCAAATATCATCTCACCTCCGTAACTTTCAGAAGATTGGTAAGGAAGCAAGTTAGGCCAAAGAGAAATGACTTGATCCTAAAGCACCTTTTTGCTGTACTAAAGGTCAAGAGATTCTTTAAATAACTCTTTTCTTCTATACTCTTCATGATAAACTATTCACAGCATCTTGACTCTTCATACTCCTACTCATAATTCCTACTCATAGTAAAACAGCACAGCACTACTATAATGTGATGTACTTTTTAAAAGCACAGACTTCACCAAAAATATTCCTTTTTATGAAATAAGGCTGTATTCACTGAACTTTCTGATTCATTTCATAATTCACAAACTGTAGCTCCTTTATGTGCATGCATTATGTTCATGACTTAGTGATAACCTAATAGTAGCTCAGGTGCTGCTTTTCTATCACTACATTTTAATTGCATTTTTTCAAACAAAGAATCTCTCCTCTTATGTATGACATTCAGTAACAGCTACAAAGGTGCTTTTGCAACTACTCATCCTCTCTTATTTCACTGTATTTGATACTACCAGAGCTGAGTCCAAAGTCTGTGATGTTCATCTGAACAGACTATAATTTGTTTTGGATCAGGCCTAAAATAATCCCGACTGTTTCAAGTATTACAGGCTCACAGACTTGTCATTGTTTTCAGTGTCATTTTATGGCTTACATTATATATTTTTATTTTTCTGAATTTGAGTAGCAGAGTACACAAAGAAGAAGAAATTTGAAAAGACCTCAGACTCAGAATATTATCGATAACAATCCACCTGCAAGTTAATATGAAAAACTAAGCACTGATAATTGTTTATAAAATATTCTTTCACAGCAGAACCACTAGATCCATGTGGATGTTGTCTAAACAAGAAATAAACCAAACAAGCAAATTACTTATCTTGCTATTAGATGCAAATCTCCTCTCCAGTCTAGTTTCGCTCATCTTGGTGTACCCCTGCCCCAGTCCACCAGACCTTTTTCTCTGCTGACTGTTTTTCACATTCACAATTTGTTCTCTTCCTTGAACAATATTCCTCTTACAGGCCTTGATTCAGGAATATTACCCAACTCAGGGTCTGATCAAAAAGCATGCGGAAGTCAACTGTAATAATCTTGGACAGATTCCAGGCAGGTAATACAGATTAAAAATTAATATAGATTAACATTTCTGCCCAAGCCCCATTAAATAATCCATGTGTTGAAAAAATGCAGTTTTAGGGAAGTAAATTATTCCTAAATCAGGCTTGAACTGGCAAGTTGACTTGGAAAGTCAAGGTCTTTTTGTTATTTTATAAACAAAGTGTGATGACCTTTTCTACCAAAACTGGACTTGCATTTTGAAGTTGAAACATATTTTTAAAAAGTAGAAAAAAGATAAAATAAACTTTGAAAATCAACAAAGTGGTTTTATGGAAACCAAGTAATTTGTTTTGGTGGTGTTTCAGCTGAAATTTAGTGTTCATACAGCTGTGTTCCTGAATACATATGTGGCCCACTGAACTGGGGCTAATGTAAGCTAAGCCCTTTATATTCTTCAAACCTATTTTTAAATATTGCTTTCCTCCACTGGCTATTTCTATTCCTTTTACTACTCCCCTGCTGTCCTACCTTAGCATTTTCTTTGAAATTCTCACTGGTTACAGTATGTAATTTACTTATGTTGTAAATTATGCATACTTATTCTATTTTACTTTCTTAAAATGCTTATCAATAAAAGTCTGGATATCTTTCTATTACTTAAGATGCACATATCTGTGAAAGACTGTCTAGCAGAATATTCTGAATATATTTCTACATGCATAATAGTATTTATGCATTTTGGAAGCTGATTTTGCTAACAAAAAATATTTAGCTTCTAAAAAAATCTCCCCAAATCCTGTCTTGTCTCCAATCACACATCATTTCAGTTCTACTGAGCTGAAACTGAGCTTAAGCTTCAACAGAAATTTTTTTTCCTGTCTTTTTTCTTAAGAGTCTTAAAACTCTTGCCCATAGCATTCTCGAATAAAATGAATTAAATTGATTTTTTTCTCTGCCCAGTTATAAATTCTTATGTATGCAGTCAATGAACTAGTTTTACAGTTATCATGGTTGGAGATTGTGCTGGCTCACTACAGTTTTATGGGGACATCCTAGCAGTGGAACTCTGCTTTTTGCTTTCTGATGCCCATTTTCCTCAGACATGACATTTTTTTCTGTGAATTCTATGCCACCAAATATTCCCTTACATAAAAGGCATACCCAATGGTTAAAAACCTCAATATTTCAAATAAAGCAGGTACAACCTATCCCAAATGTATATAGAATCTGGCAAATGTGGCTACCACAAATGGCATTTGACCAGTGAAATCTCCCAGTGCAAGTGACTCATCTCATACTACTAGAACCTTCTGGGTAATTTGCTAGTATGGATTTAGGTGGGTGTATGAGAAGAGTATGTATGCAGATTTCTGTTGGAGTGTATATTGAATAGCAGGGTATTACTGTCAAAAATACCTATATAGCTCGCTCTGTCCAAAGCTGTATGTCCTAGCACCAACAAGGTAGAATAGATGTTTATGATGTCTTACATAGTCAGGATTACTTTTGTCTTCTATTATGGACACTTCTGAAAATAATGATTGTATATCTCTCTCTCTTTTTTTCCCCCTCTCCTAAACTTTCTTCTGTGAAACATCCTTCCATAGAAATATAACATCATTTCAGTATATGTGTATGTTCTTTGCCTTCTCAGTACACAGTCTTGCTTCCCATCTCAGGCTACCCCAAATGCAAAGAAGGTTAAAGAGGTGGAGAAAAAGCACCTGCAGAACTCTCACAGCTTCTCTCTGCACCTACATACATATTATACAAGTTATACTTGCACAATAGTTCTCTTTTCCACATTTAATGTAGTGATGTTGGAATGCCATAAAACTGTTTTTTTTGGCTTGGCAGCCAAGACTAAAATTATGCCAAGAGTTCTCCCATTTGCTCAACAAGCCCTCCTTGTCACTAAAGAGAAAAGCAACAAACACTACAGGGCATTAGGCTTCACTCACCCAGGTTTGATTAATGGCGTAGAAGAACCTATCAAAGTTTGCAGGAGTGACACCGAAAGGACCGGCTGTTGCCATGCCATTCCTTTGTTTCTTCCTTTTTTTGTGATACTGGACACTACACTGGAATGTTTTTCTAGACCAGTAATCCATGGTAATGAGACACTATTGAGAAGTGCTGTTCATACAAGATCTGTAAACATCCAAAACTTGTTTGAAGTGACAAGTTGTGAAGGTAATATTTCATAGGGAAATGAAATCCATAACTGTTGCACCTAGACAATACAAGTAATGGCTTTCTCTCTCTCTCTCAGCTATGTTTGTCTGTCTGTCCATCCTCCATCCATCTCATTTAAGATAGACATGCTTATTAAATCAACAGGTGTTTTTTAATCAAACATAGTGTGTTTGGTGTTTCAGTTGTCCTGTCTGTCAACAGACACAGGTCAATAAGTAATTGCTAATAATATCTGTGTATATTAGTCTTTAAAGAAGTCTTTGCCAAACACAAAATGATGGTTTCTTTCTTTTTTGTAAGGTTTTACTTTTGTTGTTGTTGTTATTAAAGATTTGTCTTGTTACCCAGTTTATGTGCTCACTGGGGATGTATGGCTTTTTCAACTGAATGATGTATATGACAATTCAAAGAACTTGTAACAGGTAGTGGTTTCTAAGCCAACAGAAAATTTTACTAGTGAAAAAGGGTCCCTTGCAGAGTTAATGTCTGGAAATAAATATCCAAGGTAGCTGAGGCATTTTACTAATATACTGGTATAATATCAAGGATTCCCTAAGGCTTCAGATATTTCTGTAATTTCCTGCTACATTTTACAAAAGAAAATTTCCCATGAACTTCACTCTGATGATATGTTTGCAGGCAGAGCACAGTCATCAACAGGAACCTGAGTTTCTTAAGGTTGTCTGATAAAAATGTATGCACAAGCAGATTATAACCATTTCTGTAATAATTTGCCAGGGCCCAAACTGAAGTCCTGGACTGGAAGGTGTATGGGAAAATGGGGAAGAATGTCGAGGAGATAGGCGATGGAAGCTGGCCAGACCGTTCTGTGGGAACAGGAGCATCAACAGGGCATGTTGACCCACAGTCACGGGGCCGAGCCTGTGCCAGTGTGGCGCTGCACCTGGGCTTTGAATTGAGATTAGCGATGAGCTCAGTGTGCTTACTGCACATGTGTACAGTACATAAACACCTCCTATAGTGTCCCCACAGCGTTCCTCGCCACGGACTGACGCTCAGCGGTGCCAGGGACTCTCTCGCTCCATTACTGCCTCCATCGGGAAAGGGCTGGAACCCCCGCTCAGACACAGAGGTAATAAACGTTCAGTATCAACCATAGCGTGCCTTGTGTTTGTGTATCTGTCCCTGCTGGGGGGCCAGGTGTTGCCCCYGCTGTACCCTTACAGAAGGTTTGCCACCAACCTCAGTGAAGAAATTGAGCACCTCTAACTTATTTCAGCCCCATTTTAAGCAAAAGTCACTAAAGTCTGGGTTCTGTGGACCTCAGAATCATTCTGAGGTGATGAAACAAGTAGTCCCTTGAGTCCTTCTATCTTCTAGATAAAGGCAATGTCAATTAAGTTGCAGTATGCTGCAATGGATTATAATTTCCACTAGTGGAGAAAAACATTTCAGTCACTATTCTGTGCTTCTAGTAATTTAAAGTGTCACTGACATTACTTCTGATGAAGTGTGATGAAGTAATAATTGGTACACAACTTTGGCAGCTTCTCTTAATTAAACTTTTCAAAATATCTATCACATCTTCTGTGCAAATCTGCTTTGTGACCAAAGTATTCCCCCAAACTAGCAATATAAGGGTTTACATAAGACTTCATTAAAAAAAAAAAAAAAACTTAGAATTTGAAAATACACAAAAGCAAAACCATTACAGAACAGTCCCTATCCAGACCAACGTCATGACAAAAATTTAAATGTGCAATTAATAGCTTTATTTTCATTAACATCCTGCTTATGAGACTTTAACTAAATATGAAAAAAAAGTCTTAAGTGATCAAGTGAGTGACTTTTAATTTTGTGCAGCTGCAGTAGAGTACATAGCCAAGACCCCTGAACAGTTAATGCTACCTTTTATCCTTTATCATTTTCTTTTATGAGCTAAGGGATTGTTCATTCAGATTCCTCTAATCCTCATAATACCTGGGCCATTATTACAAATCCTAGCTTTTCAGATAGCATCTAATTTCTTATGAATCTCATGGGTACTAAAGGAATCTTGTTAAAAGAAAATGGAGGTATCCCATTTTGCCTAGGATTTCATTTGTAATTCAATATTTTAAGTACCAAAATATAGAGACGATTAACTACAGATTCAGTCTGCATACTATAATCGTAGGCCTGTTTTTTGGAGATAGGTTCAGTATACTAATGCTCATTATAAAGCATGGCAGGCAGAGGAATATTACTTATTAAATAAATCCTTCTTCCAGGCAAAGATACCCATGACACAACAAATTACAATACAGCAGTTAGTGTCTCGGAAAAAAAAAAATCACTTTTTTGTTATTTCTTATTCACCTTGCACTCACAGTACAGACTATTCAGTAATATTCATTTAGCAATTTTGGCTTAACAATACCATTTCATACAATTTTTTTCCACTAATACAATTAACTTGTCTTCAGATGTTACCCACAAAGAAAACCACACAAGAACTATTGCAGATACAACTCTCCATGACCACAGAGGCATGCATAGCAGTTTTCCCTAAAACTGTGATGAAGCTCTGTCTTGCATATTTGTTTTGTGCTACAGAAAGGGAGTGGAGATGCACTGAAGTTTGAAATTGATTTTTTTGGCCTTAATAGTAGTTATATTGTTTTTATGTGTGGACAGGGACTAATTTTCCAAGGACTATTAAGGAAAGAAGTATGACACAATGGCTAATATGTTAGCATAGGCCACAAGTCACCCATATTTAATTTCCTGTTTTGAAACAGTCCCTCTGTATTTCCACTGTCTCTACTTAATGCTAATAACTATAAGACTTTCAGATTTTGTCTACACAATCTTGGAAACTGAATACCATGTGTAAAATGCTTGACCATCCTTAACTACAGTTCTAAACTTGAAGCACCATCAGAGGTGTCCAGTTAAAATGCCAAGTAGAAGTAAAGGTGTGCAGTATTTCGAATACCCTCAGGTTACATCCATATGAGGTTGGCAGTCCTGAGATCCCCGAATCTGTAAATGGCTATGCAAAATGGCCCCTATCTTTTCATTCTTCCAGACAGACTTCCCTCTTTTAAAAGAGCCAGATGTATTTATCATGGTGTCACCACAGCAGGTCAGCCCTGAGCCACCACCATTTGACAAAAGGGTAAAGAGGGGGTCCCACAGGTAACCTGCTGCTATAGAGCCAATATTATCTCCTCTAGTATGACCAGGAAACTGGCTCTTCACACAACGAAATGAGAGGCCTACTATTGATTATCCCAGCACTGGAGGATGACATAGTTCCTGAAGAGTGCCTGGAATAATAAAGCATGAACACAATGGAGAACACCTCTGAAAACTCAGCCATGTTATTAGTGCACTGCTCAAGAGCAGCTTGCTTTCCAGAAAACTCATGGAGAACATCCTCATGCTATTTTTCGCTTCCAAAATTTTTTAGATGGAGGAAAGTACAGGGATTGATAAAAATTTTAGTTTTACTCATTTATTATTCAGTAGGAGCGAACGACCTAGTGTAAAATATAACCTGAAGCAGAATAAAACTCTAGATTTTAGACCTGGCCAAGGAAGAAGGTTAGATTAAGTCAAGAGTCAGTATTGCTCCCCCACCCCCTCCGCTGAAAAAAACTATTGAAAGGCACCCCATCCTATGGGCTCACTGCATTATCTAATTACATTTCTCAGGGTCATATTTTATAGTAGCATAGACAGACATGCTCAGACTTCAAGTGCCATCCCATGCTGAAGTGGTTCTATAATTTCACTCAAGATTTTCAAGCTTAATTGTAAAGCTAGTTATACTGGCTGGTTCCCACTTTTTCTACTGAAGTCTGTTCCAAAATCTCACTATTCTAATGGTTGCAAATTTTCCTCTAAAGTCCAGCCTAAATGCATTCACAGCCAGTTTGTGCTCATTTGTTGTTATGCCAACATTGTCCTTTAGCTTAAACAGCTCCTCTCTTTCTGTTGTTTATTTCTTGTGGTGTGGGTGTTGCTCCCTCCCTCCCCCCTCCCTGCCTTGGAAAGGATGTGCTTTTCCAGTCTCTTTTCATAAAACAGCTTATCCTTTTAGCCTTCCTCTGCACATATTTCAGCAGGAAGCAATCTTTACACATGCACATAGCCAGAGTTGCATACAATATTGCCAAGGAAAATTTCTTTATTGGAATTAGTTTAACTAATAAATTATGTCTGTGATTTTCAGTGCCTGATAATCATCTCATGCAAGACTAATATTTGGGACTTTCCCTTCCTTTCTCATTTACAGTTGAGAATCTCTCATTTTATAAAAGTGATTTTAGGCTGTAATATAAAAATGTAACCTTACACTATAACATAACCTTGCACTGCAAGCTATATCCCAGTTCATAATTTAAGGTAATCCAAACCCTCATATATCATAATCTCAACCTCTGCTATAGTTCTACTGCCTACCAAAATCATTCCCTATATATTTACTCAGCAAGCTACTACTGTCACTGTCATCAGTTTGAAATATTAAATACTCCAAGCCCTTGTCCTTGAGTAATTTGGTCAGTAATGTTCTTCCAAATGTGTTTTTTTTGTTTTTTTTTTGGTACAGTATGGTTTTATCTTGCCTAGAACCACTTTTTCACTGACTTTGTAAGTCGGTATTCATTTGCATGATGTTCCTTTTTACTAATGCTTCTGCACAGTGCTATGTCAAATATTAAGTCCAAACAGAATTATCTCCCATTTATTTCTTCCACAACAAAAATGTGTGTTATCAAAGAAAGATATGAGATGAGGTCACATGATTCATTTTTAGATGAGATGTGTTCCATCATCTCTCCATTAGTTGCATGGTTTCTTTTTACTCCTCTTCAAAATACATTCCAAAGCTTCAGGCACCATAGCTGCTCAGTTTTTCTTACAATTAGAGAAAAGCAAAGACAGTGTCTACAACTGAGAAAAATGTATGATTGCTCCCTCTCTTCTGATTTGAGACTTACTAAAAATCCCTGTCATTACACTTGCAATTTCCTTTGACAGTTGTCTGCCTATTCAGACATGAAGATTACACTTCCTTTTGCCACCTCCACTGTCCCTACCTCCTGACTTGAACTTACTGATGTCCTTGGGTTTTGATTTTAAGTTAAGTGTAATGATTCAGTTTTTACAGACTATTTTAAATTATACCCACCCAGTTTTCAATTTTGTGGACATACTTTTGTACCTACAGATAATTGCAAGAATAGAGTTGCACAAATTCTAACTTGTAGATACCTAAGTTGCTTTCAATAATTAACTGGCAGTACAAAACTGCCCCCAAAGTTATTAAGAAAATATGAATCTTAGATTCAAAATTAATGATGATATCTGTTCAAGACTAGAGGAATAAATCTATTATAAGAATTATAATTTTTGCTAAATACCTAATGTTTCAATGGCTTCTAATGTATGACACATTTTCTTCTGTTACCATAACAGACATGTGAGATGGTCACAGATGAGGGAAACTGTCACAATAGGTTCATCTGTCAGAACTGTCAGTTAGTCTCTGATATAACTTCAGAGCAAAGGTTCATATAAGATAGTCCTGCTTAAAGCTAACTCAGATTGCACTAAAGTCTCTTGATTAGTGCTCCAGGGTTTGGTTTCTGTTGCCGTAACAAAGACATCCCATCTATCTAGGAAGAATACTCTAGAGACTAAGAAATGACATTACGTATTTTGGAGCAATCCAGTACTAAATAATTCCCCTATACAGTGGAAATAAAATACTGAAAAGAAGATTTAAATTTTGCAGAGAATATAAAAATCCACTTTGTGCTGATGACACTTGTGAAGTACCTGTCAAAATTTCAGAGGTCGATAAGGAGGAGCCTTCACCAGAACAGATATTATGCCAAGTTTTGCCATCCTCAGAAATCCCTGCATTCCAGTTTAAGTGAGAAGCTAGAGTAGCCAATAATGGTAATGTGGGCATTTCCATTTCCCTTAGGAAAATCTCTTCCTAAGGGATATATTGCTCAGTGGTCATTGATTATAAAAGGATTTCTTTTACAACTCTTTTCTACCTGGTAAGCGCTACTGGTTCCTGGTTCTGTATTCAAATTAATAGAAGTATGACGACAGAATACTCTTTGGGTGGGGTTACAGTATTTGTATAGTCCAGTTACTACAGCTATTCATGAGAATAAAGCAATCCTCCCCTCCCCGCTCCTTTCAGCCAGGGTATGTAACCACAGACTCTATTATAAGGGATTCTTTCAATCTCTAAACCAGAACACATTGGCAGTTCACTAGGAAACTGTTTTTCAATGAGGTGTGACGTAAAATTGTACTAGCAAATAAGAATCTGCAGAATTGTTTGCTAGGAGAAGCAGAATCACAGGAAGGATCCTTGGATCCAGTCTTTGAAATAAAAGAACCAGAGAATCCTGTGTCCAATGCATCTTTAACTAAGAGCAAGTTACAAAAATTAAAGTTATATTAGATGCACACACATTATACATACGTATATGCATGTGTGTGTGTTCACATGTGTGTGTATATATATATATATATATAAAAATATATACATGCACACACACACACCCCTATGCATAGCCTCCGACCCTTCAAACCTCGATATACAGCAATGGTCAAAACTGGAATGCTTATAGGAAAACAGTAAAAGATGTGATTCCAATATCTTGGTAACTGGCCCTGTTAGCTGATGTGATAAAGTGAGGATACTATTTCTGTCTGAATACCAAACCTCTGTGCTGTCAGAAGACAAGCTCTCCTACTTCTGAATGTTTGAGAAACATATCTTGTGCTGAATGTTGTTTTCTGATGCAGCTGTAGAGATGTTTTACAAAAGTGCTTATCAGGAAAGTACCCAGAAGGCATAAGCTGAAATCAAGACATGATTTCAACCAGACTGTGACTAGAATAGTCTAATTGGAGAAACATCTATGGTTCATCGTAAAGATGTCATTAGTCTAAGCAGAGAGTTGAGGGTGGGGAGTGTAGAAGAAAAACAAACAAAAATTGCTTGCAGATTTTATAATTAGACCTTAATTATAAACTAAAGCATATTACCCGAGAAGCTACACTATTTAATGATTCCATTTGCTTAAATTTTGGTTGATTTATACATATGGGTACTGCTCAGAGCTCTAAATAGCCTAGACTCACAGCATTGCCCCATGGAAGAGATCATCAACCCAGAGTATGGAAATGGAATAAAAACATGCAAGTGTGTTCACAATTAGGTGATAATTGGCTGCATGTACAAACATTTCACCTGTTCAAAGTTCCTTATAGTCATGGTTACCAATGATTTTGGTAGTGCACTTTCCTGTAGGCTTCTAAAACCTTTTCTTTTTTAAAGCAAAATTCAGACTTTCTCTTTTCATATGCATACAAACATTGAGTTTATTATTCAAGAAAACCTTAGATTTTTTTGAGTCTGAAGCCGAACTTTTTATATCCTCTACCTGAGGATGTTCTTTGAGAGATTGCTTTCAGTTATTCTTCACTAAGCTCTTGACTACTGACATATACTCTCAAGACAGGTACTAAAGGCCATCTAACAACTTGCAAGAGTTTCACAGCTGTCTTCTAAATAAGAAAATAATGTGATATTCCTGACAAATAGATTTGCTTCCTGAAATGCTTGGCATGCAAGCCAAAGTTTTCAGCTGGACACAGAGTACCTAATTTGAGACAACTATGGCCTGATTTGCAAAATTACCAAGAAGCCTCAGGGTGTAACTGAAGTCAATAGGAGTGAACATATGAACTACAAGAACTATAAAATGTTGAATATTCTAATAAAAATCAAGCACCTCCAATCTGACTTAGAACAGTGAATATATCTACCTAGTCAGTGAGAACCCTCAGTGCTCTGCCCTCCCTCTGAAAAAATACAATATAATCATGTATCTAAAGATCTATCCAACCAAACACATGCTTGCAAGTATGAAAATGTATGCAAAAAGGTCACTGACTCAGAGAGTAGGGCACTGGATTTGGACTCTTAAGGTGCAGTTTCAGTTCCAAGTGCTGTTTTTTCTCTTCGACCCAAGAAGTATTCAGGCTATAAGCTCTTTGTAGCTTAGACTGGCTCTTAGATTGTATATTATTTATTTTTACTATCATACAAGTAACAAATTAGCAAATATCTCTAAATGCAGTGATTAATGATATCTGTTAAACAAGAAGAAACAAAGAGATGTGATGATAGCAATAGTGGGTATTTAACATTTGATAAGCAATGAGCAAGTTTCATAAAAGTAGATTTCCCCTCCCTACCAAAAAAGAGGGGTGAAGGCCTTACTACAGGAAGGATTCCTTGCCCCAGCAGAAAACAGTCATATACAGTAAAACATTAGATTCCATGCAGGGACAGTTAAAGAAAAATCAGTATGCTGTTGAACTTTACAGCTGGATGCTCTCACCTTCTAGGATCCTAGTGATAGCAGCAAAAATTGGCTATTTGTCAGAATCACTTTTTTTCCACAACCAGTTGCCTGGAGAAGTTGAAAGAGGGAAAGCAGGCTTAAGACCCAAATATGCCACCTGTACCTCACCCGTATCAGCATCAGATGCCAGGTGGTATTCTGCAAATGAGTAAACTATAACATAAATTACACCAACACTATGTCAATTAAGGCTGTGTGGCACTTGCTCTCATTTGCTATTCTTGGACCGCTCCTGAACTAGCTCTGATATTGCTGTTTTACACTTCCATTATGTAACTCACATAGATAAGCACGTCACAGAAGGAAAAATTTTTTAAAAGGCTATGAGAGAATTTATGAGTGTAAGCTTTTTTTCCTTTGGTAACAACACAACTCAAATCATCTGAGAAGTATTTTACTTTTTCTAAAGTTATTTTTTCATAAGTTTCAACCTATTTTTGTTCTTGAATGTATTTAATAATGTGAGGAATCAGTTATACAGAGCACGTATTATCTCAGCACACTTTACCTACGTATGCTTGCTGTTTCAGATTAAGCAGATGCAGGAAAATGCTTACTGAATATAACCTACATGTATTACTCTAGAAATGCACTTTGAGCTAATGAGCATTCATGACAATTCTACTCACAAATCTTTCTTTTTTATGCTGCTTAATATTATTAGACAGTAAGAACTGTCCTTAAAAATACACTTCACACATAAGAAATAAATAGAGTATCTTGTAATGGTAGTATAGTTTTTATAGTTATTATAAATGCTTTATACCTTGTAGCTCTGCCATTCATAAGTTATGTAGCCACTCTAACTTAGACAATACAGCTTCATCTCTAGCTATCAATCTTTTCAAGGTTTTTTTGCTCTTCTTTCTTATTTTATGACATAATACTCTAGTGATGCTGTGGCTGAATTTCAGAAAGCACTTTTGTTCTGAGATTCCATTCAAGTTGTTTTCCTTTTTTTTTTTTTAAAAAAAAGTGTTCTTTACACATGAAGTAGAGTGTACTCTATCACATGGTGAATACTTATGAATAACTTAATAAAATTCTAGTAAGACATCCTTGAGATGCTTCTTATTTTCTTTTGATGTTAACTTCATAAAATAAACTTTCTACCTGTCTTTATTTCTCATTTAGATTTCCATAGATTATTCCAGTGTGTTAGATTAAACAAACAAACAAAAAGGCAAAAAAGGGGTAAAAGAGAAAAAAAAAAGGGGGGGGGAGAACATAAGAGAAGTAAAAAAGGAGTGGTAGAGTTGAGAAATTTTTCCATAGGAGTATAACTTCTCAGATCATTGCTAGTACTATCTATTGTCGTAGTTACTCCCTCTGGTAACAGCTCCATGGAAAGAATAGGCCACCTACTGTTATGTTCTAACTTCATGTATTAATTTTTGTTATTCGATGTACAGGAAATTAGTATTTTGCAGACAACGGTTCTGATCTCCATGTCTTCAGCATGTGAATACATGGTGTAGCGATGAATTGTCTTGTAGATGTAGCATGGCTAATTTGTTGCACAGAGATTGATTCTCATATGCGCTGGGTTCAAATTACCATGCTCTAGCACTGCAGAAGAACATTAGAGTAAAAATACTTGATATTTACCCTCTATTTAAGACCCTTTGCACTCCAAGATCAATCTCAAGTGATGCAATTGTAAATGAAAAAGAGCTAGCCACAGTCTAAAATAAACCCACTATATTCTGTTGTAGTCATTGCTTTTTAACAATTGTAGCTTGAAAACAAAAAAAGTAAATTCCACAGAAGTGTAAAGACTGATTTGATGAGAGACTTTGTATTTGAATAAAGAAAGAATGAAAAAAAATCTTGTACTATTTAAACTAATAAGCTGAAAGAGACATAAAATGGCATAAAGAAAATAAGACACATTTGTTTGCCTTGCTTTACCAAATCTGCTGAACTTGATAAGTAAGCATGACTTCTGCAGAAATGTAAATCATCTGCAATTAACATAAAATGATAAGACCTGAGGAAGATAATTTTATGCCTTAGGGTAAGTGACAGCAACTGAAGCTCAGAAAGAAAAATCCTTTCAAGCTACAATTCTGATTAAGTAGATGCAACGTGGACATGTGTAGGCCTCTCTTCCTCAAGTGCTCCAGTGTCAGCAAACAGGACACAGCTTACGGGCACGTCGCACTCATGCTTTCTCACTTACACACAGTAACCTACATCCATTACAACATACAGGTTGGTTACCATTATGAGCCACACTATCGGCTGCTGTAAATCTATAAGGACATCGCTCCATACACCAACTACTTAGAAGAGCAACAAAAATAATTTTGTTCAAGAGACAACACAATAAATGTTTTCATAAAACCCTTTTTTCCCCTCCTGATACAGTGTTGACTGTGCAGATTATAAATTCTGGTCAAGGAGACATCATAATACATAGTGTCCCAGATGTCAATTTTTTTAAATGAGCATTAAAGGAGACTATGTCTGTTCTGACTTAATCAGAGGAACAACTTATCACCAAGAAGTGCTACCCAAAACAGCTGTGTTGTTCTAGAGCTCCTCACCTGGTGCTAACAGAGATACAGTCTTTAGAAGCTTTTATTAAAAAAAATTAAAAAAAATCTTTCATTAAGAGATGTTTCCCCTCCACCCCCAAACATAAAGGAGCACATTGCATTGTGTAGTTGCTACACACCCACTTTCTCATTCATCCAGCTGTGGGGGAGCAGGAAGTGTGGGACTGCCCCACGTGGAGAGACAAGCCAGCACCACAGCCTAGGCAGGGCACTGCCCTCACCAGCTGGGGTGCAGCCCCACACTACTGGAGCAGGGCCAGGTCAGCAACAGCACTGCTCTATCAACAGCCTGGCATCATCACACGAGGTGCAAGGTACGGCACTGAGTCAGGTCTGGGGCTGACTTGGTACAGGCAGGCAGGCAGGGCAGCTGGAGACAGCACTACCTACCACAAAGTTCAGGCAGGTCCAGGCTTAACTGCAGCCCCTGGGCAGAGAGTACCTGGATGGAGGCCCCAGGTGAGGTTGGTCGGGGCCATTAAGGCCTATTGCTGCCCTCAGGGGCCTGACAATTGGCTCTGAAAATGCATGTGGTCAAATAAGTCAATTATCATAGCTCATGCATAGACTCGTTGTCTTTACTGATTTATCCTTAAACAGCATTGACATGATTCAATTAGTTTCTTGTTTTCCCACAGTCCTTCACATAATTTCCATTTTTTGGCTGAGATAAAGAAAGTCTTAGCACTGTATTATTGTGACATGTATTTCCTTTTTAATAAAAATTATGGGAAGGGAGCCCAAATACATCTGTGGTTTTGCATTAGGTTAGGACCACCCTTGATAGGGAATGTTATAAAACCATAAGAGTTCTGTAGATGACATGTATACACACACACACACAAACACCATTTATAAAAAAAAAAATTCAGATCATTTTCTTCCAGGATACAAGCTCATGGGGTGGGCAACAACTGTTTCAGCCTCATGTAACAACAAGCAATACAAAATAGGGACATTTTCTCTTTTTTTTCCTTTCAAAGAAGCTGGTCACTAGCCATCATTTAGTTCAGCAAGCCCCAAACTTCTGGATCAACCAAAAACAGTCAGTCTTCCTTTATTAACCTTTATTATCAAGTGTCCAAGGAAGCATACTACAAATATTTCTGTGGAACAGCTACAGAGAACATCTCATGACTTTTCAGCTTACTGCTGGTTAAAAGACAATAGACTGGGAGGTGTGCCTTAGTTAAAACTCTTTTAATTTGTTTTGATAAGTAAACTGTATAGATGTGATTTTGCTGTTAGTTTCATAATTGATATATTCTCTTGTGCATTTTGGCTCAGCGATTTCTCACTGTGCTTCATTTACAACCACACAGCCTCTAGAGTTTGCGGAAATCAGATGTTCATGCTTCTGTTTCATCATGTGTTGCCTGTAATTAACTTTTATTGTCAAAACCTGTCAGACTCATGACCATCTTTTTGAACCAAAAATTATATTTGACACATGCAAACTAAAATTAATCCTTGAAGTGATTTATTTTATTCCGGCATAAGGCCAAATCCCCAACAGGTGTAAAGTCAGCATAAACTTGTTGACATCAGGGAAGGAATAGCAATTTACATCAGCCAAGAATTCAATCCAGACAGTCTGACAGCAGCATTTTCAAAGTATTTTGCCAGTTTTGATACATGTGGCAGACTATTACAAGCTTCCATACTGCAAGCATGTGCAAGCATACTGCATACTTCCTTAATTAAAATGTATGTTCAGTTTCTTTATTACTGCTGATATATTTTTTCACTATCTGACCATCTTCAAATGTCTTAAACAAAAAAAAGCAACCTTTGAGTTCAGTGATATATTTTAATGTGGAAACGGAACTCACTAAGGAGTGTGTGCAATGGGGTGCTTCTAAACCATTAAGTCTGCAGAAGATTTGAGTCTTATAGCTTCAGAGAGAAAGTACCTGTTCTTTAGCTCTACACACTCATGTTTGTAGCTGTACGCATGCTCAGCTTCAATGCCCAATTCATTGACCATGAAAGTAGTTGTTGCACTTGAAAATCCTCCTCAACGAAGGACCATTCAGAGAAGATCTCTGTGATGGAAGAGGAGAATTCATCTAGCCTGTTGTACAGCTGTGCTGGTATCTACCTGCTGTTTTTAGCAACTATGACCTTAAAATGCCTCTTTTATATCTTGGAGAATGGGAGCTGTATCTTTCTCTGCTTGTACTCTAATTCCTGATGCACAAGGGAGACTGGTGACTAACTGAGACCTTTAATTTTTTTGGTTTTAGTATTAGGGTTTTTTTGGAGGGAAAGAGGTTTGCACTATCTGCCAAAAGTTTTCTACCACTTTGTCAGTACCAGCAAGTGGTAATAAAATGTATTTACCACTGTCAACCTGTTCTACTTCCCTTATAAAGGTGATTAAAAAAAATGTGCATACACATTTATTCTTTTTCTTTTTTTTTTTTAGGGAATCACGAAAATGGTGAGATGAAACTTCAGAAATATGTCTTTATCAAAATTAGCTGATCAGCAATTATAGGACAGAGTCTTTCCAAGAGATTTGTGTAAGTCTGTGGCTGAATTCTCTGCTGTACTATCTGAGCAGGAAAAAACAGCTGAGTTTCTTCTGGATTAGCAATAATGAATGTCAACTGTTATGGACAGGGAGAAGAAAAGATCTGCTAGTAAGAGCCAGATGGAAAGGATCTCACACACAATCAAATAACATATAGAAGCAAGGACATTCTTCAAAATATTGACTGCTTCAGAAACTCCCTCTGCAATCTTTCTTTCATCTGAACTTGTACATTTGTTTCTTAATACTTGTCAGGTACTTCCAATGGGCTTGATGCTTTGAAGAAACAGAAAACTCCTTTTGTCTGATCAAACAGTGAATGATTAAGGTCAACATGCTATGCAATACTAAGGGAAGTTTTCTGGAGAGCATTTATTGAGGTTTACTTTTGCAGCAGATGGACAGCATTGCTGTGAAGCTAACTCTTCAAATGATTGCTGTTCTCCATAAACATCAACTACTTTTTTTAACATGATATGTAAGAAACACAGGCTTTTTGTGTAATTATGTCCTCCCAAAACCAAGACTGAGAAAATTTTTTTGACACAACATTGAGTTGGTTTAAATGACAAAATCCTTGCCTAGCAGAGGAAAGTGACTTATATTTTTCCACTGACTGATTTTTTGCACCTGGCATTAGAAACCTGGTTGGAGGACAAGAAATGCTGCAGATGGTAATCCAAGGTCTTTGTTCTAGCAAGGTCACTATTATAAATCAAACAGAGAATTCTTCAAAGCACATGGAATTAATTATACAACTTTTTTTATTTTGTATCCAAACATCTCTCCATGGTAGGTAACAACAGATGTTGAAAGCTTGTTCACCATAGGAATAAAACTGTTAATTAGGCACCTCTTCACTGAAGTATTGATGATTCAAAATATATAGGACTTACATAAAGTAGACAATGTCTATTTAAGTAAGAAAAGACATATATAGAAAATTATCTTTTAAGGTCTTTTTTCCCTGTTTGGTTTATGTTTTAATTTGATACAATTTGTTTACAGAGATGAATTCTTCAGCTTGAATTTCTAGAAAAAAAGTGTTTTTCTGTAGTAAACCAGCTTCTTGCATTAAGCATTTGAAACGGACTGTTTCACACAGTATCTTCATCCAAGGTGCATTATTTCAAGAGAGATTGCTTTTCCACCGCAGCAAGGCAACACAGCAGCCTTCTGCATTTCTACATTTTTCTACTTCCACATTTTCCACATCTACATCCACATTTTTTTTCCAGCTACATCATTTAAGGGTTAACTTCTTCTTCTGTAATCTCCCCTTCCTCTGTATTTATCTCACTGAAACAGCTGTGATAGTTGCAGTCACCCTACAAGTGAAATGGCAGGCACACTCCTCTGAGATTTCATTACCACCCTATAAGCAGCTGTTAGGGGAACACACAGACACAGTGCACTCTATGTATCTTTTCCCATAGTCTCAGAATATTTTCCGTATGATAGTCCCATTTCCAGCTGGCATGAGGACTGAAAGTCCCAAGGCAGCTCCAATAACCGTGCTTGTGGGCTGACAGACCTATTCATTGGACTGTTAGCAAAAGCATTAATTTCTTTAACCAAGTGTTACAAATGATAATAAACCTGACTGAGGTTACATCTGACGCTGATTTAGGAAACCTCTCATTCTGAATATATTAATTTAAACTGCATTTGATGAAATATGGAGGAAGGAAGAAGTAAATCCATCTTTATTTAAGAAAATATAAATATTTTACTCTAAATATTATCCTGCTTCTAGACAACAAATGATACAAATTTAAACATACACATACAAAAACACACACATGCACACACAAATATATATAAAATTACATCTCACAAGAACTGAGAAAAACTTTGGTCTGTCAATTTTACTTTAAAAGATAATAATAATTGTGTAAAATAGTGCTAAATAAGCTGTCTTCATTTTGGAAAGGTAGCAATTGCTACAGCTGAAACAGAATATAAACTATGGACTCCAGGGGGGTGTTGTCTGCTTCTTTTCATCTTCAGCAGATGAATCTTGCCTCTGGTGCTTGATTCATGACTCAAGGGAATCTAAAATGCTACTATAAAATAAAAGATATCTACAATGAAAATACAGTTATAGATTATTGTACAGAATTGTGATGCTCTTTAGAGGGCTTCATAGAATAGAATCTTCAAATTCCATCTCTTTTTCTGCAATGAAAAAGCAAACTCATATGACTTTTTAGTTGACTTATAAAAGAATCAATCATATTTGGAAAGTTTGTGCATGAGCTATTTTGTCTTTTCTCCTTTAACTTTATGCTTTAAGACACAGATCCTCAGATCATTTTGAATAGCTTAGCTGGGACTGGAAAAATGTAAGCGAGGATTACAGGACTAGCCAAATTTGATCRGGTTTCAAATTCAGTTCTAATATCCTGTTCCAACAGGGGCTAGCATCAGAGGCTAGAGCAGAAGATCCAGGAAGCCTGCAGTAGACAGCGTGTGATAACCTGCCCCTGCCTGTAGTCTCCTCCCAGTATTGAGTATGAAATAAAAGTCTGAAGAAGCAAATTTAGCAATCCTTGCCAGTTAATGCTAGTTGTACTAGACCATCCTCACTCCTGTTATTTATATAAATGTTTAGTTACTGGTTTCTTTGCCTCACTCACTTCCTCTGGCAATGAGTTCTGCATGTTTTGGAAAGTATGTTATTCATTTCATATCTTTACTTTTCTGTTTAATCATGTGGTGCCATTGCTCTTATGTCATTAGAAATGAGAGAAAAAAATCTGTCTGCCTTTCACAGGTTAATAAACTTTTGTCATTTCCCTTCTTATTCATCTATTACCTTGGCTAAGTAACTCTAATCTTTTAGTACCATCTTCATATTAGCGTTTTCTCAATTTCTAGCTAACCTCCATTACTCACCTCTAATGTGGCAATGATTTTCTTAATACAGGGCAATTGGTCCTAAAACCGTATTACAGGTGAAATCTCATTATCGTTTCCCTTAGTGTTACTGTAGTCATTTCCCTGTTATTGACTACTGTATTTCACATGCCCATCTCTGCACAGCAAGCACAGACCTTCACTGAGGTTTCTTCAGTCAGACCCTGCTTTTTCTCTTGAGCAGATTAGTGGTTTAACGTGCAACCCTTCAAATTTATCGATGTTAAACTTATTTCGCTTTTTATGTTATTCTGCCTTTGTTTCAATATTTGAGAGAAAAGATGAAAACAATGTCTCTATGCTCTTGGTTAACTCCAGAAGCCCTGCTTAAGTAGGCCTTACAGCACTGTAACACCTCTATCACACAGAAGGGACCGAGCATTATTTATGGTACATCTTCTGTCCAGGCATTTACTCCCAGCAACAGGCAGCATCCAAGGAGACAAGGGCCAGACAATGCAAGGAAGGGATCTCTAACCTTGTGGGAGCTGCAGCATGCCCTAAAGCAAGCCCTATATTTTTTAATTCAAGGGTTTTATTTTTTATTAACTTTTCTTTAACAAAAGAAAAAGACTGTTGCCAGCTAGAAATGCTGAAAGCATGTCTTTTAATACTAATGGCTTGTACTTGGTAAATTTTATTTCACTGCTGAAAGTTTTGGCAAAGTCATCCATATTGCTTAAAGTCAGACAAGATGAGGAGGGAATAATTTGCCTGTAGAGTAACACCACAATGAATCCTCCCAAACATTCTTGCTATGAGGTTGTCTCTATGACAACTTGAAACAGATTAGTGGGGAACCTTGTGATCCATCTTTGAAATGATCCAGAAATTCAAAGTCCCTTAAAATGAAAACCAGGTTAATACAATAACTAATATAGCCTATCGAGTGCAGTAATGCACAAGGGATTCTGACTTATCCTTTTTTTAATGGTGGGAGGAGAAGAGAAAGTGTGAAAACCCAACATTTCTGCTCTCTTTTTCCTGTAAATTCTGATGAAAAATTGAATTTCTTTGCTTAATATAGGTAATGCCAAGGGAGATACCATTAAAGCATGACACTCTGGGGTGATCCAGTCTTCTGCATCTGTCACAATAATCCAAGCCATCTCTGTGGCAAGGCAGGAGTGCTAGCAGCTGAAAAACGGGCAAAATAGGTTGTTTGCTTGCTATCTTCAACCTAACCACCCCAGCCGCTGCTGTTCCTCAACCCGTCTACCAGCTTGAAAGAGCAGCAGCAGTTCCAGCCACCACATCTCCTTCACCTGTGCCACGCCAGAATCCCAAAGATATCATTTAGGTCACTGCATAACACGAGCTGCTCATACAGCCATACCTTGATTTGGGGGGAAAAAAGTAGGATGGATGAATGAAATTGCCTTATACAATCTCACAAATGTGAGATTTCTAAAAAAAAGGCAGGGCGGGGGGGGGGTGGAATGCAAATGGACCAGACACTTGGGACTGAGTCTAAATAAAAAAGTAAAATAAGCGTATACATTTACATTTATCTTTAAATCTAAGAACTCAAAGCAAAACTCCAGAAAAGATAACACGAAAGGGAGACTAAATCCTCCCACCCAAACACCTTCAGGAACTGTTACGAGACCTTGCATGTGGGCCTGAGGAGTCTTTTCTGAAAGCTGAATAATGGCTATGATTCTGCTCAAACTAACAGAAATAACATTGGTCTGCTTTCTTTTCCTGCTGTCCTGCAGCTTGTCTGTGGTATTATAGGAAAGGACTCCTGTTTTCCCTCTTAAGCTGTCATAATCACAAACATAAGATACACGCCTATTTACTGGTTAATATTATTTAAGAAATATCATAGAGATATTTTCTTAATTAAATTAGGCTGAAAATGAACAAAAATTAGTATAGTGTAAGATCCTAGGTATGCAATTATTTGTTAATATTTGCATAATAATAATTTGTTAATTGTTTGTATCTGTGCATAAATATATGCATATACATATTTATAAATAAATTTATAGTCATTTATTATACAATAGGTTTGTTTGCTTAGATAGTGTCCCTTCCATGCTTGAACTCCATAGTTCATTCCACAGAGCTAATTCATCTTACTTCATCTAACTTAACACATGTTCAATAGTGTTTACAGGAAAAAAGACATAGACCTTCAGGTTTCCGAGGCAGAACGTGCTTTCCTTTCTGTTTGTGCAGTTTGACAGATACAAACTGTGTTGACACAATTTTCATTTTATGAATAATAAAATGACAGTTAAAACGCCCTGGCAGATGTTTATTTTTGAAATAAAATTGACTGAGAACATATTGATAGCATTAATTATCAGCATTAATACTTATTATTTTTGGAGCAGACTGCATATTGAGAGTGAGAGAGATTATTTTTCCTAAAATGATGCCTCCAAGCAGGGACTGATGAAGAGAGTTCTAATTAAAGACAAGCAAATGATAAGGATTTTAACTCCCCTTTCTTACTAATATAAGACAGTTTTCCAAACCTAGTCAATCATAGTGGAACAAGTGAAAACACTAGTTGCTGTTCTGACACCAGCATATTTATAGGGCTATTCTTGACCTTTCCAAACACATTAGAGGCTTGTTGCCAGGAAAATTGTGAAGTAAATCTTGACAACCTAAACCTCCTGTTTTCCCAAAGTGTTGTTATTCTGAGGTGCATTTACACTGTATTGATTAGCCAGACACTACTGAAGTGTCTGAGTTTATGCTAAAAATTTGTAAGGTAAGAGGAGGACCCAACGAAGAAAGCATGTAGCCACACTTACTGTCAGGCCATCACTGAGCAAATAAAACATACTATTTAAACTCTCTCTCTACCTCTGGCACAGTCCATAGGTTTTGGAACCTATTTAACTTTTATCCTGCCAGTCAGTAGCACTGGTACAATTCACTCACATCTGCTTCCAAAAAAGACCGTGAAGGTATCTTTTATATGCACTTTTTTTGACCTGCACAAAACCAAGACAATTGCAAAACTACTTCTGAAGCCACATTTCTGTGTTCTTAACTGGTAAGTCCTTGTGGAAAGTACTGCTATGAGCTGGAGCTACAGAATTGCTAGACTTATAATTCACACCTACTGCAAAACTCATAGATTTCATTACAGTTATAAACTTGTGCAAAGATGCAAGTCCTAACATTTATGGTTTTATTATGAATATTCCTGATTAAAAGTGTTTTTAGTAATAGCTGCAAAATTACAGTTTTGTAACACCATAATATTTTATAAATGCTAAGAAAGTTATCATCTCCTTTCCCCCACAGCCATAAACAACAGTAGTTCACATGGGAATTCACAGACTATCAGCAAGTTTAAATGCTTTCAGATTTAAAAAATATTCAAGAAGTATTGATCTGTATCATCGGCAATTGGTAAGGCAAGTTCTTAAACTTTGACCTTTTTTTTTAGCAGAAATGAAATTTTATAACAGGTTTGTTTTTCTGTAAGTTTAGTATAGTTTACAGAAAAGAAGTTATAGTTGTCTCAGTAAAGGGTAGAGGATCAGGTAGGAGCGGCCACATCCTGCAGGTCAACACCTACCGCATGGCTGGTGTTGCAGGCAGGGCTCTGATTTTTATGATCACAGGACTTTCCCCCCAAAATGAAAATTGTTGGGGAGATCCTTTGAAAAAGTGGGAGAAAGCATCCTGTTAATACATTTGCTAAGCTAATATTGGGGATTTTAAACTAGGTTTGTTGGGAGTTGCAGACCAAAGCTTGAGAGAAGCTGAGGAATAGGGAACACTGACGAAGTGCCAAGAGAGCAGCATGATGAAGGCTCTCACACTTGCCTTGGGAAAGTGGCACAACTGGGGCCCAGCTCAAATGCCTACACACGAATGAACCCAAACAGCATAGGAAATGAATAGGAGGAATTCAAAGTTTGTGCACCATGATATTATTGGGATGACAGAGCTATGGTGGGACAGCTCCTGTGTCTGGAGTGCTGTGATGTATGGATACATAAGGGGTCTTCAAGACAAGAGAAAATCTGGAGTGGGGGGAGGGAGCTGTCAGTTGCTCCTTTGCCCAGAGCTTTGCTATGGAACGGGCAATGAGCTGGTCAAGATCTCACGAGTCAGGATCAGAGGGGAGGCCAATGAGGGAAGTGTAATGGTGGATGGCTGCTACAGACCTTCTGAGCAAGAAGAGGAAATGGCTGAAGCCTTCATTAAACAACTGGTTACCGGTGGTGTTCCTCAGGGGCTGATAATGGGTTAATTAAAGATCTGGATCATGGGACAAAATATACTCTCAAAAGACTTGTGGATGACAACAAACCAGGGGGAGTGCCAATATGCTGCCGGGGAACTTGGGGGAACTTGTTGCTGCCTTCAACCACCTAATGGGTGGCTACAGAGAAGACAGAGCCAGATTCTTCTCAAGTCACACAGTTAAAGGATGAGAGGTAATGGATGCATTTTGCAACATGGGAATTTCTGACCAGACATGAGGAAAAACTTCTCCATTCATGAGGGTGGTCAAACACTGAACAGGCTGCCCAGAACAGCTGTGAAACTTCCATCCGTAGGTATTCAAAACTCAGCTGGATAAGACCCTTTTGTTAGCCCCAACCCCAAAAGGTCTCTTCCAGTCTGAATTATTCTATGATCCTATAGTTCTTAAAAATAATGGCTAAACAAAAGATACAAGCAAGGAATAAAGTTACTGTTTGTAACTGGCATCCTTTAAAGAAAAGACAAGAATTCTTGTTTATTCTTTTTTTCCCATAAGATTAAACTATCTGTAAACAAACTCCCTGTCACTGGATTTTATTTAAATTTCTGTTTGTATCAGAAAAGAGGACTGTAGTTCTTAACTAGTTAACAGCAGCTCTTCAAATTTAATTAGTCCCCTTGTTCTCCTCATGAAATGAAATCTTAGTCTTCACAAAATAGTTTTTGCTATTCTAAATACTTTTTTATGCTAAAATTCTAATATGCAGAAAGTTTCCATTCTATCAGCAATAACCGTATAAGAGTAAGATTTAACTTTTTCTGTTTTGCCAAATGCCTCTAGGCATCTGGTCTTAGCAAGATTCTATTCGCAACCAAAGAAGAAACTTCCTAAATTAGACATCCATTTTAGGGTCAGATTAAGTGCTCTGTGGTAATGGATATTCACTACAAAGGGATCCTGAATGACTAGCTAATATATATCTATTTCCTACACAGCTAGAGCTAGGTGAAATGACTGTCATGCTTATTCCCTATTTCTTATTTATATGTAGGACTAAAGCAAAATAAAAACAACATAAGAGCATAGCCATACAAGTGAAACTGTTGCTTCATTTTGTAAAGTCCTTCAGTGGAGTATTTAAGTTGGAAACTGAGAACCAACTGGCAGTTATCAGACTGCGTTAAGCATTTGCTTGTGTTTGCAAGTTTTGTTCTTTATTTATGCCAAGGTCAAGGGCCTGTCACAGTGTGCAGACTAGAGAGCTGCTGTGGAGGGGTCTACATGGCCTCCCCTTGAAGCCTGAAGTCTGCCAGAGAGGCATATCAGTGACAGTCGCCCACCGCCATCAGCGTGGGAACCCTTCCCCAGTCACCAGTCTGGTGGTGCACAGTTGCTGCCACACTGAGTCGCTGATGGCTAGAAACCTGGTGATCACAGAATCGCAGAATGGTTGAGGTTGAAAGGGACCTCTGGAGATCATCTAGTCCAAACCCCCTGCTCAAGCAGGGTCACCTAGAGCATGTTGCCCAGGACCCTGTCCAGTTGTGTTTTGATTGTCTCCAACCTGTTTCAGCTGTCTATCGTAAAGGGCCAGTTAATGTGTGAAAGAGTCGGCATGTGACTGCGCATGTTGTCACTGTAAGTCTTAGGCCTAAGCTACTGTTTGTGTGCAATTGAAGTATTACTAGTAAGATTAAAAATAACAGGTGTATTTTTTTTGTGTGTGTGTGTAACAAAGAACTCAATATTCCTTGTGTTGGTCTTCATCTGATTCAAAAGTCTGTCTCTGTGCAAAATGATCTTTCAGTCCCAAAGCTTTAATTGCCCTGTGACAAGGCAGTATCAAAGGCAGGGAGCTCATGAGTTGACTTAATGAGTCCAGGTAGCATTGTGCAGCTTGAGTCTCAAAAGCAGTATAAATGCATTAATGTAGCACAATACTGGAGTTATGGCAAGTAGTTTCAGACAGCTCACCACCCTGAGGCCTTTTAACCAATTCCAGGCCTACTAGTTACGTGATTAATGACAAACTGGGAAACTCTGTATCACTCTGTATCACTACCCTAACCTAGTGCAAAGACACTCTTACATTAAAATCCCCCATGTGCCGGAATCTGAATGTTTTGACATCCAAGATCATTTTCCTCCTCAAAATGGGCATGTTTATACAGAAATATACAGAATTGTTTCCCTCCCCCTTCCTCCTAGAATTTCCTGTTTCTAGTAAAGTTTTCTGAGCAAGATGGGTTATTGCCAAATTCTAACACTGCTCACACTGAACAGCAAGTTCCTCTGTGAAAAGACTGAATGAATGACTTCAGGTAGATCACTTCAAAAAATGCATTGTAGGAATTTGGATTAGACTCAAGGTGAATCTGAAAGACTTCATAATGACCTGTTGGCCTGACTCCTTGGTATTATTACACATTTATTGTTTTTTTTCCAGATTGCTCTTGCTTTGTTTGCTTATGCAAATGAGTCCTCTTATTTATATATTAGATTTTATTTCACTGAATCAGTATACTATTAGCCGATATGAAAACAGGATCATATCAAGCGCCGAGAGAAGTTAGTTAAGCAGTAAGTCTACTCACACATTTGGTGAATAAAATATACATCAGATCTAAGTAGTGCTGACATGCTATGGTGATAGGCATCGTGCAAAAGGCACAGACAGAGAAAAACAACAAGAAAATATTAAGAAAAAATATTTTTAAAGCATTTGCATATGTCTGACAAAGCATTTAATGGCTTTTTCCTATTAGAAATACAGATATTTTCACATATCAGTTTGTGAACTCACCTGGCAGTCTAATAAATCCATTTGGTGTATTTGCTATTAAAAAGTTCAGTATGTCTTTGAGCACAGGAAAGAAGTTTCTTGCCGCATAAGTGTAGAATATGCCTATTACAACTGATCTGATCGGTTAATGAAAACACTTTAGGATGCTTTGTTTGCTGTGTTCTCTAAACTCATTGGGGCTAGCCATGTCAGAAGGGTACAAACACAAAAACAAAGGAGCAAGGAAAGCTAATTTAGTGTAATAAAAGAGAATGCTTTAGAAAGTAATAGTAATAATAAAGATATCAGAAAAATTGATATCACCAAAAATCTCTTGTCACAGAATATTCACCTACAGTAAGTTTTGAAAACCATATTGCCTGGCACATTTTAGAAACAGGCAAGAGACGAAAATGCACCTTGGTAAATGTACTCTAGGAAGAAGTTGTTTGCAGAAAGAATTCATTAGTTCCTTTCCATCACTAAATTTCACTTTCCTGAACATGAATAACTAACAGGACATTTTCTGCAAGTCACGGAAATAATAGGCTAAGAGAAATTAATTTTTTTCACAGATGACACATCCTTTCCGAACTGGTGAAAGAAACTGTGGGAGATGGAGTGAAACATTAACAGTTGCAGTTTAAGTGTCAAGATCTGAGCAAAAACACAGAATTAAACGCTAATGACTGTGAACTACATTCCTCAGCACAGCTTAACCCAGTCTACTTATAACAGAGTGGATACCCCTCAGTGATGACACTCTGCCTAATCCACTGAGCATCTACAACATGCAATAGGCTACCACTATCATCTGCAATAGTGGAATCAAAACATCTAGGTTGACATAGATGTATTTGTATCCCCCCATTATAAATAGCAGCAAAAAGAGCTATAAGTAGCTGTCAGCATGAATCTTACTCATCTGTCCAAGAGTTAGCACATTTCATGTCACTGAATATCTAAATGGGCAGGTTCTACTCCTAGGAAGTATTTAAGAGAATTTAAAGAGACTGTCACTCTGATGCTTTAAATCAGAACATAGCTGTTTATACTGTGTGCATTTGTGTTTGTGTATATGTGTATTTAACTCTATCTAAAGACAAACACAGATGTATTTTTTGTCTCTCTCAGCTTTCTCTGAGTTGCTTTCAACTGAATGGATTAGTAACTGCTCCCAGGCTCACTTTGTGTGCCACTTTCACTTCACAGAATAATTTTATGGCTAACTTACAAACCCAGAAAAATTGAGGTTTGATGAAGAAATGTTTACGAAACATTAACTAGTGCCTTCTGCCAGTACATGCCTCACTAGTGAGGTAGGAAGACAGTGGGTGAAAGGTGTTGTTTTAGTCATTCAGGTAGTAAAGAATTGGACAGCAGGCAGCCTGAGGTCCCCAGCTATCTTTATCAAGAGACCAATTCTGTTTCCACTGAAATCAATGTGAATTGCAGTAGAAGGACAGAAGAGTCTGGGGACTCATTATGAACGTGGAAAATTGTAAATTTACTTTTTGAAGTATTTTTTATGTATTTTCTATCAAAAATATTTTCAGGAAACCAAGCAGAATTCTGAATTGGTGTATGAACATTCAGTCCAATACTTGATATCAAGTTAAGGACATTCTATTTGCAAGAGAATATCAAGATTTCAACAAATAGAATACCACAATCCTCTTCATGTCACACGAGGAAGTTAATGTGCAACTAAACCCCTTTCCTCTCCCCCAACTAGTTACTTTAATAGTGAGGATGAAATCATGGTTGCACTTACACAACTTTGAACAACCTTGTACTTCGCCTTTCTGAGCCTGAATCACAGGATCACAGAATCACAGAATGGTTGAGGTTGGAAGGGACCTCTGCAGATCATCTAGTCCAACCCCCCTGCTCAAGCAGGGGCACCTAGAGCACGTTGCACAGGATCGCGTCCAGGAGGGTTTTGAATATCTCCAGAGAAGGAGACTCCACAACCTCTCTGGGCAACCTGTTCCAGTGCTCTGTCACCCTCACAGTGAAAAAGTTTTTCCTCATGTTCAGATGGAACTGCCTGAGTCTCAGTTTGTGCCCATTGCCTCTCGTCCTATTGCTGGGGACCACTGAAAAGAGTCTGGCCCCATTCTCTTGACACCTTCCCTTCAGATACTTGTACACGTTGATAAGATCTCCTCTCAGCCTTCTCTTCTCCAGGCTAAACAGGCCCAGCTCTCGCAGCCTTTCCTCTTAGGAGAGGTGCTCCAGTCCCCTAATCATCTTCGTAGCCCTCCGGTGGACTCTTTCCAGTAGTGCCGTGTCTCTCTTGTACTGGGGAGCCCAGAACTGGATGCACCACCCCAGATGTGGCCTCAGCAGGGCTGAGGAGAGGGGGAGAATCACCTCCCTCGACCTGCTGGCAACACTCTTCCTGATGCACCCCAGGATACTGTGGCAGATGAATGGCACGGACTCAGGGGGGGTTGCGTCCTGAGACATTTATTGTTTATTTCTGAGCATATTTAAAAAGTTAGCTGCTTCAGTGGTTTCACAGACACACTTTGCTAGGCCAATCATCATGCAGATTATGTCACAGGTAGCCAATCATTGCACCGATCATGCACGCAGCGGTCGCGCCTTCTACCTTGCTACTTGTTTAGAAAAGCTGTCTTGCTCTTAACCTTGGTTCCCACTGGCTTCTGCTGGTTTATCTGTACTTTCTCAGGATGTATCATTCCCAGCTGCACCAATGTCCTTGGGTACGTTTGTCTGAGGCTCCTGCTGCTTGCTGCTTGCAACTTTCCACCAGTTTAACCCTGTCATGACCCTCCACAGGATACCATTGGCCTTCTTGGCCACAAGGGCACATTGCTGCCTCATGCTTAACTTGGTGTCCACCAGCACTCCCAGGTCCTTCTCCGCAGAGCTGCTTTCCAGCAGGTCAACCCCCAACCTGTACTGGTGCATGAGGTTATTCCTCCCTAAGTGAAGGACCCTGTACTTGCCTTTATTGAACTTCACGAGGTTCCCCTTTGCCCATCCCTCCAGCCTGTAAAGGTCTCTCTGAATGGCAGCACAGCCYWCTGGAGTATYARCCACTCCTCCCAGTTTGGTATCATCAGCAAACTTGCTGAGGGTGCACTCTGTCCCTTCATCCAGGTCATTGATGAAGAAGCTGAACAAGACTGGACCCAGTACTGACCCCTGGGGGACACCGCTAGCTACAGGCCTCCAACTAGACTCTGTGACACTGATCACAACTCTCTGAGCTCTGCCATTCAGCCAGTTCTCAATCCACCTCACTGTCCACTCATCTAACCCACACTTCCTGAGCTTGTCTATGAGGATGCTATGGGAGACAGTGTCAAAAGCCTTGCTGAAGTCAAGGGAGACAACATCCACTGCTCTCCCCTCATCTACCCAGCCAGTCATCCCACCATAGAAGGCTATGAGGTTGGTTAGGCACGATTTCCCCTTGGTGAAGCCATGTTGACTACTCCTGATCACCTTCTATCCTGAACCCTGAATATCAGACTACAGAGGTGCTTAGGTTCCACACAAAGTGCAGCAAGTGCTCATACTGCTTCTACATGGAGGCCTTGCTGATAGGATTCCACTTTTTGTGTCAGTTCCCCAAAGTGCATGTGCTCTGCTCTATCATCAGTACTCAAATGGACCACGAAGAAATTAAGATATACTTATTTTGAGTAAAGGTGCACAGTCTAGAGGTCAGCAAGTTTATTATGAAACATGTTTTTGAACTGGACTTTGTGTGTATGTGTGCACAGACAGCTTCCTTAATTAAGTAAATAGCTAAAGCAGGGTATGCGACACTAAGATTTCGATTAACACATTCAAGTGCACTGTCATGTATACAGGGAGGACCTTTACACTTATATGACATATAAAATGAAAGTCAGGGTGCAAGGCAAGGTATTTTAATTTCAAATTTTTATTTTCTCAGCTGTGGTTGAGAGGTTTGTTGGTATGAAAGAAGCTGAAAATTGTACTTTACTTTTTCTCCACAGGAATGGTATATCTTATCAAAACTACATTTAAATATACATAGTGTGGGGGGGAAAGGGTTGGGTAGAATTTCAAAGAGAAAGTATAAGAGAAAGCCAACAAAGCAGTACTGTATTCTCCAGGCAAGAAATTTTGCTACTGCAGTGACTATAAAATCAGGCTTTGGTCTGATTGCTCATGATCCTTTTAAAGAGGCTACAGGAGCATTCCCTTCCAAACTATAATGAGACAGTGCAATTGTGTAACCTTGTCAACAACATGTAACCCTGAAAAAAGGGGGACTGTAAAGAGCTGGGCCTATACAATGTTAATTAAAGCTTTTTTAAAAACATAATCCATTACAAATAGCAGGAAAGTGTTATGGATGGATTAACTGATTCACATGGAACCATGTGCTGTTGCTGGAATTGCTGGATAACTGTAACAGAAATTAAATCACAACATGACCTGCCACCATAGGAAGGAGTCAGAAAGCAATATCCTTACACACACTATTGTCAATGGAGCTACATTTATGTTCATGTACGAGCATAGTTTAATGATTTTGTTCTTTTCCTTGCTTTTAATATAGGATGCTCTTTCATACTGTACAAATACATAATTACAGAGCATGGGTCTGTATTAGTTTTTTTCAGTAAAGTTAACTGATTTTTTTTCTCCATAATGGTGCTACCATTTTAGTGAGAATTTCAGAATAAGCTGCAGCCAACTCTGATTCTGGCAGTTACAGAGCTCCACTGAAACTAGTTTGTCAGGGATGAATAGTTAAATGCTAAATGTTAAGTAGTTGCATGTCACAGGCACTCTGTATAGATGAAACATGCAAAAATGGTCTTGTTCCCTCTGATAGCATGATGAAAATCTTTAAGATTAAATGCTTCGAGCTTTTTCTTGCGGAATGTTTTTTGTCAGCCTGTTCTAAAGAGAACAGTAGTCACCTATGGCTGTTGCTGCAGCGTAAACAGTAAGGTCAGGTTCAGAAAAAGTATTTAAACCTTTTAGAGGGTGATTAGGCATCCCTTTGAATACAGTGCAGCTCATCATTTGCTTCAAGGCATACACATGCTGTAAAAAGCCTTGGTAAGATAAGACATTAATTAATATTAATTAAAAAATTATTAGTAAAATAAATGGAACAGAATTACTTGCAAAAGCATGGGTGGTAGTAAGGGGAGGATCTCTTAGCTCTATCCTATTCCACCAAATGAGATTCAAGCAGCAAACTGGTGTGCTGTAGGGTAAGGTATAGATGCTTTCACTGCCATTCATGAAAGAGAACCCACACCTTCCTCCTGCAGTTTTTCTTCCTCTTTTCTGTGTGGGTCTCCATATCCTGAGCAAAGCCTTTGAGCACAGTGAAGCTCCACAGACTCTATACTACTCCATTGCTCTGCATAGGTTGATAGCAGGCAATAGACAAGCCAACTACATCTGATGTATGAAACCCAGGAGCAGAGAAGAGGCCCTGTTATTTTTTAATGTATGCATATTTGCATGTATGATACAGGAGTCAAACCAGTGAGACTAATGCTCAGAGCACAACAGTTGACAGTTTTGAAGAGAGGTGGAATAATCTGGAAGTGGATGTGACATAGCAACCAGATGATGGCGTGCAAAGAAACAAAATATCACCACTGGGAGTGAAAAATGTTACTATCTTGAAACAGAGATGATAGACCCACAACTTGTGGAGGCAGTTTCACATAGGATAAAAATGTGTGTGTGGTGTAAATTAAAAAGGAATATCAGAAAAAAACTAAGAAATAATAAAATGCTATTGTTATCATTTTGGATGACTACAAATAGAAATGTGTCACTTTACTATACTTCCTTTAATTATTCCATTTTGAAAATTATTTTCAGTCCAAAGGGAACATACAAGAGTTTCAAATTATCATAGAAACTATGAAATCCATTTTCTGCTAACTTCACAATTCTCTTCTGCCATATGGATTTCTCACTGTTACTGCACATGTTGACAAGTGAGAATGTTGTCATTTTCAAAAATGCTGATGTGAGCCCTCCTACTTAGCCTGCAACCTGTGTGTGAAGTCRCTTCTCCTGCATCTTCCAAATTGATTTCTTGCTTACTAGGATTGTAAAAAAGACAGCGTATATAGTATACAGTAAAGATGGTGTTTAGCATTCCGAAGGAAATGTTCTCATCTCCATATTTTTACCAGTCTGTACTGGGGTCGGCTATCACTTCTTTTTTAAAGGTAGAAAGCTCTCAGCCCTAGAAGGGTTATTAAGCCACTTAGCAGATGGGTATTCAGAACATTCAACTGGGATGCAGGTGACCCTGGTTCAAGACACTCTGTAGCCTGCCTGCCACTGTTTAGCAGCACTCCTGCCATGGCAGATGCTCTAGCTCTGTTCTTATCACAGTGATAGATATGCTTATCCTCTCTTCAGACTAACTCTGGAGGTAAGGAGTTATTGACCTCTCTGATGGGTGTTGGCATCTGTTAGAAGTCTGTTGCATTTTAACACCTTGCGTTTTCCTTAGCCAATTGTTTCAAAAGGCATTTAGACATCTGCTTGTGGCTTTGGTGGATTTCCAGCTTTCATATCCATATGCTGAGATGGAAATAGCTGAAATTGGTGGGAGTTGGGGGCATTTTGAGAGTCCCACTAGGAACCCATCTGCTTTGTTAAGTTTCTAAATGAAAGTTTGGAACCTATGCCCTTCAAGGCTGGCTTGCATCAATAGAGACTGATGAAAATCAAGCATCCATGCACCTTAATTTCAACAAGTTTTCATCAAGCACTAGGAATTTCAGTCTATGAACTGGCTTTCAACACTCAACTACTGCCTTAAAAGCCAGCTTTGAAGAGAAACAACACTCATACAGAAAAAAGGGTCACCAAAAGAGCACTGGTGCATTGACACATGGATTTGCAACATGATTCGTTGCCAGCATATATTACATACAGGTGAAAAAAACACTTTATCAGATTTTAAGAGGAGGTTAGAAACTAATTTAAGCAACAAGGTCTGCAGATGAAAAATAATGCACTTGATAATAAGGACCAATGTGCACTTAACTCGTAATTTACATTGCTATCTCTTTAATACGGTTTTGCCTAAACTTGAAATAGACTGTTGACAAATCAGTCCACAAAAGCTTGTATCTCTTTAAGTGCTTGCAAGGGAACAAGGCACAATACGCTGGTAGAAATTCTATTTAGGTACTGCAAAAGCAAAGTGGATGGAATATCGCATGTCTGGTTCTTATAAGTAGTTACTTTTCTGCTTGTTAGTATTAAGGGCCAGAAATCCACAAGGGAGTGTTTGATTTTAGGTGAGAGTTGCTCAGTAGCCGCTCTGATGAGCAGCAGTGTAAAACTCTTAAAAAAAAAAGAAACAGTAAGGACAGTCAAGACACTGCCCCATTTGTGTAACAGCCTCTCCTCCTCTGAAGACATATTGAAATAATTCATCTGCAGGATAGAAACTTTGAATGAACAGCAGAGATCATTGCTGTCTTCAGCATTCAGTGAAAGTCCCTTTGACTGCAGAAAAGTCATTGAGTTCTCAATTTTATAAACACCTTACCCTTGATTTATCTTGACAATCTTCCATATCCATTATTCCATAAACATTTCATATCTTCTCTACCAGTCACTTCAGTGCATGCAGGAATTCTGGTTAAAGGCATCAGGACCAAAAGATACAAGTTTTTCTTCCTTTCAGAAGAGAATATGAAAAGCTTATCCTTCGATTGTGAGACTCAAATGTTATAGATTTCCAGTGATTCTGTTTTTATTTGGTGTATAGGTACCACCAAAATTATTTCTAATGAGTACCTTATCAAAATTCCCTAACCAGAATCTAAATAATTCTTAGCCTCTAGGAGTTATTTACATTCTATACAAGAAAAACAGTTTTTGTATACCAATAGCATATTTGTAGCACTGATATACTTTCAAAAATGTCTTCCATCCTTGTGCATTACATTTGCTGAAACCGAGAGAGAGGGAGAGAGATGAATGGGAAAAACATACTGTCTAGATACCATTCTTTCAAAATTAAAATATTTAAAATGTCAAATATAATTTAAATGATTTCTCAGTACTTTTTTTATAAATGGCTTTGAAAACTGAAGCTACCCAGTCAGTCTCCTTTACTTGTAAAGCCAACATTTTTACTTTCTGCATGTCAATTACTAGGCTTTCTGATAGAAAACATTGCATGGCAATGCATATTTTTTTCTTGAAGGACAATCTGTTTCTACAAAAATATGACACCCTCTCTCAAAGAAGTGTTTGCAGTCACTAACACACCCACCAAATTGAAATCAACACCTCCTGTGAAATTTTGACAAGATGCCTAACTTTGTTAATTGTTTGCTTGATAAAAATCACATAATATCATAATATTTCAAATTCAGTTAAATGCTGATATTGGCTTCCAAAAAGGGTACTCAAGTGGACTCAAGTGGTATGTAAACCACAAAAACGAAAGCACTTAAAAACAAAGAAAAGACTAACAGAAGCCATTATGTATTTTGCACTGTCCTTGCACCAATTCTCCGGTCAATTCAGCCAGTTTTACGATAGTCCATGTACTTCCCTGGACTTCACTGCTTATTCCTAACTAGCTCTTGAATAAATGAGAGCAGAATCAAATTCCAACTTTTGCCAATGCGAAGCAGCATAGATGAACACACAGCCACAATTTACATTGCTTAAAGTTAGAGAACACGTAGAATTTGACCTTTAAATTAAACCGTTACAAGCAAATAACAATGATTTGTTTTCCAACTGTTATCTCAGCAAGGCTTATTTCTAAAGAGTTCTTCTGCTTTTCATTTAAATTCATTTGTGTCCTTGGTCACATCCTGTAAACTTCTCTACAGAGAAAAAACTCCAAATGTCATTCATAATAACTTTTGAAACATCCACAAGTATTTTTAGTATCTTGGACAAAATAATCAGCAGAGAAGCTGGTAGAAATGGCATAGGTTGAAGAATGTATCTTTTCCCAAGTTTAGATAATTCACCCTTTTACTAAAAATCACATGTGCTTAAAATAAGCAATTATATTAAGAAAGCTAAAAGAAAAAAAAATACCTACTGTTGTCTAGGTCATTTTTAGTTTAGCTATATATGCATAGTTACAATTATACAAACATACATCTTAATAAGTTGTAGTCTGAAAAACTTTCCCCTTCTACAATATGGGTTCATTTTTATACAAGTTCTAAAATTTCTATCTGGAATTTGTAAGTTTTACTTGAAATTTTGTTTTTATATATTTATCCTACTTAATGTTTTCTCAGTTGTAAAGCGTGCCTGACACTGATATATAATATCTTCAATTCAATTTTACCTGGTTTTTGGATCATCCTTCTATAAAATGGTTTTATTATAACAAAACGAAGGAACATTTTGACTTTGAAAACTTGCTTCAGCTAGTGTTCCTAATGATTTTTATTTTTTTATTCTATTATGCTTGATAACTACAGATGGCATGGTATGAGCATAATGAATAGCTAAAAAATGCAGACATGATATAATTTCAAAAGAAAAGAGTCCAAAATTCTGGAATCCAGAAACGGAAATGTTTTTTTCCAAAAAAAATTATTTTATAGAAGCAACATTCTTATTTGTTTTTCTTTCTTAATAGTGGGAAAATAAAAAGATTATGAAATTTCTTTCTCAGGACTATCAGACTAAAGAATGACTGGTAAGGCTGAAAATGAACTAATCTACAACAAGAAATATGAGTCCATAATGCCAAGATTTAGCTGATGTTACAGAAAATGCTAGAAAATGCTAAAAATAAAGGAATAGAAAGAAAGAAGTAGACATTTCTCACTTGTTCACTTATCAACCTGTTGCGTTCTTTCTAAATCCTGACTATGAATCTGAGGGGTATGGGTTGTTTTGCCTTTTTGTGTACTGAGCGTGTAACAATGGACAGAAGGAAGCTTTTTCTGTGCTTTTATGTTTTGTTATGTGACTAAAAATGGATTTTCTGCCATTTTCTGTAACTGTGTTTTAATTTTTGGAAAATGTGTATGATAACATACAAAATGATTTTGAAAAAAAAGTATAGTATCATCCACAAATAGAGGATATTTGACTAGAAAGTTTTCCAGCTTAGTTTAATAACTTCATATGGTTAAGATGAGGCTTCCCCTGATCTCAGAATTTGTTCAGAAACATTCCATTTTTGATGGTCAACATCATCTCACTAGTTATGAGTAAAATTAAAACAGTTCAGAGCTTGATTTGAATTTGGACGCTTTCTTAACTAAATCATTTGAGACAGTGAAATGCAGGTGGTATTCTCCTGAGTAAAGACTATTTTGTGAGCTTGTCAGAATGCCTGTTTCCTGCCAAAATAACATACAGTATTGCTCAAAATGTTAAAAATGGGAAAAAGTGTCAGGTTTAGTCTTTCTTTTTTTATAGGTCAATATCCCTGGGACAAGAAGAGTAGGGAAACAGAAGAGTAAAGCACGTTCTAAAATTTTGGCTTACCTCATGTTTGGATAATATTCTATTAAACTTTTAGAAACAAATACTACAGTGTGTACACATACAGATTTTATCAATTTTCAGGAATAGAAAAGAGGCCATGTGTAACTTCATTTCAGATAACCTTTACAATTGTGGAGGCAGTCAATTTTCATCTGTGGTCAACGTTAAAATATCCATTAAAAATGTGAAAAAAGACTTCAAAGTTCACTTCAGCCAGTGCTTCCTAAACACTGGCTCCGGGATGTTATAGAAGGCCCACAGAATGATTTAAAGAAAAAAGAAAAAAACCACAACCAAACCCACAAATGTGTAATTCCATATGTGCAACCAACCAGCTAACCAATTAAAACTAGGGAGAATCAAACTAATAAACAAATATTCAAAGTTAAACCTAAGTTTTGGGTGGTTCTATGTGAAAGTTAGTTCTATATACAGAGAATACAATGGTTATGAAACTACTGTGGTACTATTGCACAAGATGATAAGGTAGCCCCTGGGATTTTTTTCTTTTTCAAAACAAGTACATCATACTAGGCTTTAAAAGTGTAGGAAAATACTGCTCTAGTTCACTCTCCTGACCCTAATACTTCTTCATGTGTACTCCCCCAACAAAGGAAATATAGTGCCCATGTCTAAGTTCTGTTATTTTCAGTTCTTTGCTCTCTTGAATAATGAGGTTATAATATTTTTTGCCAGCTGTAAAGTGGATTTATACAAAAAAAGTACTTCAGAAATTCTTGGGTGAAAATTAAAAAAAAGACAACAAAAGATCATGGACCACAAGAACATTTAAACCATAACTTAATAGCTAAAATAATTCCATTCTATTTCAGTAGCTTGGCTTCATATGTATACTTCTACAACAGAATTATTTGACTGAAGTTTGGAAATGAGCTTGAGATATTTCTTTTAAATTGAAATAATACTCCTTGGTCTTTGGAACAAAAGTGGTAACTACAGGGACAGCTCATTGAAACTTTACTTTAGATATTATTCCTCTGAGGCTGTAAAGTCTGTCATTAAAGAACAACTACAGCCACAAAAATCCAAACCAAAACTCATCTCTCTAGTTTGTTTCCTTCTATCTTTGATACTTCAGTTTACACTTCAAAAATCAGGTAGGATCTATGCTGTGAAAAGTGTTTCGTCTTTGCTCATCCTCTACGATCTTACTGTGTATGTCTTAAAAACAATTTTCCTTGGGAAAAGGTACTAGTTTTTTGTTCTCAAAGCAAGAAGCTGATTTGAGAAATTAATTTCTTTCAAGGACTCTTCTTTCCTATCATAGGCTGAGGTCAGATCCTAAGCTCTGCCTAATTCAGTGGTGGTCCTTAGGTGCTTGCACTATTAAAATTAATTACACTTCTCAACTTTACATGCTCCTGCTCTTTGGTGGTCCAATGTTTTTTTTATCATAAAGAAGGCATGACATTTCTTATGGCAAGAATTTATGGTGGTGTATACTTCAAGAGGGGAATGGTTTATTAGTTCTTTAGTTCAAGTTGTCGTATGGCTATATATTTACTATAGAGCCACATATTGAAAACTGATTTAGAAGAAGTGTTACCTGATTATCTAAAAATGTGTTCTCATAAAAGAAATGTTCATTTTTTTTCTCAAAAATATGCTGCTATTCTAGTTATTATGTCCGTATAATTTATCTTTGCTTGCTACTTCTGCATGAATTTTTGCTCAATCCAGTTTTGAAAGGCTTCCAAACCAAGGAATTTCCATCAGCTTCCCTTCTTCTGTTTGATAAGCACTCTAATTCCTTGACCATTTTCAACCTCATTCATTCAAATGTTGAGCTTAAGATATTCAAATGGCCTTGCTGGACTTGCTGGAAACAGACGGGCCTCTCTCTTTGCTATACCTCAGCAGGGTTCCCCCATCTCCAACGACCTCTCCATCCACACTGTTATCAAAGTTTCAGTTATTGCTGGCTGTATCCTTTTTGGTCACGTGTTGATGGTGATCGTTCCAAGCCCAAGGCTTGCATCAACCCACTTGAGATAATGTATGAAGCATGTATTTCCAGGCAAATCCAAATTTATCGAGCAGATGATTCATCATTTTGTTACAATACAATCAGTTTTCTATGACTCCAAGTCTCTCTTTGCCCAATAAGGTGAAAATTTACTGATTTTTTTTAATGGATAAAGATTCAGATACCTTATTTTTAAGGATTCAACCATTTCATATAGATTCTTAATTAGCAACTTGCTTTTCACTGAGCACAAATGAATTGAGTTCCACTCACAAATGAGCTGCTGCCAATGAAAAGTCGAGAAATATTATTCTAAGTACACCTGTGAGTTTATTACATTCTACTAACACTCAGAATAATAGTAATAAAATCTGCCTCACAAATGAACATGGTATTTATTCAAATGTCACATTTTTCCACCACCCACTATAGTTTGTGGCATGAATCTTTATCACAGACTTATTTCTTTCTCTACATCTATCCATGGATATGCCTTCTGCCTAGTGTAAATCAGTAATGGATAATATCATCTGAAAGTTTCATAATGCAAAAAAGACAGAAACTCCCAACAAGTATCACATCTATCACATTTGGACAAGCAATGAACAGGATCTATGGGAACTGTAATGAGAATGGTGTTGCCTCTTCCCTCCTAGCCCTCTCTTCTCTCATAAGACTGGTCTAACTGGACAGCAGAGATGCGGTCCCTGAGCCCTCCATGGTGGACAAGGCAAGACAAGGGAGCTTTAAGGGTCTCTTTCTCTGCTCCCCTGGGGCCCGTGGCTCCTTTTCCTTCAGCAGCCCTTCTTCACTCACTACCTGCCCCGACTCAGCAGCCCCACATGCCTGGCAGCTCTGTCCTGCAGGCCACAGGGAAGGCTGGAAGAGCACAGGCAGCCCCCAGGCCCTTCCTGTCCACACCGCTACTGTCTCCTTGCTAGCCATGCTAGTCTCCGCACTGTTGGTCTGCAGAGATTATATACATAGCCATATACATACAGTATGGATGGTGTACATTATGTACATAGCTTTTGCAACAGAAATAGGAAAGGAAACAGGAAGAGGCCACTGTGACAGACAGCAGCACAGTGGGGCCAGGCTGGGCCACATGGACAAAAGTGGTCCCAAGACAGAAAAAAACACAAAGTTTAGGGTTTGGGATACTATAGTAGCCCTGGAACCCAAAAATTCTGATACTATTTAGTGTTGCATGCATTTAGATTATTAACATGACACAGAGCACTCCAACCATCAGTAGCATGGCCAATCTGCTAGCAAATATAGGCAACTTTAAAGATCATATTTACAGCGTGTTCTCAGTTTCTCAAAATGCAGAGACAAACAGTTAATGCTGCTTCACTCAAACTGAATAGTAAGTGTACTTCGGTATTCCTTGCCAATATTTTGATTTTCTTTGCACTTTTTATTCATGAATCCATACTACAAAACTGCATGGGGTGTTTAAACTTTAAAACACACTAAGCTAATCTTTCAAAAAGATTTCATTAGCTTGAGTACTGTAAATTAATAATTTCCTACAGCTCAAATTATTGCAATGAAATGGTCTTTCAGCACATAGTGCAGCATCCTGCTGAGTATCAGCAGTGGGAAATGTATCCTTAATGGCAAGTGCATTAAATTTATAAGCTTACAGTATTTGCTTTGAATATATCAGTCTACATGTCCATCTGTCAGTCTTTCTACAAGAACAATGTAATTACTACAGATTGTTTTTTGCCTTGATTTAAACAGGTAAGAAAAAATCAGATTGAGATTTCCAGAAATATTTCAGTGAGGGTGTACTTCTATTTCACCTAGGGGTTTTGAAGGACTGTAGCCTCAGTCAGTAAGTATCTATCCTGTGTGCCATTATAAAATCTACATTAATCTAACATTTTACCATACATTTAATTGCCATTACATTTAAAGCAATTTCTCATGAAAGGTGCTATAAAATTTAAGGGGCAATGATAACTTTCTATAGTTTCATTTAACCAAGATGTGGGATTTGTATTTAATCCCTGCTGTATAATTAATTGTCCTTGAAACTGAAGAAAGGAAGGCAAGACATAGGGAACAAGATTTTAAGGTGGTATGATTTTACTGTATTTCACATCTGGGAAACATCAGGCAGTAAGTTGGGAAGTTCAGGTCATTTCTCCTTTACAGCTTTACCCAAGGCAGTTTTTTGCCATCAGCTTGCCTCCTTCGTCCTCCGTTTCGGCAGATGCAAGCTCTGCTGAGCACCTGTTACTCTCATAATGTACAGAGTTGAAAGGGCAAGGAAGAGGTTGTGGGTTTTTGCTGAGTACTCACTGTTTCTCCCACCTTTTTTTAGAAGATGCCTTCTCCAGCTCCTGACAGCTCATATCTGGCTTCTTCTCGGGTATCTTTAACACCCTTACTCATATGCCTGGTAATTATACTTCCATTCTTCCTTTCAAGAGGGAAACAAGTTGACATTTCAGGCAAACAGTTTAGCTAAACTCATGACTGAGCTCCAATGCAAAAAGAAGTATATAGGAAGCAGAAGCAGGGACTGGCTACAGAAGAGGAATTTAGAAACATAGAAAGCCAAAGCTGAACTGGAACTGAGACTTGCAAGGGACGTCAACAGCAACATGAAGAGCTTCTACCATTGTGTTAGTTCAAAAGGCTGAGAAAGGAAAATAGAAGCCCACCGCTGAATGGGGTGGGTGATTTAATAACAGTGGGCACAGACAAGGTTGAGGTATTCAGTACCTCCTTCGCCTAAGCTTTTGCTAGCAATGTCTCCTGGGTCTCTGTGACTTGGAGCAATGTTCAAGGAGGAGGGGAACGATCAGCAGTGGATGAGGATCGAGTCAGGGATTACCAGAGAGATCTCAACCCTTACGAGTCCACAGCACCCCAGTGGGTTGCACTTAAGCGTCCTGAGAAGCTGGCCGATGTCCTTGCAAGGAAGCTCCGTATCATCCTGGAAAGACTGTGGAGATCGGTCCCTGACAACTGGAGAAAGGCAAATGCTGCATCCATCTTCAACAAGGGCCAATAGGATGATCCAGGAAACTAGAGGCCAGTCAGCCTCACTTCAGTCCCTCTGAAAATCACGGAGCGAGTATGTGTGTGAATGCACCTGTGCACCCAGAGGAAGACAGAGAGAAGAAGACATCTGGGAAAGCCTTACGTGACTGCCATAGTCTTCAGAGGTTATTTTGATCCTTCAGTCAGTAATAAAGTATCTTGGGGGTTTTGTCTCTAATGAACAGTAATAATAGAAGCAAAAATTGGTCTGGCTCCCATATAAATATATGGGAGCTTTCCTATAGATGTTATTGGCACAATAAAGAGGAGACCCATGGTAAAATTATTGTAGTCCTTTTATAAATAAACTGGAAAGATACTTTCATTTTTTGGTGCCACGGGCATCTTACTAGTCACCCGCTTTACTAAAGAGCACAATATGGATTCAAACCCTGCAAGTACTTCTGCTCTAAAACTAATCACTGGAAATTTTCATGGAGTGCTTCACTTCCAATACTTCAAATAAACTTGTTGGACACAACAGTATTACTCAGTTACGCAAGAACAGGCAGATCATTTCTATTCTTTTTAAACAAAGACTTCAGGATTATGCAAATAAGTAAAATGATGAGTTCTGGTTTGCTTTCTTAAAATGAATAAAAATAACAGTTTTCCTTTCAACATACCCTGAATTTAGTGCACTACAAATATGAAAGACAACATCTGAAACTCTGATTTACAGCTGGTTAATTGTTTTTTTCCAACTAAAGGTTTTTAGCTTTACATTGGGTGTTTATTCACACTGGGAGAAAAATGGAATTTCAACCAACAGTTTTGATTTTTTTTTGCAAAAAGTTTTGGTTTCATCAGCATTTTAATTTTCAGCAAAACTCTGAACAACTTTTTGAAATATTTCTCACTTTTTAATTTTAATCCTGACAGTTCTTTTTATGAACTACAGCCTCCTTTCTCAGCACATTAAACAAAAAGAACAAGTTGCATTTATAAGCAGATGTACCAAAATAAACTAAGCAATACTTTAAAAAAAGCTGAAAAAAAATGTGAAAAATACCAAAGAACAGAGAAAAAAAACTTTCAGTTTTTCCCTAAAATTTTCATAAACCATAAAAGAGAATTTTTGGTTAGTTCTTACTCATCCATGTCCTTGAAGAGTTCAGTCCTTTCTTTGGCTTCACACATGGGCATTGAATCAAAACTGTCATTAATCTACTACAAGTTAGTTCCAGGCCACTTTGTTTTGCTTCCATTGACTTTACCAAAGCTATTCACTTCTGCCCTGATGTTCAGACATATAAACAAACATATCAATGGATAAGAGAACACAATTATGTTTCTTGAAGACACTCCTATAGCTAGCACACTTGCAACTCCAGAAATGCTGGTATTTCACCTACTATCTCGGTATTTCTGCTTGTTCTCTTAATGACAGAAAGCAATTGCCACTTTCTCTGTAAAACAGCTTTCACATGAACCGAACAATAGAGCTCTAACAACCAATAAATAACTGCAGAGATTAAACTAAGCTGCAAGTAGTATAAGCCCATTAAAGTCCATAGCACCAATATAATAAGATTTTGTGTAACAGTTATAGGTCAGAGAATGACAGTCATGAGAATAATTTTAAAACCATGAGAGTTGCTGTAATAGGATTTTTTGGAAGGACGAAAATCATTTGGTGTTTTATAAGAAGGTAACGGCATTTTAACACAGATTTACAAGTGCTTGACATGTCCCGCCTATTTTGCAAATTAACTGAATTCATAGTGTCAGATTATAGCTATGAATTAATTTGAAAGTGCTATAAGAACACACAGGGCTGAGACCTTATGAAACACATGGGCAATGAACAAACTGAACAGTTTTACGCTATGTCACACTTTTAACGACGGGCTAGCTGAATCCCCACGAGCTCAGGCATCTGTTCCTCATCAGTGACACAACCAAATGGGAGGGTAGGTACAAGATGCCTTCTGATCGGAGAGGAAACCCTGCTTCACTAGGAAACCAGTGCGCTAAGCAGCTTTCCCTACAGATCTGAGAACTCGGACAAAGGAAAGCTCTCCGAGCTTGAGAGCTCACTGCTATTAGCCCGGTGGGCCTGGAACAAGGAGCAATTCGAATCAGCGACCAAGAAAAATGTCCAGCTGCTCCAATCAGGGGAGGCAAATCAATTGAAATGATTAACACAGAGATCATGTTTTGAATGTTGTTACATCAGGTCATAGCATGTGTGTGTCTGTAGGCGAGTCAAGTGCAAAAGACAGTGAAGACTAAATAAAACTAAGAAGTATGAACTAATTTCCAAAAAAGCACATCTAAATTCTTATTTTCTTGTGGGCACCTAGAAGGATTAAAGATGAGTGAAAATTTATACAAAAAGGTAATTTCTGATATATTTCTAATTTCATTAATGAATGGTACAGACACTCAGTAAAGTGCAATAATAAAAGAAATAGTAGCAACTTCAGAATTTCAGTGTTCTTATCTAATTGTTTTTCTGTGCTATTTTCAACCAAAATTAGATTTAAATAAAGAGCAGTAGATTGCAAGAAATTTTCCTCTGTATTGCTCCCCCCACCCCAAATGGTATGGAACACTTGTTGGATCAGGCATCTCTCTCAAGAGAATAAATCTTTCCTTTTAAGAGGATCAATCTCCACAGTTCCAGTGGATTATGAAAAAAAGTAGCTTTTCACAAAAAGAAATATTTCTATTTCATTTCTTGCAGAATGTGGAGGCTTGATATGAAAGGACGGTCTCATAGAAGAATGCCATTCTGGACCAATGGACTCTCCACTATGCAATTCCTCTGTGATACGAGACAAGTCATGTAAAAAATGTTCTCACAGGTGGCCACTATTTAATTTGAGATTCCTGGGGTATGACTTACAGAAACGCAATGTACTCTTGACTTTGATGTTGGTCACTGAAAACTGTGCTCTGAACACAAAGTACTGTATAATGCAACTACGGACCTTTTGTGTCCAGAATTATTAAATACTTTTAACAATTTCAGCTTTCAACTCTGTTTAATTCCTGTTATAGAAAGTGGGGATAATAATGCTTCACCTTAAAGAGGTATTTTGAAGACAAGTTTTGGAAAGAACTAAGACCATTGAAGTTTAAGCATCGGACAAAGAGCCATGAAAATATCAGTTATTCTGTATTTTGTGGGGGTTCATATGAAAGGAGGTAATACATGAGGAAGACATGAAGAGAATGAACATAAATATTGAATAACAGTTATTCTGTGAATTCTGTGTATTGTGAAAAATACTATGGAATCAGGTCATTAAAAACATATCACTAATCCAAAATATACATGACAGGTAAGTCAGATTATGTTAAATTCTCCCTAATTTTCAAGTTCTTGATTGTCAGCATTTTAACCATTTTAATCATTTTATTTGATGGAAATCTCTGTTAGAACGTGTGCAAAGTTGTATGTAGGAAAGAGCTGTGTAAAAGTTTTGAGGTTTTCTTTAAATATGAGGGAGATCATTTCAAGCAGTTTATGATAGATAGGTATTGCTGTTACTCAATATCCTGTATACATATCTAAAAGAGGGCTACAAAAATATATTCATAAGAAAAAAATACACAGGTAAACCTTAAAGCTAGCCACCCATTACAAGTACTGAGCTTATTTTTACAGTCTTGGTTATCTGGATGTCCAAAGGAATCGGTTTAGTGCTTGTTCGGGATTAATTTATCTCGTTAGACATAAGCTTAATAAACAGAGAGTTAAAATTGTTGTACAGACTGTTAATAGTCATTTGAGGGAGAGGAATAAAGGCAATGAAGCAAACCAAAGTGATAACCTGTGACACGTCAGGTCAAGTCAAGACAAGTCAAGAAAATGACAAAAAAGACATATTCCTAAAATGTCACATGTAGTCTCTACAAAAAGCCAGAAGCATTCTCTATAAAATGTTAAAACAAGCAAAACTGTTATACATAATTATATGTGTGGTTTTTTGAGTTTGTAAAATTCATCAAAGTTCAAGCCAAAAGGAAGTATTGAACAAATCATGAAAATAACAGCATGTATAAATTTAAATAAGTCCCAGAATGAAAAAAAAGACCCCAATCCCTGAACAGTACCATGAGCCAAATTACAAATGAAAACACCTGAGAGAGGGCAAGAATGCCATCATGAAAAAAAAAGCACGTAACAGAGAAAGTAACCACTGAATAAATGCTTGACTGCTAATCCTCAAAGCTTGGAAGAAGATTGTATTAAATATAATATAGAATTGTTCATCCTTGTTCTGTATTTTCCCTAGTTTCCACCTTAATCATTAGGACCTTGCCAATGCTTTATTAGAATTATTGTAGATTATTTTCACCAAAAGGGTTTTTTTTATCTACCATTCAGAATGAACTCAGGAGAAAACAGAAAATACAAAATCAACTGTTTTTGTTTCTTTGGAAATATAAAGCTAAACACAGAGCTCTGTGTGTGTATTAAAGTAAAACCTACAACCCAGGATGCTTCAAGCACTAAATTTCAATAATCCTACTTGCCTATTGATTTTCAGGCCTTAAATTCTGGTTATCCTACTTGCCCATTGTTCTCCTCTATTCTGAATCTGCTTTATTTAAACACCACTGAAAGAATTCAGATGAAGAATTCACAGAAATTCAGATGAGATCTGAGAGTTTTTATAGTGCCATTAATAAAGCCTTTCTCTATAGAAAATGTTTCATTTGGCACATCTTGGAATTGTTTGTTGCTCTTTTAGGCTGCATCATATTCATGCATCACAGTCATCACATCATCGGTTAGCACTCCCAGCAACAGTTTCAGCTCAGCACGTCGCTAGAGCAGAGGTCATTGTCTTCCCAGTTGGTCCCTGTCCAACACCTATTTTGCACCATTTCACTTCATCTAACTTCTATTCCTCTAATCTTCAAGATCATCTCCAACACATGTTATTAAGCCTGATTTCCAAGTGTCTGGAAAGTTTTGGAGGCATCGTATCACTCTTAGAAGAAATGGACAGCGAGAAGAAAATATTAGCACAGCTATTCCTTGTGGGGGAAGTTTGAAAGTGTTTGTGTGCATAACGTAAAGTCTTGGGGATAACTGCTGAAAAGAAAGGGATACGCAGGTGAGGTTTAATATCTAAGACACACAGTGCTTCACAAGACCTTTGTGGCTGACTCTTCTAATGGTTGATTCTGGCCTTATCTCTATTAACCTGTGAAGCTATGAAAACAGGAAATGTGTTAAGAGTTAGATCTACAATCTGTAAATAGGTTATATTTAGAAGTAAACCCCACCACACACACAACAGTGTTTCACTGAAAGGCGGTATAAACTATATTCCCAAACATAAAAACAGAAACAAGACAGTGTAGCTAAGTAATAAATTAATGTATTGCACCTATTGTCATAAATATATATACATATATAAAAGAAATTATAAGCAAAACTATAACCACAACATTATAGCATGTGGCACAGTGATGATCTGACGTAGCTTTCTATGAGAACATGAACATGACTGTTAGGACACTTAAGCAATAGAACAAGCTGCCATGGGAGGCTGTGAAATCCTCTTACAAGGGGATAATGAAAGCTAAATGGGATCTACATCTCCCAAAGATTGCTGCCAGGAATACCATAAAATTTTCCCAGATAAAAGTGAGACAATGAGCCACTCAAAAATTTTTAATCCAAAATAGTGTGCTCTACACAACTCCATCCCTCCTCACCCTCAAAATAAACTACCATGCAAATGAATCACTTCATTAAACTCTTCAGTTTCCAACTTGACTCACACTTTTAAGGAGGTCTATCTTTTCCAAAAGCTTTCATTCTTAATTCTCCAAAGTCTGCAGTGCATGTTTTGTGGCTTGTATCAGACAAGCTGGCAAATCGAGATGCAATCTGTGGCCCTCTTTTCACTAAGTCAGTTCTACCACTGCTCATACTAAAGCATAAGAAGTAAAAATATATGATACAACTTGAAAGATGTGTACACGAAGATTTTTTGTAGATAATTAGTTCTGCTGTATACAGTTTAAAAAATATTTTTGTTTAAGGACTAAAAACCTTTAATCACACGACATTTTTTGAAATAAGCAATATTACAAAAAAATCAGAAACTTTTTTCATTATTAATGCTTTACTTTTCATATAGTATATAGTAACACTGAAAAATTGACTAGTTACCATTCTTTGCATTTTACAGACAGCTTTGCTTGGCTTTAATTTCACTGATGCTGCTCTACGAAACACAGTAAAGAATATTTGTACAACTATTTCCATTAGAGCTTTAATTCCATTGTTTCGTTCCCTCCCTCCTGAAAGCTCAGATGTTCTCTGTAAGTTAGATTTGACAAAAAAGACTGCTTACAAGTAAATACTGTTGTCCCTTCCTCTCCAGAAAGATAGGCGGATAGTGCCTAGGAAACTGAGGGTTTTTTTAGAGTGCTTTTCAACTGATCGTCATTTTTTGATATGCATAGCTCTCTACTAGTAGGTTTGGGTTTTTTTAGACAACCCAAACTTGATATTCCTTTCCTCTCATACGAGATAGATGGCTAAACAGACAATGCAATTTGTGCAACCTGATTCATTGTGCCTTGTTTTTGATGACCTTCCTCTACTTGCGAGGAACACAATGACCTTGACAGCTGCTTCTGCTGAAAATAGGAATAGCAGAAATGTGGTTAATCTTAAAAGTGTACTCAGCCATTGTAAAAGGGAGAATATTAAGCTTTACCACCATTACTCTAAATGGAATCTCATTTTGAGAATTTATGTTCAAATTTATCTTATTATGAAACATTTCTGTCTTCTTTCTTTTCTTAAAAGCATCATTGCTTATGGCTCTTGTTATGCTACAGAATGAACAAGAGTTCTGTGGATTTTGGAAAAGGCACTTGTTTACATGCAGTGATTTTCACTTGATGGCATTTGACTATTTTTTTTTATTTTTATTTTTCTCTTTTCTGAGGTTTCCATCCTGCCTTTATCCACCTCCATCTACAAAGGAAAAGTGGTATTTTCCCAGAACAAAATGGCTTTCCTAACCTTTCCCTTTTTTCCTGTCTTGCACAGAAATATGTTTTCCTTCCCCTCCTCCCAATTACATCACATTTCCTTATTGACCAGACTTCTTTCTGTTATTTTTTAAGCTTCTCTATTCCAACCATGTTAACATAGCTCTTTGCACTTTGTCTAATTTTTTTTTTTTTGCATTGTTTCAGAGATGTAAAGAAAAAAGGAAGCAACAAAAACATGAGAGGAACAGAATGCCAAGCAGAAAGTAAGATGAAGGTGTACTGAGGAAGAGAGAGCTTGGAAATATGGTGGCTGCGTAACCTCACGGGAGCTACGGGCAATTTAAGCACCCTTAACATTCTTAATGGAGCACAAACACATGAAGATGGTGAAGTGGCAACCTGAGAGAAACACCTGCTGACTAATTTGCTCCTTCCAGGTAATTACTCAAAAGTTACTGAATGTAATCCCTGGGGAGCCTGGAAGTCTGCCCAATAGGATGGAAGGGAAACATAAAAAAACTGCTTTACAGTGACTTTTTAACAGGAAAATTCTTTTTTTCTGGTTATGTCCTTTGTCACTTCACGATCTTGTTCCTTCAACAGAGCTTTTCTCTGAAAAAGTTTTCGAGTTTAAGGACGGACTTGGGTCATTGTTTTATTAATATCAAAAGCAAAGAATTAGTGAGACTTCACTACATACTATATCAAAAATTTAATGACAAAACGTATTCTAGAGAATAAAAAACAAGAACAGATATATTCTCAATTTTCATTTTTTCTGCCTTCTAAGTGTAAAATATGTTGGTTGTTCATAGTTAGCAGTCCTTCACCACATTAGTGTTTTAGGAAGAATAATGCAGTTAGCCCAATCATAATATAAAAATATAAACAAAATAATAAGAGTTGTGGATTCATTCTGCAAACTCCAAAACTTCTGGTGATTTAGACGTTAATCAAGGTGGAGTCAGCAGGCTTCATATAATACATATGACAATACTTTGTCTACCTTTTTCTATCTGCCTTAGCACTCACAGTAAAGTTCATTGCTTGTGTATTCCATGTAATGATTCTCCACTTGATTTATTTTTCCTTCTGGCAAATGTGGATACCAAGCAGCAGTTTAACTAGCTTCTGGGCTTTTCCCTTATTAATGTCCAATAGCTTATATGTCTTCATATCTTAGATGATGGAATTCCTTGGAAGTCCTGTGTACTTACATATGCCTATTTCTGGATAGAAACCAGAAACAATCATATTCATATGTGGCTCTCATTTAGGTAAAAATATACACAGTGCTTGACAGTTCTCTGCAACAAAACACTTTTATATAACTTAGTGGAACTTGAAGATCAAAAGAGCAGCTGTACAGAAACTGAACATGTACTTTCATTTTAAATTATAGGCTATGTTTTTCTTGGTGAATCATGAATGCCATTGTACTGAAAGGGCAGCTAATATTAGAAGTCACACTCAAAAGAGCAAAAAGGTTAAAATTCTAAGTGTTGTGATTAATCTTCTTTAGAAATTCATTTTACTCATTTTAGGCAGGAAGACAAAATATGGACTCTCCTCCCCTTTTAGTTTTATTCCTATTTTCAAATGACCATTGAATTCTCTCTTAAGAGCTCAAATGCTGCAGCTGACTACACAAGACACTTGGCTTGGTGTAGAAATGCAGCAAAGTCAATCAGGTTGCAAAGAAGTGCAGACAATAAARTTGCATAATATGAATAGGAATTTCAAAAGAAATCCTTCATTTTAGTCCTATACTACTACACTTAATTTTCAAGGTCAAATAATTAACGAGATCAGTACTGGAGTCTTACTGATAATTAAACATTTAGCAACAGTTCTGAAAGTCTTCAATACAAACCTTTCACTGAACTGCCCATAAAGTGGGGAGTAATTAAATGATTTGTCAAAATTTCATTTTTATTAAAAATATATAGCATAAAAGTTATTATCCCTGCTGTGCACCGATATTTGTAGAGTGCTACCATTCTACATGCAAAGCCTTTTCAGTCCTGAGGATGTAATCATTCTAAAAACTTCCCGTATTATGAATCTTTTGGAGTGTGTAGTAGAGTGTGTGTAGAGTCAAATTATTAAAGACATTTTGGTGCTTAAAGATCCATCATGAGTATTACAGCTAGGTTACATTTATTTTGGTGAATTTTTCAAAGAAATGGAGGGTGAGAATGATACAATCTCTAATTCAAGTTGAATTCAGTAAAATATTCCTATCACCTATCCCCAAATAAACCAATTTCACATTTCACCAAAAGCACATTTCAGGTTTCCTGTTAATGTTTTCGAGAAGAAGTATTTTGTTCAGGAAACTTTGAAAATTTGAATTTTAACAAAATCTGTAGTATTCTCATATCAAAATGGCTTAGAAACTCTTAAACAATCTGAAACAGGGTATTTTACTCTGGGTTGAAGAGCAGCATTCTGACTGACCTAAAACACTTTTTTGGCAAAATAAAATATTCATACATATATATCATATATATATCATATATGTGCTATACGCAAGTATTTTATACATACATATCTTATAAATTGTTTTCCTATCCGCCTTCCCAGTTGAGCCACTGCCCAGCTTAAAAGCTAATATCTTTATATTTTATTATATAACATTAAGGTAATAATATTAGGTAAGATTTTTAAACCACCCCAAGGAGTTCAAAATGAGATCAGCAGATTTCAGGTGCCTAAACAGCTTAGGCGCACCTCTGAACAACACGTTAGAGGACTGCCTGTACTTTCAGGCACATAGGCCTAATTTAAGCCTGATGCCTAAAGCAGAACACAATACGCAACAATGTTTTCAGAAACAACTAAAGAGCAGAAGAATAACATCTTGAATTGAAATGCTCTAACAATATTGTCTTGAGTTGAAGAAACACATGGAAGGATAAAATGTGAATTTCCAGGGAGATAATGAGAGAGCAAACAAGATCTAAGCTTCTTAGACAAAAGGCTTGAGTAATAGTATGTATTTTTCAGCTGAGGAACATGACAGTAAAACACTCTGTCTCTCTGATTTTTTTTAGCACATGAGAAACACTAATACATAAACAGAAAATAAGCTTTAAGATCTCCCTGTTTGTTCTAAGCTCTCCCCTCATTAAAAGCCCAATGGGAATTTTCATTTGTTGACACAGTATGAATAGAAGCTATAAAGATCAAAGCTATTTCTGTCACTTATTTTACCAGTAACAAAAGGAGGTGGTTATATATACAGATATGAAGAATGAATAGATTACTCAGGGGTTGTAAATTAACATGCATAAGTGGCAATAGTGGAGGTTTATTTTTCCACGCTGTAAAATAAACAACCTTATTTTCATTTTTCTTACCCTGAAATCAGCATTCAAGCTGCCAATGTAAAGGTTAAGCTGGTATTTTTCACCTTTAAAATTTTTTCTTTTCAGTAGTTCAAACCCCCACAAGATACATGGGCTCCCAACTCAAACTTGCAGTGAAAGGTCAAAACATTTTAAACTTACCATTAAAAAAAAAAAAAAAAGTTGTGTTTTTAGTTCACAAAACAAAGGTATACAAATCTGTAGTGACAGGAGCTCTGCAAATAAAATTCTGGAATCTTAAATAAATAATTCCTTCTTTCGAATTTTTAGAGGAAATAAAGGGCCAAACTGATCTTCTTAGACAGTGTTCTTTACTGTGAGTAAGACGTGTTAAAGTACACATAAATATAATATTAATGAAAATGATATTAGTTATTCATAGTGTGCAAATGGTTCTCGGTAAACTCTGAAGCAATGCAGAATTTATTTTACTTCTCTGTAAGCTTGCTGAGGTTTACCAAAAGAGCCATAATTCAGTGAAGCAAGGCCAAAAGTTCTGACTGTATAAGTTGCTTTACAATTTAGTATTAGAATTGAGCAATTTACTCACTGAAATGCCAATGATTTTAACCAGATTTCCCGTCAATTTCATATTTAATTTAAAACACCACTATCTCCACCAACACTGAAAAGAAAACATTAACAAGTTTTGAAGCCTGAGATCTGATATTTCTGTAGATATGTTTCACTTGCACATCTCTGATTCTAGTGTGTCCCAGCAGAATTCAGCTGAAGCGTTTCTGTTTCAGATTTGTAACAGGAAAAGCAAGATTTTTACTCATGGAAGTTCCATTTTGTTCAGATCATAGAAGATAAGCAAAGAAGAGAAGTGCCCTGAGATACATGGGTTTTGTTCTACTGAGATTTTATTTTATTCAGTGAAGTTTTGACTTTGAAAAAAGCAAGGACACTCCTTTGTTTTCCACATAACTAGTTCCTCAAAGCCATCACCATTCAGATGAAGAGCTCRGATAAAGGACCCCAGCTATCTCTAGTGGAAGATTTTTTTCTCTCCAGTACAGTGTACCTGTTGACATTTCTGGATAATCTCTGTTCATTTCTTTTGGGAGTAGGTCTCCATGTAACACTTTCACACATGTATATTTTCAACAACTCCCAGAAGTAATGGTCTTAAGTAATCCTTTAATGAAGGAATCTAAGAAGGAGGGCTTTCCACATACTGCTCTGTTGAAAATGTTTTAATTACCTTTACATGGCCTTATCTGCTTCTCAGATGGAAACTTTAACTGGCTACTGCATGGAAAAAAATTTCTCTGACATCTTCCGTTTTTTTTTAACCTAAATTAATGAATCCAAAATATGAACCTAAGCCTAAATGTTGGCCACCCTAAGAAAAATTTTCCTTGAGAATATGTAAAATTCTTGGGGAGATGAGGAGGGGAGCTTCTTTTTAAATAAGGATATAATTTTCTTCACTCGCTTGACTATATTTTAAATTGATGTAATTTGATTTTATTCCTGTGAAAACCTGATCCATTTAAAAAAACTGTGTATACAGTATTTTTTAACTTCCTGATTACACTTTTAAGTCTGTATCCTAGATGAAATACTATTAGAAATCACTAATAATTACAGTTACTCAGCTGAATTGCTGAATGTGAGCAAATAACAATTTTTTTAACAATGGTATTGAAAGGCCACCTTTTTTTTTGGTCTAAAATTACTCTTCCAAATTGGCTGAGGGCTGTGAATTTTCCATAGCTCCAAGAATTAGCTGGATATAGAACAACAGCCTTTGGGGAGCCAAAATTAATTTCAAGGTTCTGAATTTCTAAGGATGACTTTAATAACTACCATTAGTGATATTTGTACCACAGAACGGAGATAAAAATCACTGGCGTCATTATAAGCTCTGATGTATGAAACTAACCTAGATTTTCATTTGAAACTGTTTTTATTGAAGAGAGATTTTGTTGGAACAAATATATTTTAATAATATTCACCTGCACGCTTTATAGCTTTGCTCAGAAAAGTCTGTGGTTTTGATCCTAATTTAAAGAGTTGTGAAGAGGTCTAAGGCATTATCATTAATATTTTTATAGCCTCATTACTGGAGCTGACTAGCTGCAAGGGCTTTTTTCTTTTTTTTGGTTGTTGAATGGAAGACTGGACATGGCGGTTTACAAGCTGAAGGGACCAAATGAGTGCAGGTGACAATATTTGCTCAAATTAAATTGAGACCTTCAGCTACATGCACGATAAATTGTCAGATGTTAGAAAATATTCCATGCCATTTCTCAGTAAACAGTGCATGTTTCGGTGTAGAACATAGGAAGTGAGTTCTACCTTGTTTTCCATAAAATCAGTGCTACGCAGGAGTAAAAGCCATCATGCTGCAGCAAACAAGGACTCGTGGCTTATACACTCTTCAATACTATGGTTCATCCAATTAACAGTAAGGAATTGCCAGGAACCTACAAAGCAAGTTGATTCTCACAACACCTGTGGTGCTTAGCTTTTCATGCTGGATTAAGTAGGAATAGCACTAGCACAGGACCATTGTAAATTACCTAACCAGAGATACTTTAACATGGACATTAACTGAAAGTTGAAACATCAAACCAAAACCAAACAAAAACAGAAATAAGATTTAAAAAGATCAAAAGTAAGAAAGGTGAGAAAAGAAAATGAAAATCTCTTTAATTTAATAACATTTTAAAAGAAACAAAACCCAAAACTGTTTAGTTTTACAAGCCCTCAAACTGCTCTGGTGACTGAGCTGTACATTAGATCTGCAAGAGTCTACCTCTGCATAATACAAAATTATGACAGAGACAATTTTCTGCTTAGTATGCAACTGTACACATTTCAGCTTACAGGAACCAGAAGTGTGTTAAAAGCATAAACTAACAACTTAACTTGACTTTTGCATTTCCACCAGAGAGTAAGAACTGATACGTTAAAATAAAGTATTTTTTAATGGATTCACGCTTAGAGGCACCAACAAACCACCTCAAAAGGAGCTGCAAGAACTCAGCATCATATCTTTTAATAAGGAGACAGAACACATTCTTAACTTCTTACACCCAAGTTTGAAAACGCTTGAAAGCAAGGTATGTAATTGCCCAACCATCCTTATACACAGAACATCTTTTCCAGAAGAAATGTATGTGCTACCCACCTACTGTATAACCTATATTGCAATTGATACTTTCTTGACAAACACCTTAGTGCTGAAATATCATTGTTAGATTTGTGTGAAAATAAAGGACAGACAGCAGACCTCAGTCTTTAAGAAATAAAAGTAGTCTACCGCAAAGTAGTGGCAGAGAGTCACATAGTATTGGAGATGAAGTTTCTATGCAAAACCCCACTACCTATTTTATTTTTGGCATTCCAAAACCTAAGGTCATAAGCAAAACACCGCCTCTCCCCCTCAAAATTATCAAAGGTACACATGATGACACATTATGATGATGCGAGTCACTAAATAACACATCTTTACAATTAAATTTACATCTTTAACTTAACTTTTAAAAAGAAGTTAAAGTCCCTGTAAGAAGATGAAGACAAACAGAACATTTTTACTATCTCCTACTGGGTGATTTTAAAATCAGTTGGTGATGAGATTTTGTTTTAAAAATTTATATATGAACACAAAGGAATCAAGTCATTGATATTTTAGAAGATACATAATTTGTTATTTTCTTCAGAGAGGAAAATGTTTAGCTCCCGAGGGAAGAGTTGGCAACAACAAAGTCAAAAGGCACAAAGTTTTGGAGGTTAGATCACATCCTCTCCCCAGATGTACACTAAAAACTGCTGTTAGCTCCAGGGGTTGTGTGTGTTTGTGTGTCTATATAGGTGTTTTATGTATTTCACAGAAAAGGATGGGCCTTGTAGCTGTCACAACAAACTTCGGTGAAATGTTATTCCCCATTTGTCCAATATTTTTATTGTGTGATACTCTTAGGTGTACACTGGCATATGAGGCTTTGGTAACTGAGGTAATTATGGTAGTGCTCTACAGACAAAAGATCTCAGCCTCCAGAGTCTTAAGTTCAAAACACTTAAAGATACACTGAAGTTAAAAATACTTTTGGTTTATTTATTGCTGCATTTTTTGTCAAAACAGTGATGCTCCAACCATGTAACTACAGTTGAAATTCCTTCCCTCCATACTAGCATCAGGTACAGTAAGGATGCTGCTTGCCAGAAGTGAAATACATTACCAGAGCCATGTGCAACGTGCACAGCTCTTGAATGCATAACGCATATATTTCAACTGCGTCATTAATCCTTTTCTTTCAGAAATAGAAAGCTCACAAATAGTTAAAAAAAAACAACACACACACACACACAACAAATCGCAGAATCAACTTTGGCTTCACATAAAACCTTTCATGCAAAAAGCATTTCATAAAGTCAGGGCCCAATTCTGCGCTGCTGAATAATTTTATTCAATAGTAACACTGCAATAACTATGTAAATAATTCATGAAACATCCAACAACAGAAACATACAGCCATGGATATTAAAATACGTTTTCTTTAAAGAGGAAGGACTTGGACGCCAAAACAATCACCTCTCACCCTTTTACTATCACAGAATATGTTATTATACCAAACAGACTATTCATATCAGAAAAAGAGAGCCATGTTTTAATTTTTTTTTCACTGAAAGCATGTAACGCTCCATTCTCACCATCTTTTCTCTTTGGCCTGCGTAAAGTCTAACATTCTTTGGGCTCCCTTCTCTTTTTAAACAGTCTTCTAACTTGTGCTAGTTCTACCCTTGCTAGGGATTTCCTTTCTCCTTGTGTTGCAACACCTTGTCTCTTCTCTTTCAGACCTTTCCAGGAGGGCGCCTGTAACTGACTTTATTCTTTACAGAAGATAACTATTATTAACAAGTATAAAAGTCTTTGAACTAAGTCGCCACAGATATCCTGGACTCCTGAGACTAACTTTACGCCTTTCGAACGCTGACAAAATGAAACAAGCCTTAGTACTGTGTTTGCAAAGAACCAGTGATAGGGCTAATTAAGCATGCCATCTTAATTCCTCAAATCCCTACGTAAGTCCCTCAGGATGAAGTCACTTCTTGCAGTCAAACTGTAGACAGCATAGCTGCAGTCAGATAAACAAGTGTATGTGTATGGTTAATTACAGTCATATTAGAGACATCATCTATGTTTTCAAAAGCAATATAGCCATAAAGGTTTATTTCTAGCTATCTTAAATGATGTGCAGTTCCACCAGTACATGAGCTTTATAGCTAAGATAGAGGTAAAATGAGATTTATATGTCAGCACCGCATTTCCTTGCTAAACACCACAGGAAGGAAAAGTCCTAAGATGGTTTGAATGTGCGCACACATAGGTGGTAGTTGTTTTTGCTTACTAGGGTCAATGAGATTTAATTAATTGTAGAATGTGAGTTAATCTTTTATGTGACTGAGCTTGTTTTAAAATACGGGGGCTCAGAAATTGTAGTAGGTATTTCTGTATATTCTTAAATGAAGGAATGGAGAAGTCAAGAAATAGACCTTTGTTTTAAATATGTAAGCTATGAAGCCAGAAAAAGAATATGCTTACACTGGGGACCAGAGCAGGATGTGCAATTTCTCCATACTTTCCTTCTTCTTCCAAACAAAAGCAAAAACAAAACAAGAATTCATAGCAAACAAAAATATTCACAAGTTTTTAAAAAACATTAAATTAAATTCTGGTCCTGTTCCCTCTCTTAATAAAGCTGCAAATTCCCCCATGGTTAAAAAACAGCCTGGATAATATAGAAAATAGAGCTACATTAAATGCATGCATGTGAAGAAAGAATTCTTTTTTCAGTTTCTAAATGTCTGCAAAAATCAATATAGTTTTTTTAACTCCTTATTTTTAAAAATTGAAGGCATGCTATGTTTCTTTGAAGTGCTCTATATTCTCCTCCAGCATGCAAGAGAGAGTTGGGGGATATGTTTTATTTTACTGAAAGCTGGAGAGTTGTTTTATTTCTGTTATTTAATTTTTTCACTTCAAGATAGAGAAAGCCATGGCAATTTCCAGCCATGTCACTGACGGTTCCTGAGGCTTGGTCACACCAGCCAGTTGGGAACTTTTTCATTATAGTGTAAGTAAATAAACATTAGCTGGTATATTCATACTGTGAACGTCTCTTAAACTGTAGCTCTTCTAGAAAATTCCTCAAAGAAATATCAACGCAACAGGTCCACTGGATATTTTGCATTTGCATTCTACAAAGCACTATATGCACTACCAGCAAGATGCTATCAGCTTTATTTCTGTTAAAGCTATGAACCTCTCTGCTCAGCCATTAGCAAAAGGTATGTGATTAGTAATTTAGTATCAAGAAGAACAATTCATTTCTTGGAGAATACATATTGTACATACTACTGGTTCCTTGTTAAAGCTATTTCCATAGTCCAAAAAACGTATTAAATACTTTTATATGATACCTGATCCAATGAACAGGATAAATGAAGGCAACCTTTCAAGGCTGGAGCCTAAAGCTAGTCTATTCTTTAGATGTTTATATCACAATGCTGATATTGAATATCAGTCAAGGTGCAGATACTCAGGAACTCATAAAAATCGAGTTTGAAAGAAGCATATTTTACTGAGTTTGTATAAGTATCCTTTTTTGTTTTTTGTTTTTTTCTGCTGATATTCTCACTGTTTTTCAGGATTTATAAAAGCCTTTAAAATGCTGAAGGTTTCTCCATACATGTTTGTTCTTCTGTGGTTTCCTATGAGATGCCATTTATGCATTTACTTTCCTGATATTCCAAAGAGGATGAGGAGGAAGAGGGCGAAAGAGTAAGCAAAGTGTTCATGCTGATCTGTATTTACCTTGCAGAAGACAGGCCAAAGGATAGCACCCGTAATTCATGTTTTGTGATGGACTTACTACCTAGGAGTGGGCATTCCATGATTTCAGACCATTCCTGCAGAAAGGCGCATCTCCTATGGTATGACTTTTATCCCTGTCCTAAGAAGGTCCATACCACCTGAAGTTTGGGACTGGCAATGTGCCCAAAGCAGGGCAGGCATAGTGTTAGGTAACTTGGTCTTGAAACTGTTGAGCTCCTTGAACTTTGTAAAACTCTGGACTTAACAGAGAACTACTCAGTGGATTATACCTAAAATATTTAATATTGTTCCATATGCTTATTTTACTACTGCATTTAGAGAAAGCAGGATTTGACCTTTAAATACTTCTCACAAGTGTCTTGCCTCACCATGTCACTGCAGTATCTATGTTAAATTGGTACCAGTGCACCTTTGAGAGAGTTGAGGATTTAACTTCCTTTAATACAAGTATTTCTTTAAAAGCTATTACAATCAAAGTCAAGAATATGTTGAGTTTTTTCTGCTGTTTATCTGGTCTTAATTTTTTTTCCACATTGTTCTGGTGAAATATGTATTTTACTGTGTATATAAAATGCTTTCAGGTTTCCAATCTATTGTTTGGATTGTATTGACTAGTTATTCAAAGAAAAGGCGGTTGAAGCTGGGAGATGTTAAATAAATGATGAAAAATACTTAAGCAAGGCAGTAAAATCAAGTTTTGTCTGAGAAATTATTGTGAACAGCAAGCACTATTCTTCCTGGAATAGGGCTCTGAGGAATACCAACAGCCAGATTTCAGTCTGGTTGGTAAGTCATTTATTTCTTTAGAGAGATTATCATTCCTCCTACCGTTGTTTGTTCTTTCTACAGTTCTTTGTACCTAGTAATCTAATATCTCACACAGTTCCCTGATGTAGCCAAATCTCAGTAGAATACTTTGCTTTTCCTTTCCATCATATAGGATTCTCCTACTAGATGTATTTCCTTTACCTCATGACTCCTCTGTTTAGACCAGCATTTTTCTCTTGCTGATTCTTTGATATTGTTTTCTAATACTATATTTACAGAATAACTTTATATACTCCTGCCATCCATGGCCACTTTTGCTATTTGTACCCCATGCTACCTTGTAGCACTGCACTGAATTAGCTTTTTCAGGGGGGTCTAAACAGGAAGAGAACTAATCATTTTCCTGAGTAAAAAATCATATTTTTATGTGCATTATGCAGCTTTATGTAGTCTCCTCCAACTATCAAAGATCCAAACAGTTATTTGCCAAGCATGGATGTTTAAGGGCAATGATGGGATGAAGGCAGTAGAGAACAACACAAGAAGTCTAAAGTCTCCTTTCATCACCTCATCCTCTCCATATCCCAAGCAACCTGGAATGTCTGAGCTAAGTGCATCATATTTAAAGATGCCTTTTGTCTGTATGTAGTAACAACTGGCCTTGTGTTCAGGCTGTTTGTCTGAAGTATGTGCATATATTCAGCCACAGCCATTGAGAGAGGGATAAAGAAAATTTCTGCCTGTAACAGAAAATGAACAAACTTTTTATCGAGAACATTTGAGCAATGAGTCTGCTCTTAAACAATCCTCTTCTGACAGAATTCCTGAGAAAGATGTGACTTCTGCCCCTACCCTGCTAACTGTAGGGCACATCAGGGATCCAAGGGCTGTACTGTTATGAGAAGCCTGAAGTAACTACAGCAAGACAGTTAAGGAGTTCAGTATTTTATAAGCACTGAAGTCCCCTATTATGTTAAAATAATGAAGACTAACTCACAAAATATCTATCTGTTAATAGAATTCAGCTCTATCAACATTTTGATTGTTAAAACTACAAAAAAATCAGATAATCCTGATATGTTTTTGTTCTCCTTTCCATATTCATCTTCCGATATAAACCCTTGCCAGAGCTCTGATGGGTTCCTTGTGAAGGGTATTTGTTCCGATAGACTGCCAGGGACAATACCCTTGAGGTATGATGGAAAAGAGGTAGCTAACTTTAGTGTTTCTATTTGGGAGACTACAGCTACTAATTGGCAGAGGCTGCTTTCAGCGCTTCTGGAAAAGGGTTCTGATCAGTATGATTTATAAACATACCTTAAGAAGTATCAAGTTGTCCTGCTCCTGGAGATGAGTTTTGACCTCCTGTTGTTTGAGTTCAAATGCAAAGGATTTGAATACTGTGAATATTCAGTTTGCAGTTGATTATTGTTCTAGTTGAAATGCCAGATCTCAAATAGGTGAGACATTTTACCTGTTTTGACCGTGTCATGTTCAACTTCTTTGCTAGTTGCTGATGATTGTGAAGGGTTTTGAATATTTGTTCTCAGTTGTGACACTACTTTGGGAATACCTAATCTCAGGCTGTAAAAATCACATAAGAAGAATGTTTCCAAAAATTTCTTATCTTCGTTACTGTTTTCTGTTACTTTTTAGTGTTTCACCCTTTATTAAACTTTGAAATAAATCTAACCTTGTAGCAATGCACTAAGATTCCAGTGTTAACTTACAGCACAAGTAAAACAGACACTAGTAAATTTTTTCTAAATTACAAAACTACAGTTTAATAATAGCCCATATTGATAATAACATATGCCAGAAAATTTAAGCTCTTTCGGATTTTTCAGTCTCTCCCTATGCATCTCAGTCCTTAAACAGCAGAGATATAGCAAACTGGGAAGCAAGTATAGAAATACAGTAATATTGGCACAAAACTCTACCTACTTCCAGCCAATTATCTGATCATTTATTGTTACAAAAATTCAGAATGAGCATTTCCTGTTTTATATTTAATTGTACTGATCAAAGGAGCTCAGAAACAAAGTACAATGTTTTTCAATAACTATTATTCTCTTTCATCTCACCTATTTCATTGCACATGGGTGGTCTGATGAAATTAATACTTTGAATTAAATAAGAAAAGCCTTTCATGTTTTCAGAGCTTTGTAAATATTATTAAATGTCAGATGTTGAAGGGGTTAGATGGACACCAGAGTGAAACGCACCAGCCCCTTCCTCACAGAAACGCCTCTGGCTTCTCACCACATTTCCATTATGCCAACCACCTTTTTCAATGAAAGAGAATCAGGCAGTGTTTGTTCAAAGCTCTGTACAGATACCATTCCTAAGCTAATAGAGCATTTATGCATTTATTTATATTTAAAATGTGAGAGGCTACTTCAAAACCAACTGGCCTATTCCCATGCCCAAAGATTTGTCTGGTTGGGTTGCTAAGGCCTGAGTTCTAAACCCTTTGAAGTCAATGAAAGGTCTGTATTACTGGCTTTCAATAGTCTTTACATGAGATCCACCATCAATTAGAAATACCTGTTACACACAGACAACACATAAATTGCCTCTAGGGTATAATAATGCTTGGAAAAAAAACTAAGGGCCAGATACTGCCCTGTGACTTTCAGAAGGATACACAAAAATGCTAGTAAAGAGTAGGAATGAAAGCCTTTAGGATTGCACTATCTGGGTGCCTCAGATACTGGGCTACTTCTGGATATTTTCTTTGACATAGAGGTCCTGAAATCGTCTGTAACTTATAGCAGACCTACCCACCTTCCTACACATTGGTCCCTCCTTAGTCTAGGTTTTCTGGCACAACAAACACTGTCATCCCATCCCTGGCATATACCATGATGATCGATCTGTGAAGCCATCTCACAGGACTACAACGCACACTATACTTCTGTTGCCATGTTACTCCACCACCGCAGACTATTCTGGATGATATAATCTAAACCTACCTCAATAATTTAGCAGATTCACATCTCTTCTTTTCAGCCCCATTGCTTTTTAGAACAAATATCTCAAATGCCTATATTCAGCTATGCTGTTATGACCACTATGCCATACTCCAGAGCCAAGAATACAGCTCAATATACCCCAGCATTCAGTTCTCTATATATTCCAGTCTTAATTTACATCCTTAAGTGAAGAAAGTGGAATGAATAAAGGCAGAAAACAGAATGTTCACTATTCTTTATACCACACAAGAGGACTCATGTTATCTGTCCTCTTACTTGGCTCAGCCACAGACATCTTATGATCAGCACACAAAAGGAAAGCAATTGAAGATTGAAGGGCCACTGTTAATTCTGGATACTTTCTAAGTTTTGTATACTGACTTTGCAACCTGCATATTTAATATTGATATACAGAATCAGCAATGTAATGTATCTTTACTGGCAAACTCAGAACAATGATTTAAAAACCCATAAAACACAAAGTTCAGCTACTACCGAAAACTTACAATGTCAGTGAAATTTTGCAGAAACAAAGCCACTTCACAGGCCGGTATGAAGCATACAGTTAAAGTGATGTTTATACTTTCTCTTATTAATAACAAAATGAATGTTGTAATTAATATTTATAAAAAGGATCATTTTGTGACCAAACTGTTGGGCTGGTAATAGTGTAACTGAAACAGAAATTTGACAATATTGATATTGTTAAGACTATAAAAGCTTAAGATGTGTGGGTGTTTACATTGAAAAAGGTCTTACAAGCAAGTAATTAGAATCATAATTTTGTAAATATTTGTAGACTCAGAATTAAAAAGAAAAAACAATGATGATTGTGTTTTTGCTCCCTCAAAATCGTACTGTAAGACCTATTAAAAATATAGGAAACAATTTTTAGTGCACGAATTCTAAAGCTGCAGCCAATCAATGCTGATTAGATTTACAGTTTAACTGCAGTTTTTATAGTTTTCATCTGAACATTTTTTCATGGATTATGGTTCTGGACAGATCTATACAATAGGAATTGCTTTAATCTCATTTACTGACAGGCTGACTACCACCATGCAATGCAATTTAGCTCTCACAAAGCCCAATATTTCTTCTCTCCCTCATTTATAGCAAAACTCACTTGGTTAGAAGTGAATGACATTGTACAGTTATTCACCACCAGCAGGACTCAAGTTGTGAATTTTCTGATCGATTCCTATCTAAGGAATGATCATTTGCATTCTGTTATATATTATGTTACAAAATTATATAATGTATGCTAACAGTTGACATATCTCTGCCAAGCCTTCCAAGACCTGTTTGTGAAGAATACCACCCAACCCAGAAAAAAACACAGCTAAATGGGATGGGAGAAGCATTTCCTACTCCAGTACAGTCTATATTACTTTTGTGGTATTATCTGTCAAAAGGGCAAGTGATACATACAGTTTACTGACATTGCATATCACTTACACCTGAGGGTCATGAAATGCTGAAAGACTGCGATTAGCTGCAATTTATAACCAGGTGAATCTTGCTGACGTGATCTAGTGCTTCTTGCTGAACTACAGAGTTCTTACCCAGATACCAAAATTCAGCTATGCCTGTCCCTGCAGGTGAGACTAAGACTTCTATGCTCCCTTACAGATTTTTTTCCAGCAGGAAAATAAATAAATAAATATAAATAAATAAATAGATAAATAAAATCCTGTCTGCCTACAGCTGAAGCAGAACCCAGAGTAATCTTACTGTAGGGCTCTGAAAATGGGCATGCACTTTGTAAAACAACTATTAAATTGTCTCTGAGAATTTTGTAAACAAACACGGGAGCTGAGTTTATTATAAAGATCTGTCAAATCATACTCTAATAAAGAAGAAAAAATAATGAAATACCCCAGTGACTGAAAGAAGGGTCTGAAAAGAGATTTGTTTAGGAATTGAATTACTTCATATTGACTAAGTTTATGTGTATGCAGTTAATACACTGATTGCTTAATTAGGATTAGTAAATTGCCTGGCAGCAACCAAGGTTTAATCTAGTCCTTCTCAGTTATTTCTAAGCCACTCTGTGTCAAAACAGAACTCTTGAACTAAATGGAAAAATAGCTTTAAACATGTATTTAATTACTACTTGCTATCATAATTAGCTTATTTCTTCCTGCTTAATTTTAATTTAGAATTATTAACACAGAAGTCACATAACCCTTAATGGTGTGGAGGCCAATGACGTCAACGCATCTCTTTCACTGCTATTCCACCGTGCTGTCAGCGTCTCAGCTGCAGCTTCTGCTTCTGGTGTCTGATACATCTGCAACATATACGCCACCTGGCCTTTAACAAGAGCTCTCTAATATTTTTTGGCACCACACGCAGCCAGACGTAGCCCGTTCTGGAAAGCAGCAGTGCCGTAGGCAGCTCTGAAGCTGTATGCCCATATGAATGCAGGGCTCTGCCCACAGTAGTAAACCCTGTACCTGACCTTGATGGTCCTCCTACAGATGATTTCAGCCACACAGAAATAAGTACGCTATAGTAACATACAAAACACAAAATTTCCAAGTGGTAATCAAAATCCAATGATGTCTAAATTGCTACTTATATACTACAGAGCTCCCTTACACAGAGGAATAATCTTAATTAAATTGGTCAGAACCCTTTTATTATTCAAAAGGGTAGGTTAGGGATCTAATATATTATCAATATCACATATAAAACAGAAAGGAAAAAAAATTCAGGATTTTTTTCCTCTACATTTTTTGTGAGTTTACATAGAATAAATTTTTCTAACAAAATCTATGATTACTGATGATTCTGCAACCCACTGCCTTAGGATTTAAGTTGCATGATTTTTTCCTGCTTGGAGATTTTTTTCCCCACTTTTTTATTAATTCACATATGATTTTCCCAGCCCCAATGAAATATGAGAAGACAGATAATAACAAAGATAAAATCGGTTATAAAAGTGAACAAATAAAGAGAAACAATATTTGAACAGCAAGTGATAATTTGAGATATATTCTTCTCCTCTTTTACTGTTTATCTGCCTACCTACCTTAAGCTCTTTTTGGGAACACTGGGCTAAATCAACTCTGATTTCCTTATGTGCTCATTTTTGCTTCAGTTTTCATGTCAGGAAAAAATAGGAAGGGCTACCGAGCAATCATCTCTCTGTCATACTTTCTTCTGTGAAAGTCAGAAGCCAAATTTATGTAAACAAACTACTGCTTTGATTATTCCTTTTCTTCCCCTGCTAAGCATGCCTGATCTTTCAGATGATTTCAGACAAGATATGAAATTTTCCTTCAGTGTTTTTCCAGACTTCTACTTTGGATACTTTCCTGATATTGTAGCAAATGAGAGCGCTGCCCATCTCTTTTTCTGTTGACCACAGAGCAAGGGGAGAAGAAAGGAAGGAATGAATGGTGCAATCATAGCAACTGAGGTTTGATTTAGAGACAATGACAGTGATGTTATCAACCAGAGAAAATAAAAAATTCAGCTCCACACATGCAGTGGATAAAAATCTATGACACCTGACCCCACACAGATAAATTTGATCCCACGCCCCTTAAAAAGACATTACAAAGATTGTGCGATGTTTTGCGCTCATAAATAATATTCTTGCTGTTATTTACAACCCCTGTTTGAAGACTCATCCTGAGGTCAGTGGGAGTCTTTCAAAGATAAAATCAGAAGATGACAGCTGATATCACAAAACTTGTACATACATATATAAATCTACATGTGTGTGTAAATATTAAATATTGAACATGCACTACAAATATGAAAAAACAGTCATTTCTATGTAAGATATGGTTTATAAATGCATTTTGTATGAGAATCATATTTATTCAGAAAGATGTCACTTTTCAGTTTTATCCTCATGGTTCAATCACTCCAATTAGAGTATCTAAAATCTTCCTAACTTACTGATTTAAACAGTCTAGATGGGATATAGCTTCAAACTTATGAATCAGTCATGCTGGTGTAATATGTGCCTACGCATGTGAGATGAGGATCAAATCCTGTGTGTGTAATACCACTAACCATATATGGCTTAGGAGGCTGAAGCTAGTCTGACTGGAACGATCCCTCCTCATATGGCAATTTAGCAGTAAAACCCAGAGCTCACTGGAGATTTTGTGTTTTTTTCCCGAAAATCTGTACAAACAAGAGTTTACTACTAATGAATGAGGTCAAGCTTTTAACAATGGAAAATGATGTTCACTGACATCAAGTGGGAATTGTGTTATTTTGTATGGGCTAAAACACCGAAAGACTTTAGACCACTCTGGAGAGACCAACAATAAGAGTATGAAAATATTTTATTATTCATAATGCTTTCATCACTAGATTTCCTTCTTGAGTTCCCCCTGGAGAATGCAGTTAGGATGCCTTTCCATGAAAGCCGTGGCACTAAGCATAGAGCAAGGAGAGCTTGGGGAGTATCCAAGTGTTTCAAGAGACATAGCTGGGGGTAAGGCATAGCTGGACTTGGGAAAGAGAGGAACAGGTGTAGACTCTACTGTATTTAATTTTTCCATCATCTTATTTTTTAAATGTCCAACAATAAAGGAAACTGAAATGGAGAAGAAAACAACTTGCCCACAGTTACAAAGAGAATATGTAAGAATATTGTGAGGAAACAAAATCTCTTGACTCTTAGTCTTACTTTCGCTGCAAAATCTTTTTTTTTTTTGTTTTATTATTATTTTTATTTTCCTAATGCCTGTACATTATTCCAGCTGTTATTTACGTTATGATTTCTTTCATGTCAGTCACAGAAACAGAAGTGCTATCTGTCTTTTTTCATTGACTATGTAACAATGACCAATAAGAAATGAAATACAAGAGGTGGCAGCAGATCCCCAAACAGTTTAAAATCCAGAAGTGCTCTCAGGCTCAACAGAGTTATGCTCAGGAAGCATCCTGCTGTGGCTCCCTCCCTTGTCCTTGTACCATTCCATCCCCTTAGCCAGGTGCAGAGCAGAAGAACAAGCCTGTCCAGTCAACTGGAACTACTGCATATACATCTGCTGCATGCTGTCTTGGGTCTTTATTTCTTTGTATCCCAGAGCAGAGGTATCTTCACCCCACATAACTGGAAATGCAAGACCTYTGTAATTTCTAAATGCACAGAAATCACAAAACCAAGCTAACATGACACCCCTTATTCCTTAGAGCAGTTTATATTGTGACATTACCTCTCCTCAAAGCATATCGTAGAAAACTAACATGTATTCATTAAAGCACAGAAACCATAAAGAGTGACTAACACAATAATAAAGGTGCATTTGCAACAGCATGACAGTTAAATGGCTGCATCAGAGAACAAGCTTTTTGATGCTGGGCAATTTACATAGATTTTGGAATAGTATGTCACAGATTAGGGAGCGTAAAGATAATATAAATCATTTATTTTTTGGTCATTTCATCCACTGGATATTGTAACAGAACTACAAACTTTCATGAGACAAAGTATGACTGACTGGTCATTGTGCACTGACCACCAGTCTGAATGGTGAGAATGAACTACAGAATACAGGCTGTTTGATGAGGTCCAAGGATTCATTTACAATATTAACTTCTCCAAAGAGAAGTTCTTTCAGAAGGAACAAGGAGAGACCTTTAGACTGAACTCTAGAGGTAATATTGAAATAAGATATGACTTGTGCATCAGGATGAAATTAAGTACTGAACATGGAAGCTTCACAAGGTTATTTATATCTACGTAAGCCATTTTGGGGGTCTTCTGAATAAAGGCTGATTTTTCCTTGAAATATACTGATCCTGAGATAACTGATTACATGATTGTCATTTATAACCATAACTGAATTTTCATCAGTATGGTTACATTTATTATCAAAAATACTGTGTATTAGAAATGACAGTCAGCTTCCATTAACCAACCTGACAGCAAAAATAACTTACATAGAATTCAAAAATTGTTATTGTTCTTACTGCTGGTAATTGAGTGTGGAGTTGCAAACTCATATTATCTCACCAAGCAGAAAAAGTAGCATTTGCTGTCAGATATCAGGTAGAAACCTGGAGGACACCTGGCAGACAATAGTATGCCCAGCTGTCTTCTGTGAACTGTTTGGACACTTTGCCAATCATTCTCCTATGCTAGTTTTAATTTATCAGTTGACATATACTGAGTGCTGCAACATAGGAAACAATACATTACATCTGAAGTGGAGGCTACGTTACTTTGAAAGTTGAGATCTTTATACCAGATCTTCATACTCTTGATTATTATACAGTTAATACGGTCAGTGCTGGAGGAAAAAAGAAAGAAAAAGAAAAGCAGCCCCTATTTTATATCTGTGACATTAACACCATGAACCTAACATCCAAATGCCTTTGAAAAAAAAATACAAGAAAAAACGCAGAGACACAATTCTGTTTCTTATGGTTGTCTTTAAGTAACATCGAAGAATGTTCTCATTGTTTATGACAAAAGATCTGAAACAGGTGAAGAGAAAGCAAAATAAGGCAACAACTACATCCTATACCCAGTGAAAACCTAGATTAACTTTGTCCTGAGGAACAGAGACAGAGACCAGAGCTGGTGGCAGGACCTGGAAAGCAGAGATGATTAGATGGCTATCACTGCAATGGAAGCTCGCAAGACCAGATTCTTCTTTTAACCAGGCTGCTGAAGGCGCACTGCAGTTTCATGGGATTGGCTCAGTTACTCCTGATTTCCACACGTAATAGATTTCAGAATGTGGCCTACAATCTCTTACTTATCCCTTGCAGTCTGGACTGAAGTGACAAAAGCGACAAAAAAGTCAGTGAAGCACTGACACCCTTCCTCGTGCTCTCCAGGACCTTGAAATTTCTCCACCTCCCTAACTTTGTTTACAGTGAGCAGAAAAGTCTCTGGAACATTTGACTAGTCACCAGAAAATTATGTATAATGTCTCAGTGGTTTTTCTAACAGATTGACTTGGTCACACAGAACGATCACCCGTTTAATTTGATCTGGAATATGATTAATCCATTTGTGATTTCAAGTAAATGGTGACAAGACAATTTTGTAATATGCAGTATTTCAAGAAAGCTCATCTTTTAAAGTTCACTAAGCCAAACTAATATAAATGACTGATAAGGTTTATAGATAAAATAGATAAGGAGACAGTGACTCTAACAATAACTATTCATAAATATTAATAAACAAGAGAGAATCACTGGAACAGAAGAAGACAGATTTTTAAAAAATCTAAATGTGTAATAATTTTATCACATAGTATAAATTAAAATAATGCATTGTTTCATATATTATCTTAATCCTATACTATTCATTGTTTATAGCCTAGCATAGCATTCATATCACTACATCCTTTCAAGATATCCAAGTTAAAAATATTCTCCTGCTTTAGTGTTTCCTTCTGAACATGCCTAATGCTTTGAAAATCCAGTCAGCTGTTCACATACATTGAAATTGATTTCTCTACACACAATAAAAAAAAGCATGTTTGAAATCTAATCCAAATTCAATAGCACCACTGGGGATTTAGGTCCTTGTTTAACATCTCTAACGGTTAGTGCAGAAGGGAGATGCTGCTCTGAATCACCCTCTGCAGGGACTACACTTATGGTCATCACTCCCTGATGGTTCTTATTAGGGACCTGGACAGAGAACTTCTGCCCGCTTCCAGCTTCAGCTCTTCAGTCTCCTTCCCATGGTAACTACAACAGGAGTAAGGTAGTAGATAACTCTACACTTTATTTCATCATTTATACCCAACTACTTAAATAATACTGGCATAATGAAATGATAGTCTCATCCTAAAACTCTACTTACACAATGTTGGTCAAGATAAACATCTTAGAATTTTCAGGATGACGGGGGGGGGGGGAACAGGACTTCAGTGGAAAAAAAAATACATATTTCCCTAACTTTAGTATCTTCTTGCTTTGAAATGGTAATATTTTCAACAGTGAAGGCATGATTTCATATATAAGTATTTCTTCCCTGGTTAAGAAACCTTTCAACTCTGCCTGTTTTACAAACTAATATGAGGCTTCTATATTATTTATTTAAAAAATCATAACTGAATTATGCCACCTAAATTACATAATGGCCCTGATCCAAAACTTACTGAGTTCAACAGGAGTCACATCTACATCATACTCAACATACCTAAGTGAAACTACAGTCAGTGGGAAATCTGTTTTAATTGGTTTTATCACCACAGTCAACATGAAATTTATTATTTAAATAGATTCCAGTTCCATTCTGGAAAAATTTGGGGAGGGTGGGTTAATCAATTTTTGAGAATTGCTAGGGGACTCAGAAATGTTACATTTGGCAAATGGGTCTCTTCAAGAATTTGAAATTCCTTTGTAACAGTATTGGTCATATACTATAATTTCATATTAATGTTCTTAGTTTAATGGTGGATTTTTAATAGTCATTTTTCAATTTGGACTATGCTAGGTAAGTTTATCCCTTTAGATTAACTACTAATTATTTCACTGACAGTTTCCAGTTGTACTGTCTATGGACACACCATATAAATTAAACTACTCATTGCTTTAAAAAAAAAAGTTATTAATGTGTTCATTTCTGAGCCGTTGTTTATTTCCCTTCATTATAAATGATTTATGTGATTCATTAGATTGTGGTAATTATCATTTTAGACTCATAACTCTGTTATTTATGCAAGCTTTGCTGGTGTTGATGAAATACACCGCTATTTACAAGACAGGTTTGATAAGTTGTAAATACAGGATAATGAAGCCAGTCAAATTATCTTTAAAGGACAGTGAAATGCATTATATTTTATTCCTAGATATACCCTAGCTTGATAATACAAAACAATTGCATAGTCTCTTGAGTTTCTGGAAGATAACCATTAAGAGACAAGAGCTTTACCCCATTACCATATTATTTTTAGAATAAGCAAAATGGTTCTAAAGAAAATGTGAATAGCTGTGCAAACACAGCATTGTCATTAGTACAAAGAAAACATGGACCATTTTAATACATAACTACAGAAAGATATTCAATGGTGCATTAGAGAACTAACCCGTGACCCAACCAGCTCTCTACTTTCTCCTTGTATCCTCTTCCTTCCCCTCCCCTTCCCTTCCCTCCCCTCCCCTGAATTGGCCACGTAGCATCTCCTTCCAGCCAAAGTCACTATCCCACCTCACGATCCAGGGTCCAAGCCAGTAACCCAATAGCTTCTAGCTGATCTCCCTCCTCTGTTTCCATTTAATTTCAGCTTCACCAGCATGCCAATCTGAAAACCTCATCTCTGTACATCTGTGCATTTGCTACATCTTTTGAATGATAAAGCTGAATCATTTTTTTCTCATCCCAACATCTAACTCTGCCTTGTATTCCCTTAACAGGGCTTATGTTTTGAACTTTCTCCTTTCTTTATTTATTCCAAAGCACTGATTGTTAGTTTTATACCAAGATTCACATAAAAGGTCATTAGCCCATTACCTGCTTGAATTTGTTAATGATAATTTCAAGCAGCAGATAAAAAATTGACCAGCAGGCTAAAAATGTTGTATTCCTTTGTATTCTCAGAAAGGAATAATATATTCTCTTACAGTGAAGCAGAAAATATGGTTTGGATTTCAAATCAGTAAAGTGGAACTTTTTTCCCCCCCCCTTTGGAAGACTAACTTTGTTAGCTAGAAGGTTTGCAGGAGAAAAAAAAAAAATCTTAAAAACTACCTACCTAAGGGACCAGAGGGAGGTTTTGACGAGAAGATGATCAAGTAGAAACATTATTTCTATTGGGATTTCATGTTTTTTTTTTTTTATTTTAAAAGCATCAACCTAAAATAAAAAAACACCACAATGGCCTCATGCTAGGAAAAGGGTATTTTTATAGCCAAGTAAGTTGTAGTGGAGATATTTTTTAAATTAATGTGAGTCAGACTAATCAGTTGGGAAGTTAAATTCTTATAAAGGCAATTTGGCAAAGAGTTTACAGCTCTGGCAGGAGGGGAAAGAAAGAGCAATTTTTTGTTTTCCAGTTAATTGTTTTGAGTTACAGTCTGAGTGCAGCTGACATTTATTGTTCTGCAGACTGGAAATGTGCAATATTTATCATTATTGTTTAGATTTAAACCTATAATTGAAACCAAGTACACGCCCTGAGAGACCAGGGAAATAGAGAATATTATAAAACATTCAAAGAAGGTAGTCTTGGAACATGTTAGAAGCAATTCTGAAAGCATTTTTTAAGGTGTTGGTCTAAGGCAATTTCAAATTTAGCAGATTTAGCACTTTGTACTGTGTAGATATACCATTGTGTCTTACCAAAATTCCTCCCTATTTTTGCCTTGTCTACACAGAATGCCTGAGATCTCAGAGCAGAGGCACAGGCTGCAATCACCACAGCTTAACAAGTTACCCGGCACCAGGCAAACAGCAGCAACGGCTCATATGTTCCCATTCATGCTAGGGGATGCATTCAGCTTCGTTCGCAGTGAACAAAGCTTCAGCAAAATCAAACTACTTCGCATCCACGATGGATCAGTGAAGTTAGTAGTAATTTACTTACGTATACAAATCTTAACACATATGTCAGCATTTTGGGGGTCACAGGATGCATGCATGTTGCAAACCACAGAGCTATGAAGAACAGTGAGGTCTTTGAGGTTATGCAAAGCCCCCCTCACGGTGTAACACGACTGCTTCTGGCTTTCCCAGGGTGCCAAATGGCTGCAGTCTAGTTACCTGTAGAGGTACCATTTGTTATGGTATTCCTATACTTATCTTTGTCTTGTCTGTGTAGAATATAGGTTAAAAATGACTGTGCTATGGTTACATGGCTGTCAGAGTTACTATTTGTAACACAAATATTAGTAATAATTAATAAATAGTTCAGAAAACTGATGAGAAAAAATGGTTGTGGGAGGGTTGTTTTTATATGGAGCAAGATAGGCTAAGCTGCAGGACGAGAGTAGTAACATACTGTGATTACTGCATCCATGTACTCTGGAAATTAACTAATTTATCTTTCTGGTTTCGGTACTTTTTGAAAAGTGGAGAGGCAGATACAGTAACAGCAGACTAGTGTATATTTGGGAAAAATGACACTGCGTAGTCCAGGGCAACAAAAAACGGAAAGCGTTGTGACCACTTAACATGCCATAGTCTGCATTACTTGCAGATTTAGCTCTGATCATCCAGCCCCTTGTTGCCTCACCACAGCGGATCACGTAACATCTTATCTCTCTTGTCATGAAGAGTTAGTATATTTTCGCCAAAGCTCCGTATACACTAGCTGCATAAATTTATGCTGCAAAGCACAGTCATCATTTCATATTCCACAACTATGTAAACAGAGTGAATACTCCAGCTTTTCTGGTACTAATGTCTCTTCCAATGAACATCTGTGTATACACATAGCTAAACGTATATTTATGAGTTGCTTACTATCTCTTTTGATGGTGGCCTTTTGGTGACTTGGGGGGGGGAAACAACAACAGTAGCAAGGTGTGTAAAGCTATGATTTGCACAAGAGAGAAGATATTTGCTTTCTAAGTTTGAAATCAATCTTTCTGTTGTGAACAAGCAACAAGTTGCATTTATAATGGTTTGAAGAAGCAAAAGGTGAGAGGTCAAAATTTCTGTTCATGTTTTATCAGTAATTTAAAAGGCAAGGCTACAAAGCAAGGCTTTGATTAAGTTAATCATTTGATTAACTGAATTGTATTTGAATATTATGAACTTTATTTTTAATTAAACACATTATAACCCTTTGGGGAAACTTGGGCTGTAATCATATCTGAGAGTCACTGAAATGAATGCTTTCACTCTTGATGAAATAATATCAAAGTTTTCTAGCATTTGCATATTTTTGCCATTGACCTCATATTTGAAAACTGCAGCAAAAACACAAGGAAAATCTTCTATTTAGAATGATGCAAATAGGAGAAGTTAACCAATCTCTACTTAAAAGAAGATGTATTTTACATTCAACAGGAGCTGTGTCTAAAAACTTTCTTATTTTGGCATGCTCTGCTGCTCTTATTCAGAGAAGCTTTGACTGGGAACCTTATTAGAAAGGAACAAGTTTCGCAAATAAGATAACTGAGCATAGCTTTTTTTGGTGGTGGGTGAGGGGCAGAAGCTAGTACATCTGCAATGTACTTTTTTCATTTGTTTGACAAATGAAACTTTAGCTTTAATTATGAGGTTAGTTCAAAGTTTAGGGTGATACATCTTAGAAAAGGCGTGAAGTCTTAATAGTATGAGGTCTCACTAAATCTTTCTGCTCTATAGTCTTTGATAAGAAGTTGGAATATAATCTTTTCTTCTCTGTGAATAGTAACATTTGCGTACATGCATATGTATGAAATGTGAAATATTCATTTTACTATAACTTTACTAGTATTTTGCTTAGACTAAAGAGATTACTTACACAAGTAAAATAAACAAAATGTACTCCATGCTACAGATAAAATACCTATTATTACATATTTCTATATTAGAAGTCTGTATTCAGTTGTTCACAATTTTGTCAAATATTAATAATTTGGGTTGAAACTATCTGAGAAACATATATACTTAAAGACAATACTTTGTATGGAAAATTTCAGCAAGAATAATTCAGTCATCTTAAGAACAAAGCAAGACAATGTTGTAACTGGATGTTATATCTGCCATATTAACAATTACTGTAAGTTTTAAAATACTTTTAGTATGTTCATGCCTTGAAACAGAGACCAAGAGAGAAAAATCTCATTTTTGTTAATTTAAAAGAAAAAAACACCCAAATTTACAGACCTTTGAAAAATATCAGTTTCTGAAAGCACAGCAGAGATCCATTAGATTTTGGAAGCAGTACCTTAAGGACCTCTGAAATCAGAGCTTATTTTACTCTCCACGCTTCTTAATGGAGACTGAGAAAAACAAAGCACAGGTGAAGACCCTAGTCAGATTGAAATAGCATTGACGTTGAGAAGATATAACTCAGAGAAGATGTAACTCTGTCTGAATTGGTCATACTCCAGTTCACATATGGAAGTAACAAAACACTGATAATGGTGAGGAACTGGCACTGTGACCTGGAGCGTGGTGAGGCTGAGTTTAGAGGCTGAGAGCAGGATTTATAAAACAAGGAGACTGGAACCAGGACAGAAAGTCTGAGCAGCTGGGAATAGATACAACAAGCTGCGAATGAGTGGACCTAGAGTGAGAGAACAGCAGGCCTGCACTAGTCCTGCTCATGGTCCAGGAAGCTCTGAATTCAATCTGCTTATACTTTGAGCCTGGAAACCACTCATGTATATGGCGACATGCCTAATTCAATGGCAGTGCTGAGGGACAGAGAGCAGAAGCTCAGGATCATCAGTGTATGAACACTTCTACATGGCATACAGTTGGCCTGGAGCACGCACACAGTGAACCCATCTTCTTGGAAAACTTTAGAAGTATACACCACAAAACTGATTGACAAAGATACCATTCAGCTCTCATTCACTTAAAGTACGAAAGGTTTTTTGGAAGGGCTATGGAAAGTATTAATGCCCTCCCATGACTGAATTATACATATATCTGCTTCTGGCACAAGTAGCTTGAATGAAAATTAATGCTGATAAAAGCTATTCTGATTGACTTCACATTGACATGAATTCAGATCATGCCATACAATTGATACATCTAACTCCACTGCAGAGGCAGAAACCCCTGCTGATAGAAAGGAACTAATTACTTGAGACAGTAGCTTCTTCAATTTCTACAGTTACATCCATGAAAATTCAGTTATTTATACCATTAGATCTAGTGGCTTAGGCCTTAAATGTATCAACACTACTGAAAAAACACAAGATCCTGTATTTCTGTTTTTTTCAAAATCTGCAAAAACACACTTTCGTATGAAAGAATGATTTCTCAAAAATTACTTTATTCATACTGTAAAGTCTAGCACTCCAGAGTGGAAAAAAATAGCTCCATAACCTTAATTTGACACCCTGCATAGTCTTTAACCACATGGTCAGAGGCAAGAGAATGGAGGAGCTGCACCTATAAAACAGTCCTAAAGACTATATCTAGAGTTGTGAGAAGAACGAGAAAGCAAGGCATTTTTTCCCAGAAGACCCTTGTCTCATTAATTGCACAGAGCAAAAGGATTATTCTGTAGTAAAGGATATTGCTGCCTGTACAGTCTCCAGCTAGTTTCAAAGGTTGGAAGATGTGAAGCAAATGTCACGTAAGAAGAAATGGAAAATTTTTAGGGTTAAAACCACTAAATTCTGTTCCAGGAAGCTGGCTTCTGTATGAATTGCAGTTTGTCAATGATGCCATGAATTTTTTTAATGAGTCCTTCATTCTTTGAGTCATTTGCTAGATACAGGAAGATAACCTATATTCCTCATTTCCTAATAGCAAATCTATGCAAAAATGAATATTGCTAACTTGTTCTTCTCTGTTCCTGCAGTTTCATATATCTGCAAAATGGGAAAAATTCTCTTCAATGCACAAATATGCTGTGAATAAAAATTAGTACCTATGACACCCCATTATTTCAGCAAAATGCTATAGTAAAAAAACAAAACGAATGAAAAAACAACAACAAACACTTGCACATTAATGAAAAGCAGAAAGATAAACACCAGAATTACCTCTTGAACAAGGAGACAAAAAAGTGAAAATGAATATTCTATGATTACGTGAGCATGTTCACCATTAACTGACGCATCAAATGAGGAAGGGTTCAGATACAAATCAAATGTGACACTGTAACTAGAGGCTATACAAGAGTATTTTTGTATTTACTGTTTTTATGAGAACTCCTACAAAAAAGCTTCTTTGCAATACTCATGGGCACTGGCAAGAGCAAAGATACAAAGTGAAGATAATTCGTATTTCATCTATGAGCATATAATAGTAGAGACATTTCAGACACATATCTCATAATAGTGCTAATCAGCAGAAATGATATACAGAATATTACAGTCCTACTAAAAAATGTTGTTAAGTAATCTGCATACCAAAGAATGGTCAGGTGACAGGTTATTCTACCTAAAGCACAGAGAACTTAACTGTGACCTTAAACACAATAGATTGAATATCTACACCTATTTGAAAATTCCAATAGCTTAGCAGAACTGAGATGCTGGTGGTTAATTTTTGACCATGGCTAGCTTTGAAGCTTGAAAGATTTCATTTGCTATGCATGATGTTTATCAGGAAGTTTTGCTCTCTATTTGGGTTTAATCTTATTTCTTATGGACTCCTCATCGGAAGACACCACTGGAAGCAACCCTGAGCTTCCATTCTGAAATTTTAGTCCATCTATCTAATATGCATCTTATATGACCTGTAACCTAAAGTTTTTCACCCTGATGGCAAAGTAGTTAGGATAAGCAGTTTTTCTTCGACAAGGGATACTGAGTGGTCTGCTCTCTTCTTTATTAATTAAATGGATCCATTCTGTGGAATTTCCACTCCTCTACCAGAAAGAACTCTTTGCACTGTACCCCTTCTGAAAGTTCAGATGATCACTATGAGCCAGCAAAGTTTATTTTGAGTGAAATGGCTGTCAGGCACCTATACAACAACCCCACTTGTATGTATTTTATTGCTTTTATTTTTTTACTCTGTTTAGCTTTAGCAGTCTCCTGATTGATTTTATGACCTGCAGTCATAGAGTATAAAATTGGTGAGCTGAATTTAGTCTTTGACCTTGTACTCTATCTTTCTGTACATCGTGGAACTGTGAAAACCAAGATGGTTTTTGTTTTTTTGTTTTTAATATCTTCAGTTATAAAAACACAGAGTAAATATTCTCCAGGTCACTTTCTCAGGCAAAAATCTCACTTGGTTTTACTCAAAAAAAACCCCACAATCAAAACAAAACATAAAAAAAACCAAAGAGATCTGCAACTTCTGCATCTTCTAACTGCCAATGAGAGTTATAAGCATTTACATGGAGGTATATAAATAACCTGAACAGGGCTTCAGTTTGCATTAATAAACTACAAGAAGAAGAAAAACTGGAAGCATCAAATTAGAGATCATAGTTTGAAAATCAGTCTTATATGCTCTGTGGCTCCTTAAGCCCCTTTGAAAAGTATGCAAGGGAACGAGATCTTTCAAGAATACATTCTGATATGAGAGACTATTCTTTAACATTTATAAACTTATTTTAAAGTAAGGTCCATCATTCGGTAAGAGTTTATACCTCTTCTGTGGATAAAAAAAATGCCTTCTAGTCAACATATTACATCTTCATGTCAAGAATGATGTTTTTTGTAACTGCCATATCTCATAATAAATATGATAATTCCAGGGCTCTCAACAATTCATGATAGAAACAAACTTTCTCAAAAATAGCTGTAGTATCTATTCTGTGTTCAATTTTTTATGGGAGCCTCTTTTTGAAATACCACATTCTTTTTCAGTACCACTCATTCTCCTTCCCCAAGCAACAGATTTTGTAGAAGTACCATCTTAAAAAACATACATGCAGGGAGTATCTTAATGTTAGTTTCCTCTGTGCTATAGCCAGCTTAGTTTACTTGAATTCTGCTAAACAGACAGGTTCTTTTTTTTTTTAATTCTAGCTGTAAAAAATTATCTTTTACATATATGTGTATGTACACACATACATACACAAGTGCATGCTTCAGAGGACTGTTTCCTTACGCTCTTTTCTGGCAACCACATGAAATGACAGTATGTGTTTGCCTGAGCTTTGCTTCCTGCATTAGGTAAGTCTTCTTTTTTTTTTTCCTCTTAATCAGATGCATGACTTCTACCTTGCTGTAAAAATAAAAGACCCCAGGTAAAGCCACATGACATGCTGTAGCACTTTTTTGATAACCCAGTATGAAGCCAGAAACACAGCTGCTTATTACACTGTTTTTTCCAGTTCTTGCATTGTTTGTGTTTCTGAGTTGGAACTTAAGTTCAAAAGACAATTTTATAAACTTGTGGCACAGGACAGACTGCCTTACATAAAGTGGGGTTCCCTATTTGGGTAACAAAGGCTTAGAGGTGAACGCTTCTAAAGATCAGTCTAAASACAGTATTGGCTGTGCCAAGTACTTCCTAGAGTTAACTATTAGCAACAGGTTTGCATCAAAACACAGCCCCCCTATAGAGCTGAAGTGTCTGCATTAGGCAAGGAACACCTTAAGTGCATCCCCTAGAGAGCTAGACAGCTCTGTCTTGCAAAAACAATCTTCTTGTTAGAACATTTGTTTAGAAAGGAGGAAACCTGAGGATGAGCACCAAGTGGAGCAGAGCTTTGATCTCATGAACTCCTGCATTTCAGAATCGACAAGGCCCAGCTGTCCTTGAGATGGGTGACCTTGCCACCCTCTGCAGGAGCTGGGCTGCTGCACCAACAGAATGCAAGACTATGATGCTGAAACATAACCCTAGCCTGATGATTTAATATTCTCCTGTATGTGTGGGGCAAGATCAATTCTGAAGTTTTGGCTCCTTGAACTATTTAGATTTCTCCACAGACTGGTTTTTAAATGTTAAATCTTACACATTTCACCTTAGCAGTCCTCAGTAGAAATATATGGGGAAAATTAAATAGAATTTGAAAAGGAAAATGTGTATTTTCATAGCAACTTTTTAATAAGTACTCATTTTCAAACAAATACCAATTTTGGCCCCAACCTTAACCTTTCACAGAAGGCAGCAAACCTTATCCAACCTCAGTGACTGGAAAGGTGGGTCATGGTGAGAACACATGGTGAAACCTACATCCACTTTCTTCTTGTGCTTAAGAAAAAACAACATTGAGAGTCAGTCATATTTCCCATGGACATGAAATGCTGAACCTCAAACAACCAGGCTTCTGCAGAATTGGTGAGCTCTCTATAAGGATGAATGTCCCAGTTAGCAGTCAGTTCAGCTGTTACTATGGTTACAGATTAATTCAGTGGTTAGAAAGGTGACCTCTGGTATGCATTTTACCTTAACTGACAACACAAAAAAATTAGGTATCTTACTACTATTTCAGTAATATTATTTATTTAAATATATTTCTAGATAAAACCATGCTCATTTTAAACTTTGCTTTATGGACGGCATTGAAGAAATCAAAGGTCTAACTCCTTAGAAACATGCTTACTGCAGTTTGACTCAAAAAGCAGAGATTTATACCATCCCTGCCCAAAAATGTAAATTAAAAACTCACATGATTTACATGAATATATATATTGAATATGATAACTATGCTACTGAAGTGCTGAAAAGAAATCACTGATTAATAGCTATTTGTGCATCTTTGAGGCCAAGTTTATGTGAAGAACATCTGTGTAAAGGGTCCTGTAGAGCCCAGCTGGGTGCTAGACAACAGACTACAAACCAGAAAACACAAGTCTTCTACTTCAGGGCAGCCTGGAAACTGATGCACAGAGCCTGCACTAGTACAGCTGAAATTCCCCTCAATCATCCATTTGTAAGAGATATGAAAGATCAGAAAGACAAACAAGGAAGTACTGGCTACACTTTTTTTAAAATGCATCTATACAAAATTTGTTTCAGATATTACAGTGTCTTACATGTGAAGTAAGACACATCTGAAAAAGAAAGGACAAAATGCTTATAAACAATCATCACATACATGTTCAAAAATGTACACTGTATCCAGGTTTAATACAAGCTGTAATACAAGATGGAGGTCTGATATATTCTGCAGCCTTATAAAAAAGTGTGTCATGAGTTGAACTGATCTTTGTATTATGTAGGATAGATGAAAAGAAAAGATAGAGAGGTGTGACTTGAAAAGGCACTTAGGAGATATAGTATGATTGCTAGAGTGCATTAATGTAATAGTTCAAAGCCAGGGAAGGATTGTGTAAGTGTGCTGAAGTAAATAGGTTTTCTCTTAACTCATGTAGAAGTGACAGTGATTAATAGTTACTGCTAAGAAATAGAATGATACACTGCATCTTTCCCACATAACTTTCTATGGTGAGTGTATGTGTCTTCATGCACTTTTTTAGAGTAATATCCAGTCTGCCCAAACCCTGCCTCTGCTTATTTGCCTAACAGTCTCTACAGCCAAGATGGTTAATCCAGCCTGCTTACTTTCCAGGATTGCCAGGCTGTGTACTCAGATTTAGTACAAGATGTGATACAAGACAGAAATACAATACATTCCAAAGCCCCGTCACGGTGTGTGCAATGAGCAGAATTCATCTTAGTATTGTGTTGGGCAGATGAAAGGGAGGAGGGGGTAGCAGACAAAAAGAGAAAGAGAAAGGTGTGAATTGAAAAAGAACTTAGTAGATACGGCACAATTGCTAGAGTGCATTCATGAAATGGCTTAGAGTAAGGGCTCTTGCACTCCTGGCTGCTCATTCTGGCGAGGAGGGGAGAAAAACAGCAAGATGGCCAGAGCATCCTTCTGAAAGGCATTTTAAATTGTAGCACAGCTGGTAACACAAGAGCTAATATTTCATGCATCCTTAATAAAAAATGCAGACACTTATCTTAAGCAAGGTTGAACAAACTCCCTGCAAGTCTTCTGCAGCTCTTGCTTGTGTCTGTGGACATGAAAGAGAATGCAAGCAGTCAGGTGCCTAAACTGCAGTAATGAAATGCCTGAATTGTGTATCAATATTAGGCAGTCAGTGCTCCATCAGTTACTTATTACAGAATGAAATTTAAATAGATGTATTTTTATGATAAAGCTTTACAGCGACAATGCATAGGGAAGGTAAGATTTATTCATGTAATATAAAGTACTCAAAAAATTTGGAAGGACCATAGCTGTTCAGTCTGTACAGAGTGAGTCCTAGAAACTCTCAAGATGAGAAGTCATTCTAAAAGAGACTGGTCTTCTTACCTCCAGAAGCCGGATTCCAATGCTGTAATCAGGCCATGGTTCAGGTCTTTGAAAATCAGTGGGAAATCCATGTTAATCTCTTAAAAAGGCTAATTATCCATTTATTCTTATCTATGCTGACTAGAACAGTAATACATACAAGTTTTCATAGGCAGAGACCAAAGTGAGTAGACCTGGTGTTGCAGAAGGAAATAGTATTATTGATGAATTACTCCAATGAATAGTGATATTTTAGTTGGCAATAAAACCCACAAAAAATATGCTTTCATTGAGAGTGATTTCCAAAATGCAGTTAGGCAATTAGAAGTCTGTAAATTAAGGTACATACACCTAGAAAAAGAATGGAGTGAAAACACGGGAAAGGAAAAGACTCAAAATCTACTCTCTGCTGTTTTTTGTTAGTTGTTACAATACACTCAAAGATATGCAAACAGTATCAGGAGTTTTTTAGCTACACAAGTTATTTTAGCACTAAGAGCAATGATAATTACGGTGAGTTGTATGAAATAATAACATGTTGCATAATGAATTATTTTTGTGAGCCTATGGTTAAGTAATTAATTGCAAATAATAATGCTGTAAACTCAGACTAGCTTTTCATCAGATAATTATTCATCAGAAAAATTCCTATTTACTCAGATAACTGGTGATTTCAAGAACTCCTTGAAATTTTGTTCCAAGATCCTGGATATTGTTATTTCTGCTGTCTTTTAGTATTTCCTATCTTCTGTATGTCAGGAAGACATACATACATGCAATGTTAAGTTCTGGGAAAAAAACAACCTATTTTCAGATAAATAGTTGTGACTTACCCAATGATACCTGAGCAACCCATAAATCAGCTGAAGTAGTATCATTACAAGGTTAATAGTAGCATCTTTTCTAATCTATTTGCATCTGCAAAATAGAGATCATTGTTTGGAGGGAGATGTGAATTAATTAAAGAAAAACATTTCAATTTATGGATTTAAAGGATGTATCGACATATTTTCTCTCTTCTTTGGCCTTAATATATAATGCTGGAGGGCACAGCCTAGCAGTCTACATACAGCAGTTGAACTAGCTAGGCTCCCAAATATTGATATGTTCAGGTTCCAGCAATACTGAATCAAAACTTCTTACCAGAGCGGATACATTGAAAAATGAACCACTTACACACCACATGATGCCTATGTTCATCTTGACACAGGTTTTAGATGTTTCCCCTTGCAAACCATTTTGCTGAAACGAGTATAATATGGTTGCAAACGACTGTTACAACAAGGGTTGTGGGAGGATTATACTAAATAACATTGAAGTTCCAATCTCTTCTTCCACCTTGCTTGCAAAGATTTCAAGCCATTACACATTGAAGTCCAGAGAAAGTCTTGTACTAACTTAATAGGAGCACAGGACTGGAAGAACCTCCAGAGTCACTGAGCCTAAGGGAAACATGACACCCTCTAATGTTTTTTTTCTAAACTGTTGTTGTCATGCCACTATTCAAGATGAGACTGTGGCATAGTTTAACTTTGGTCTGATCATCTGCGAAAGTTCTTACATTCCTGAGAGCTAGGTATTTTAAAATAAGTTGAAAAAATATTTGTATTTTTTACTGATCCATATACATCCACTAAATACCTATATCTATACTGTGACATAACTTTTTTGGTGGAGGAAGGGCTTCCTTGCTTACATTATCAGTAGGCACGAATCTGCTTTAGTCACAGAACTGCATGACTACAGAGTACCATACTAGTAATGACTTTGGCAATAGCCTCTGAGACTTCATGGAAGATACATGAAGTGATTTAACAAGGGATTCATCCAAGCCTGAGATTAAACAGCACACTCCATGACAGATTCATTATGCTGAGCTTGAAGCATCTTTTTATCACACCCGCATGCTATTGCAGAACAGTTTGAGCCAGGTGTCTAGGTTCCCTAAGCAATGCAGGGAAAAGAACTGGGTACCTCACAAAAGCATCCACAACAGCAATTCTGATCAACAAGAACTTGCCAGAATTAAGAGATATGAAATATTGAGGATAGAGCTTATCCCTTCCAAGGCTTCTTTGCTTCTCTTCAGCATGACATCCAGTCAGGAGTCACAACCACAAATCCTCTCCTGAAGTTTTTATGGCCTTTCCTTCAAAACACAAAGGTTTCATCAACATAGTTGCTGGAACTACGAATAATCTTTCATATACTAGCTCAATAGAACAGAAGAGTAAGATGTGGATGTCCAAATTCAGTGCCTCTACCAAGGAAATCACAGATTGCTCTTTTACTTTTCATGGTAAAACTTAAATAGTCCTTGGAGGATAACTTATTCCTGATATCCTCCTTCTAGATACAGAGGAGGAGCAGGAACAAACATGATTTCATAACTGAGTTTGAGCTTCTTGCTCTTTGGAGCTGAAGAGGAGCACAGTCTTTCAGAATGGAGCAAAGTTTTAACCAACATTTAATGTAAAATGTGTCTTTCATGGGGAGATGGTCACCAGTGTGCCACACTAGAGGAATATAGTTCTTGCCATCATGTTTTGTACACTTCTATATCTTAGAGTTTGCTTTAAGGAACATCTACTGTATCGAGTCCTACAATCAATGTGTAGATACCAGTGATAATGGAGGTAAGACGTATTAAGATATTCTGGTTTATAAGACTCGATTGACTCTGGACATAGCTAGAATCAGAATTTTAAGAGCCTGAATAACTTTCATGTCAGACACTGATGACAGTGCTCGAGGACTAACGCTCTAAACTACAACTCCAGAGTTGCCTTATTTTATGTTAGGGCTTTGATGGCTGGACTACATCATACAATGTGCTGCACCTTGCAATCTCTCTGACAGGAAGATCAAGGCCATCACTCATTCTTATGTTATCACTGTAAGACCTGCAGAAAACAACTACTCTATTAATTTTTTACAAGGACTTAGAAAGTTCCTTTAGTTTAGCTTGGCTTTGTTTATTACTGACTCTCATTCTTACCTGAGATTATGTATAATGAATTTATTAGTGATACATTCATTTTAAATTATGTTTTTAAAGGAGATAAGCATGACAGTGAATTAAATTTGACAGTGAACAGCTAGCCAATCCATTAAACAGACAAGTCTATTTTATAGATTGCAAGGATAGGCCAGAAATACTGATCAGCCCTTTTGTACACTTGCAATTGACTCTTTCTGAATTGTGCCATCTGTTCTTTTTTTAGGCGAATTAACTGAGCAATATATGATTAGTGACTTGTCTTGCTTCTGTACTGTACATGTTGTTCCAGAAGATGCTCTCGACAGCCACCATCTGTATGCTGAACAAATCAAGCATGGTAACATTCCGTATGTGACATCCATATAACCCTTGCCACTTCAATTAGGCAACCGACCCCATTGGTCTATAGGGCTGCATTTCAACAAACCTGGGCAAAAGATTTTTTTCTTCTTCCTGATTTCTTATTATTAAACTAGCAAGATTTTTGTTTTTTTAAAGAAGAGTCATATTTTTATATCCCAAGCCAATTATGCATTAATGAAGCAGGCATTATTCTTAACCAGGGGGTTAGTTCTCATGAGGGAAAAGGGCCTACTCTTCTGCTTAATGTTTTTGAGTGTAATGAGTGCCACAATGGGGAAAAAAGTGATTGCTACTACAGAAACAGATCGCTAATATATGATCTGCTTCATCTGCTTATCTGGCTCTTAGTAAGAGTTCACTTCCATGAAGTCAAAGGTGTTTTTCATGGATCTATCCTTCTCTCCTACCACTCCAAGCTTCAGCTTCCTATTCTATTACATTCCAGTGTGGAAACTCAACTTCCATACTCCCGTTGTGTGTCCAGTTGACAACTGCCTTCCAAACACTGTCAGTGAACGCTCTATACTCCATCCAGTATTTAGCTGACAAATCTAAAGAGGTGGTTGCTTGTCTCCTTTCTTTCCCCATAGACGTAACCTGGTTGAACTGCAATTAAAGCATCAAAAACTGTATCACCGATGTCCAGACAGTTAAGTCATTTATAATGTGTAAAACAATATATTTTCCTTTAACCTTGCTCCCCAAGAAACTGAGCTCTCTTTTTACTATTTTTTTAATCATAAGATCACGTTAGTCAGAAGTAGATATACTACATGGAAAATTTCACCTGATGCTTGAAGTCTGAAGAAAATGGAAATTATAATGGGACACATTAGGAAACCTTGATGATAACATTACATTTAAAGAATTCTGTAACAAAGATATATATAAAAAAAGTGGAACACTACTCATTAATGTGTTTCTTCTCTTTGAGAAATTCAGGTACATGGATATGATCATAAAGTAAGGATATTTATGTTGGTTAAACAAAGTACAATCAATCGCTTAGTAATTCTGAGCAGTAAAGTGGAATGTCCAGGAGATTAAATTTGCTGATGATTCACAAAAGAGCTTCTCATTAATGTGTTGGTATTTAGTTGTTCAGTATGTGAAAACTAACACCATCACCTTTTACTCTTGAGGCTTACTATCACCAGTAATGAAAACTTCATGATTTTGTCAGTCAGTATTTTTCTTAAAAGCTTAGAAAACTGTGATTAATCTTTTCAAAGACAAAAATTCTATATGGAAGAGGGTTTCTCCCCCTCCCTTCTATAACTATCCTTCCTTTTAAAAAATAATTTGAGAAAAATGGGAATGTTTCATATTCATTAAAATGTGAGCTCCCTTCCTTCTCTTTCTCTCCTAAATTTTTGCTGTATGAGAAGAATATCCTTAATGTAAAGCTTGCGGACTGAACACAGCTGAAACATGTCTGGTATTGGGAGAAGACTGGAGTATTTTAATTAGGTCTACTTGTATTGTAACAGAAGGGGAATTATATTACTGGGTCAGATAGTTCCTAAATGTTGTTTGATTACAGCTATAAAATGCTATATTTTTATGCTGGCAATGGACCAATTAAAATATGGCCAGTAAAAAGCTATGAGCTAGAAAAGAAACTCTAAAAATAACATCTTGTTAGTGCACATATCTGCTTCCCGCGTAGGTTCTGCTTCAGGGTTTTACTGCTGTCAATACTGCTGACAAAAAGCTGTAAAACCACAAGCTGTGCTCTATTCTGCCTTGTGCATCATCAACAAAATTGACAGTTAACACTGATTTCAAAATCTGTATTGCTGGTGGGGAAAGATATGTATCAATGAATATTCAATTGCAAGACAGCCTGCGGTCCTGTGCTCAAAGTAAAAGGGAGGAGAAGAAAACACACACACACACACACGCACGCACACACACATGCATGCACACAAAAGTGGATGGAAACCACTGTTGCATAATGCCTTGAAAAACAGTGTCAACTTTTTGCCATTATTACTTTTTCAAGATCTTCTGTCTGACAAATTACAAGTCTGTCTTCCTATAAGCCAGCCTGATGAATACAACAGGTTGAGAAAAACAATGATCCTGCTTCTCCTTTAGCCATATTTCTTTCCTTAGCACACTGATATACCACAAACCACTGATACAGCTCACAACAGAGCAGTAGAGCATTTAGATTACTTATTAATTCCCCAAAAAACACAACTGCTAGTTCATGTACTTTCTGCTGCAACTGTTTCAAAATGTCTGTCAGAAGCAGACAACTTACATTCTCATAGGCAATTTCATGGATAAAATGTCAGAAGGTGGGAAACAAACTGAGCTGATGTAGCTCAGTTTGAGCTACAAACAATTGTTTACATCATTTGTTTGCTGTGTTTCAGCTTTACATCTTAATCAGGTTGTCGCTTAGTGCTTTGATTTTCCTGACAGCCTGTGACTGTACATTAACAGTTCTCATCTAAAAGGTGTTTTAATGCTGAAGTACTCAAAAACCCCTAACTTAGGGACAAGCTATTGGACAAAAACAACAAATATGTACATAAAACACAACAGAAATATTTCTACTGAAATTTCATGACGATACCCATATTTGTCAGTTCTTCCACTGCTACAGCTTACCAATTAAAATTTAATGAAATGAACTATGATTATGCAATAATGTAATTTGGTTTTCAAGAATTTCTATCTACCTTGAAAGTTCAAAACACTGGGTGACAGGATATGAATGCAGATTAGTGATACCTTATGACACAGAAAATTATCCACTAACAATAGAATGACATTCTACACTTAAAGCATTCAGTCATTGACTGAAAATACCATGGATGTTCTTAAAGAAAAAAAGTAAAACTAAACAAAAATAATCTATAGCTTTAAAATATTTTTTTTAGTCTTGGTAAGAAAATGCATATTCAAATCTAAAGGGTCTCATTCCATTCATTGAAAAAAAATCCTGAGTCAGGTTCAAGACGGACGAACTTTGTCAATGTAATAAAAATGTATGAATCCATCACAGAACAGTGATTATAAAGACATCAGCATGCTTTTTCTCCATTTTTATTGTTTTCATTAACACCATCTTGCTTGTCTCTACTACAGGTGTTCACACACTAGGCCAGTTGGGGACTGATGGGATATTTAATAAATACATCTGGTCACCCTGAAATCTACCCCTAGTCAGGTGCAGACTTCTCAGCATGTCTTGCATGGCTCCCAAAAGGGGACCAGTGATTTATTAATTTTGGTTAGGACAATTAGCATTGTACATTTTCTAAATCTAGACATGAACCGTCTTCTGAATTCTATACTTTCCCTATGGCTGTGAAGATAATTGCATTGTTCTCCTACTATTTACATGGCACATTCAAAAAGATCCATCTGTAGACTAACTTGAAAAGACTTTGCAGAGACAGTAAGATCTCAGCCAGGCTAGGGGCATGTTTCAGAAACTGGCATACGCAGTTCTGGCAGTGTTTCCACTTAAGGTTTCCTAATTTGAATCAGACAGATAACTAAAATACAAATCTTGAAGATTTACTTTAGTTCAGAGTCAAGTTGTAGACCCCAAAAGTGTCAATGAAAGAAAGATTTTTCTGACAAGGAAGAGGAATACCATATTAAAAAGAAGGAGGTTTTTTTGCTGTGTATAGATCAATCAAGCTGATGAGCAACATTTTGACTTGCTGCTGGAATCAGCAATGAAGGATCCACAAGAGATCATAGTCCATGAGAGCTGGGTGAGAGGAAATGAAGCAGTGATTGATCCTTTATTTTGTTAAAATAATAAACACTGATGCTGAACTAAGACCGTTGTCTTCCTAAATAGTTAGGAAAGTTTTCAGCTGAGGCATAGAGGAAATAAATTCACAACTACTAAAAATGTATATATATATTTTTTAATACTTCTGGCAAATTATATTCCCCTCAAAAAGGGGTGAGGAGGAACCCATACTATTTGTACAGTAGTATATGGCTATTTAAAACCATGAAAAAGACTCAAAACTCTGAAAAAGTTTAAACTACTGTAGATTAAAAAGTTGTGCAGGCAAATAATACTTAAAAGAATACTTTATACATGATACCATAAGCCATTAAAAATTTCTCACTGTCTCAGTCATGATTTATTCAACTACAGCATTCAGTTTACCATCAACACAGTATAAGGCCTTGAAATGGGAAGAAAAGGAAATTATTCAGATTTACTATGAATGCAGGCCCTTTCCGTAGTGCTATTTCAATTTCCTAGGAAAGTTCAAGAGCTAAGTTAGTTTTCGTTTGAGGTCAGAGATGACTAAAGAGCATATAAATTAATCTTGAGCAGGTAGACAGAATTAACAACTGGTTTCAGTTTGATCTGTTTATATATTTTAATATTCAAATTTCACCTACATTTGGATAATCCACATTTTATTTGTATGCTTTCTAGGTATCAGTAATAATACTTTCCAAATGAAATATGGAGACAAGATTAACAGGCACAAGAAATACATTTCACTTACAGCAGAACTGCAATGCAGAAGCAAAAGGAGTACCATACAATGCAAAATGCTGCAACGTAATTGGAGAATACTACTTTCTGACATAGGTAGCTAATGCCATTAACTGCTTTAAAATGTTCCATTTTACAATTATTATTTGCACAAACTGTTGTACAATCAACTCAGACTAACAAAAAAAGTCATGATCCGAGTGTCACCACAGATTGAGAAAAAGCATACAATGTCAAGTCTATAGACTGTCCACGTTCAGAGGAAGAAGCTCCATACCTTCAATGGACTGTGGACCAAAGACTAACTGAGTCAGGTACAGGGGTATTATTCCAGCCCCAGATGATACAGATGTTAAAACATGTTTTCCTGTGTTTATCAGGACATACACAAAGGGTCAGTAATCTGATAGAGCCACTTCATCTAATGTGCTGAGCAGATCTCCCTGTTCTGATGAATTTACGGTCTGAATTTTCAGTTTTCTGGGTTTTAGTCACTCAGTCTAAAAACTGTAAAATATTTGACCCATCAAAAATTGCTGAGCACTAACTGGCAACCATAACCACTACCTTATTTTAAAACACAGGCTTCCTGGTCTTCAATTAAAATTAAATAGACACCTTTTTTATTAGATGATGATTAGAGAACACATCATCATTACACTGAATTTAAAAATCTCTTTATTTTACTGCTTCTTATTAGATAGAATCCAATACTGTAGAGACTACAGAAATGGCCACTGAAGTCATCAGGACCAGCATTTCAATGGGTGCACAGAGATTTCTGTGATTTTGGTAAGTGTTGCATAAGCCGTTATTTCTGAATCCCACTTTCTCCTCTTACCATTAGGTTCAGCCACTCATTTTAAATGGCACTTCTCAGAGATCATGAAAAATATTCACAGAACTAAACATGAAAAACAGGTAAGCTTTCTGAACTCTAAAAGGCATCTTATTGTCACTATACTTTCTAAAAGGAACCTGCTTCCTATCATCCTTGTGCCTAACCGTTCCTATTTCTCTAACAGATTTACTGTGCTTTGGGAATTGAGAYTCCCACAGCACCTGGAACATTGCATCCCCAAATACAGCAATACCTTGAGTCTGTTGATTAAAATAAGCTTCTGTTTTTAACGGAACAAAATAGGGATTCAGAAGACTAAGGCTTTAAATGCTAGCCCAGTTGCTGGTCTGTTGAGGTGATCTTTGAGAAGCCACCTCAGATTCTACACCTTAGTTTCCCATTTGAAGCAGGGAAATAACTTTGCTTACATCATGAGTGGCTTTATCCATGTAAATAAAACAATATGCTACCTAGATAGTAGTTATTTTAGTGCATTCAAAGAGGAAATTATTACCATGTTCTGGCACACTAGCAGAATTCATTATTGGGTAATTCTTAGAACTGATTTATTTAGATAGAATATATTGAATAGTAGTGATATAAAATCAAAAAAAAAGGTTTAATAATGGGTAACTAGTTATATCTTTGTAAATTATACTTTGGAAGATGCAAAGCACAAATCAGTGTGGGTATTTCCCTTTTTACAGTGCAGTGCAAGAAAATACTTCCAACTCATCTATAAATGCTTTAGGTCAAATACCCCAGTTAGGATGTTACAGGAAGATAACGACATCCAATGAASAAATATCAAGTCTACTATGGCAGCATTTCTTAGCTAAAATGATTACATCTGTGATGATAACAGAATGGTAAAGGAAATTTCTCTTTATCGTAACAGTGGTTATAGTATCAGTCACAGAGAACTAGTAAAGGGGCAGACATACAACAGCTGTCTCTAAAAAGATGGTGGAGGAGGAGACTGACACGAGCAATTATCAACCAGTCAGTCTCAATGCTGTAAATAGACAGATAACGGGAGCCAAACATCAAATAATCATTTGTAAGGAAATAGTGAGGGAGATTTAAAAAACCCAAAATCAAAAATAGCAAAATTCAATTTACTCCTGTGAGAGGGTAGCTAGAGCAGCATATAAGATGACAAGCAGCAAAAGTGAAAGTGCCTTGTAAGCTTTTGACACTTCCTCCTTCCACAGACATGTTAAAAACAACCCCATGAGCATATTAAGTCACTAAACAAAAGGTGCCTAATAAGTTAAAGCATTTCTACTAAAGCAGCTGTTATGATTTGTTCATTGTCCAAATTGTGAGGGTATTCCAGGTAGGGCCTTGAGCTCAATCCTCTAAAACATTCTTGTTAGAGATCTGAATGATGAAATAAAGGCAGCATTTAGACCATTCACAGATACTATCCAGATGGGTAGAGTCATAGACACTCTGCAAGATAGGATTAAAATTATTTTGACAGAATGGAGAAAGGTCTGAGAACAACAAGATAATACCCAATAAAAACAAATGCAAAGTACTACACTTCAGAAATGAGCAAACATAAAAATAGGAATAGCTAGCACACAGTGATAGAAATACGTCATGGACTTAACTGGAGTCGATAACTTGATGCTTTTGCAAATCAGACAAATGTTCTTCCGGGGTGCACCAGTAAGACTGTCAGATGAAAAACACAAGATGAAATTGTTCTACTAACTCTGTATATTACATTTAAAGAAAGATTTAATCAACTTGGGATTCACAAAAAGGAGTAGAAAAGAAACCATTCAGAAAAGGAGGCTGTTGGGAAAGGGGGTTTGCCTAAAACAGAAGAAAGTGGGATAGAAGGGTTTAACAAGACTGTTAAAAGGGTTGTTATAAAAATAGTAGCCCACTGAGGTCAAGACAAATCAGTAGTCTTCAGTAAAGCAAAACTTACAGTCAAGATTAGAAAAAACTTTCTAACTACAAGGATGGTCAAACACTACAGCAGCATGTCTGAGGAGATTTAATTTCTACTAGAGATTTCACAAAGTAGGGATAGTCAAGGTATATTTACCTGAGCCTTTAGCCTCAGAACAAAGGGATGGAATAACTGAGCTCTACTCCAGTTCTGCTTTATTACTTTCTTTTTTTCTACAACTGAAAAGGGAAAAAGAAAAGTTATTTCACTTGTATGTTTTCTTAGAATCAAAATATACCCTTAAGTATGCACAAGACTGTATATACCCAAATACTGTATTATTAATTCATTGAGTTATATGACACACACACACATGCAGAGACAGATGCTTAAGCGAAGGTTACAAATGATCTGCTGTGTATTTTTACAGGACAATGTTTTATGCAGCTTGATACAGTACCCAGCTGGAACAGGACTGTCATAACAAAGTAGAGATTGCAATGGTTTTCACATAGATTTAAATTTACAGTTCCCTTTCTGCAATTTTAGATTACTGAATTTTGTTAGCCAACATATTTTCTTAAGCAACTAATATTAAAGACTTCATTAATACTTTGAAACTTATTTAATGTTCACTGTCATCTGCTTTCATGTGTAATAAAGCATAGAGATGAAAAATTCATGATAACATATCACAGTAGAAAACTGGATTTCAAATTGAGACAAATGGTATGCAAATAAGTGATCAAAACTCAAACATAAGCAATCATGAATTTAGCAAAATTTAAAAATGAGAAAGCGAAGGAAAAAATGAGAGTAAACAGAACAACTGTGCTTCGATGGATGGTAAAAATGCATTAGTACTTAAAATGCTAAGCCTCTTGCAGAAACAACATTATTAGTTTTACCTTTTAATATTTATAAGTCAAGCTGGGATATCTACAACTATGACTTTTCCGAACAAGTTAATTTGCAATCAACATTGACCATGATTGTAAGTAGTAACTGCTATAACATGCCAAAGGCATAATTTGGTATTAGGAATTTTAATCATTGCTAATACTACAAGGGGGAGTGGAGGGAGAATTACATATTTGCATAATTAAAGAACAACTAAGCAGATCAATATAGGGAATACAACAAGTTCTGTAAGTTCCAARGACAAGCTGTGTACTTGCCTGCTCTTGTCTCATATTTCTCCCCCATTGTAAAAAGTATTAGAAGAGGACAAAGCAAGTGCTTTAAGAGCCACTGGCTAGTCTCCCCATTCATAATCTTCTCAGAAAGTTGATGGTTGGTCTCTAGAATCCACACATCCCTAGAAGCCATAATAAAAGCATGTCCCAGGCCTACAGGAATATAAATATGAAGCTTTTCCCATCTGTCTTCTTCCACATAAACTTTGCTGTTGGGTAGAACTCGTACAAAGGAAACTCTTCCCAGCAGAGGGAAAGGTCAGTACCAAAGAATTTTTCAGAACAAAATTTTCGCAAGGTCTCAGGAGTGGGAATATGGAAAGGGGCATCAGATCTCCAATTTATGCATTTATTTGGAGTGTTTATTTGAAACATAGCTGCTAATGAACAGGCAAACTGGAAACGCTCCACTTTGGGATGACTTAAGGTACACATATGATGACAGGGACTTCTGGAAACCTATAGACAGAAGGGTATTTCATTTATCTGTAAACTTTCATTAGAGTAAGAAAATCCTTTAGAGAAAAATAGAACCATTTAGTTATGCTGCCTGATACATAAATAATTCACACTATACATTTAAATTTATTGCAAGAGAACATCATCTTTTAAAAAGACAAATGGCCCTTTGGGTTTATACAGAATATTAAAATGAAGCTTGTATTGATGGTGTGAATGGTTTATTTGATTCAATGCCTAAAATGCTAATCAATTTTGAGGACAGTGCTGTGGTATGTGTAAGATTTTTTCTGAGGGCTTTTTCCCTGCCATGTGCAAACTCATCCACATCAGGATATTTGGTCAGGTGAGGAAGCTTCAGTTTATATCTTAAATAAAGTGTTATTTAGTATTCTCAGTGAACCATGAAGCACATGGGAACTTTTGATATTTTCATAGGCAAGCACTACAGAAAAAGGATTCAAGGACCAATCTAGTGCTCACAGTTTCAACTGCTTTAAAATGTTACAACTTTCATTATGTTAAAATTATTGCATGAGGTATGCCCACATCAACCAGAGAAAAACATTTTTAAAAAGGATGGAAATATTAAAAATAGAATATTTTGACTTTGAAAGATTGCAGTGATCAAATTAAGGGATATTCACTCTGAACAGGAGCTGATGCAATACTTGCATCTCTTCTAACATCATCACGATTCCTGTAAGTTGTCTAAAATGCTGCAGATGTTCATACAAAACATCCACAGCATGCTTAGCTTATCCTCTGTAAGTAGAACTTAGTACTCTGGAAATCAACTTTCCACCCTAAAAGTTTCATCTTTCCTTAAAAAGGACATAATTATACCAGGTGTATAAGGTACTGCAACTGATTTTGTTAAGTTCTGAATTAGTTTTATTCTCTCAGCACTTCTTCTGAAAAGACTAGCTTTACTGTTGTAAAGTACATTCTACATAGCTGCATAGCACTTCATGTGTGATCATTTCTATATATAAAAGTCTGATTTAATTGGTACAATAATGCTTTACATTCGCCTAGATTCAGGATACTCCTGTTTGATCCAGAATAGTACAAAGCAATAAAGCTGACAGCTGTTCATCTACAACATGTTAGAAATTCTTCAGGAAGCCCATGATCAGAGAATACAAAAGGTTCAAAAAGAAGGAAAACAAAAATACTGGCAGTTTGCATAGGAATTTGGAAGGTTATTTTAATAGGTACATGTCGGAGGACGCAGGAGTGGGAGGCGGACCCGGAGTAACGACGGAGTCTCAGTATGAGTATGATCGTTCTCCCCTTATTAGAGCTTACACAAAGTATATATATGGATAAGCAATAAGCATGCGCTAGCAATAGCTACATGATTGGCTACAGTTTCTGTCCACGCGCATAAAGCGGATATATGATTGGTGCAAGGTTGCTGTCCACACTCCGTCGACATTTATGGAACCTAGTTCCGTCTAGACTTGTTTACCAGTTTTGTGAATACCTTCTTTTGTAGTGCTCAAGGCCGCTGCAAGGAGCGCTTGCCTTGGCCTACATTCCTTCCCCTACCCTGAAGACGGGATTGCTCATCCCAATCAGATCATGCCCTCTCTCGCTTAACCATTCCCCTAACCATTCCTCCATCAGGTACAGACATTTTTTTTTTTCCTAATAAGGACTTCTCCATTAAAAAGTGTCATTTGGTACTTTAACTTATGACTACTATTTAAATAAATTTCATTAAACAAATAGCATTCAATACCACTGAATGTACTTTTCATTAATATTTTGGAATAAAAAGTTGTTAGGAAATGATAGATATATCTGATGAAATTACAGCTACAGGACAATAATACAGTATTGCAGTATAAAGATGAATAAAGACAATGTAAGCGGAATAGAACTGGTGTCATTCAAAAGAACATACTGTAATACTTTGCACAGAAACATCTAAGACTCAAACAGAAGAAACAACAGAAAGCCTGCCATGATTAAAATTTAGGATAAGCACTGAGACCAACTCTGATAAAGGACATGGCATCTATTTCATAGTAAAAGTATGGCATACTTTGATTACATGTTTGAATAAATTCTCTTACATACAATTGAAACATTAAGAATGTAGGTACTGAACCCTGTTTTACAGAGCCAGGCAAGAAGTGCAGAGAATCTATTAGGTCTGAATCTGGAGCATGACCTCTGAAATAGCATCCAGATTTTGTTCTTTACTTTTTTTCTTTGTATTTGGAAAAAAAAATAACTTTTATCTATTGTCTATGATGAAATCTTCTTGTAGAAAACAGTGTTTCACTACCTCTGACAAACTCTTTCATTAGCTGCTGTTAATGAAGCTTAAGTAGTGACCTCGTCAAAGGTCAAGATAGGTCAGAGAACAGAAATATCCTAGGGGAAAAACAAACAGACAAACAAGACTTATTAAGAGTAAAGAGTCCCTTCCTGATAGAGCTAAAAGTTAATGGCAGGTCCAGGTTCTATCAAAACCGGTATCTTTTCTATACAGATAGATACATACAGAGATACAGAGATAGCTATAAAAAAGCCTAGAATGAGCGGCATCAAGCATCAGCATCTACAATCAGTTAACTCTAGACTGGAAGACTGACCATCCTTTTTCCTCATTTTGGGGGCTTCTCAATGTGAGACACTTTAAAGTGGGTTGGATGATCATTTTCTGAGACCAGGCCCTATTAAGATGAGTGAGGTTCAAAATGCGTGAACTTTCCCAAATGAAAGTGAAAGACAATATATATAGAGGTAGTAGAAAGCAGATTTCACCCAACTGATAATTAACCTTTGCAATTTGTTGCTGAAGATTTTACCGAAGGAAAGCATAGAGTATCTAATAACATATTATCTAATAACATATTGGTGACAACTTCTTGACCCAGGTGGTGGAGGAGCCAACAAGGAGAGGTGTGCTGCTGGACCTCGTACTAACAAACAAAGAAGGACTGGTGGAGGATGTGAAGGTTGGGGGCTGCCTTGGCTGCAGTGACCATGAGATGGTGGAGTTCAGGATCCTGCGAGGAGGCAGCAGGGCACCAAGTAGGATCGCAACCCTGGACTTCAGGAGAGCAAACTTTGTCCTCTTCAGGGACCTACTTGGAGGAATCCCATGGGTGAGGGCCCTGGAAGGAAGGAGTGTTCAAGAGAGTTGGTTAATATTCAAACATCACTTCCTCCAGGCTCAAGAGCGGTGCATCCCTATGAGTAGGAAGTCAAGCAAAGGAGGTAGGAGACCTGCATGGATGAGCAAGGAGCTCCTGGCAAAACTCAACCAGAAGAAGGAAGTCTACAGAAAGTGGAAAGGGGGACAGGCCACTTGGGATGAATATAGGAATGTTGTCAGAGTATGCAGGGATGCGACGAGGAAGGCTAAGGCCCGTTTGGAATTAAATCTGGCTAGAGATGTCAAGGACAACAAGAAGGGCTTCTTCAAATACATCAGCAGCAAGAGGAAGACTAGGGAAAATGTGGGGCCTTTGCTGAATGGGGTGGGTGCCCTGGTGACGAAGGATGCAGAGAAGGCAGAGTTACTGAATGCCTTCTTTGCTTCAGTCTTTACTGGTCAGGCCAGCCCTCAGGAACCCCAGACCCTGGAGGCAAGAGAGAAAGTCTGGAGAGAGGAAGACTTTCCCTTGGTGGAGGAGGATTGGGTTAGAGATCATTTAAGCAAACTTGACACCCACAAATCCATGGGCCCTGATGGGATGCACCCACGAGTGCTGAGGGAGCTGGCGGACATTATTGCTAAGCCACTCTCCATCATCTTTGAAAGGTCATGGAGAACAGGAGAGGTGCCCGAGGACTGGAAGAAAGCCAATGTCACCCCAGTCTTTAAAAAGGGCAAGAAGGAGGACCCAGGGAACTACAGGCCAGTCAGCCTCACCTGCATCCCTGGAAAGGTGATGGAGCAGCTCATCCTGGAAGCCATCTCCACGCATGTGGAGGAAAAGAAGGTGATCAGGAGTAGTCAGCATGGCTTCACCAAGGGGAAATCATGCCTAACCAATCTGATAGCCTTCTCTGATGGAACGACTGGCTGGGTAGATGAGGGGAGAGCAGTGGATGTTGTCTCCCTTGACTTCAGCAAGGCTTTTGACACTGTCTCCCATAGCATCCTCATAGACAAGCTCAGGAAGTGTGGGTTAGATGAGTGGACAGTGAGGTGGATTGAGAACTGGCTGAATGGCAGAGCTCAGAGAGTTGTGATCAGTGGCACAGAGTCTAGTTGGAGGCCTGTAGCTAGCGGTGTCCCCCAGGGGTCAGTACTGGGTCCAGTCTTGTTCAACTTCTTCATCAATGACCTGGATGAAGGCACAGAGTGCACCCTCAGCAAGTTTGCTGACGATACAAAACTGGGAGGAGTGGCTGATATGCCAGAAGGCTGTGCTGCCATTCAAAGAGACTTGGACAGGCTGGAGAGGTGGGCAGAGAGGAACCTCATGAAATTCAACAAAGGGAAGTGCAGGGTCCTGCACCTGGGGAGGAATAACCCCAGTCACCAGTACAGGTTGGGGGTTGACCTGCTGGAAAGCAGCTCTGCGGAGAAGGACCTGGGAGTGCTGGTGGACACCAAGTTAAGTATGAGGCAGCAATGTGCCCTTGTGGCCAAGAAGGCCAATGGTATCCTGGGCTGCATCAGAAAGAGTGTTGCCAGCAGGTCGAGGGAGGTGATTCTCCCCCTCCACTCAGCCCTGGTGAGGCCACATCTGGAGTACTGCGTCCAGTTCTGGGCTCCCCAGTAGAAGAGGGATGTGGCACTACTGGAGCAAGTCCAGCGAAGGGCCACAAAGATGATTAGGGGACTGGAGCATCTCTCTTATGAGGAAAGGCTGAGAGAGCTTGGCCTGTTTAGCTTGGAGAAGAGAAGGCTGAGAGGAGATCTTATCAATGTGTACAAGTATCTGAAGGGAGGGTGTCGAGAGGATGGGGCCAGACTCTTTTCAGTGGTGCCGAGCGACAGGACGCGAGGCAATGGGCACAAACTGAAACACAGACACTTCCATCTTAACATGAGGAAAAACTTTTTCACTGTAAGGGTGACAGAGCACTGGAACAGGTTGCCCCGAGAGGTGGTGGAGTCTCCTTCTCTGGAGATATTCAAAATGCGCCTGGATGCAATCCTGTGCAATGTGCTCTAGGTGCCCCTGCTTGAGCAGGGGGGTTGGACTAGATGATCTCCAGAGGTCCCTTCCAACCTCAGTGATTCTGTGATTCTGTGATATTATTGTTATGGCAATAAAAGACTTTAAAGTAATGTTAGCAGGACAAAAAAAAAAAAAGGATTATGAAAATGAGCTTCCCCCCCCCACCCAAACCATATTAAATGGTAGCAGAGTTTGAACCACTTCCAAAATAGACCAAGGTGCCTGCATGTCTCACTGTGGTCACTGGCACTTTTAGGCTGAACTGTCAAGGAATTTCCTATGTTCTAAGTACAGAATACCTTCTGTCAAATTATTCAGTTATAAAATAGTCATTGGGTATAAGGCTAAGTAAATAATTATCCTGTCTAATCGCAGATGTTTAGAATAAGATGTTTGCACAAATTCTAAAGGAAAGTAGAAATCTGTGCATTAGATCCATGCAACTCATTAATGAATTTATCCAAAAGGTATTAACATTCTTTTTAAAAAATCTGGGCAACAGTCCCTACACAGTAGAATACTGTGGTAATTAGCAAATGTATGTTTACTACCAGCATAATTTATTTAAATTGGGTTAGTATATTCTGTATAGAAAATTTCACTAACAACATTTAACTTTGCAAGTGAAGTGGGACTTCAGAAATTGCAGCTTTCAATTTTTTCCTTTTCTAAAGGAAATTTGTTATTACTAACAAACACCATTTGGTTTATCAATAGAAAGCAGCATCCATTTAATTTGGAACAAAAAATGGAAATCTCAAGAGATTTTTTCCCAAGCTCTTAAAATCGACCATATTTGTATTATTTTGTATTCAAAGAAACATTAAGTAGACTATTTGTCTTTAAAAGAGAATGCTCAGGAAGATAAATTAGTTTAAATGTGAGAGCATTCACACATATCTTGGCCATCTTGAATCATTATTTTATCTTTTTACAGAAACTGCCTTATGGCTCACCAATGTTATGTCTGCCTGTGCAGAAAAAAACGAAAGGGGAAAAATATCTTGAAAACATAGGGAACCATATAAAAACAGAATTCAGGAACTATAAAATCCAAAACACCAAACAGATCTATTTTTCTAAAGGTAGCACGTAAGAAGAAATTCCAACTTCCTTCAGCAGCTACCAAAGAAAACACCAGCAATTATATTATTAGAGAGGGACACAGAAAAAACAAACCTACTGTTTTGTCACATCTCAGTGGTTCAAGAAGAAAGATTCTGTAAACAGCTATTTGACCCAAGGAAAATTTGAAAACAAATGAGTTTCACTGCTACTTTATGGAAACTGAACTTTGAAAACAAACTTGTGTCCTTTGGAAACCTTCTTAGTACTTAGGATTCCTTCTTAACATTTCCCTAGAGATCTTTAATCTTTTGAAAAATACCATCTCCCATGTACAATCTGATTTTGAAGCAAAGCATTATAAAGAGTATGTTAGGTTTTAAAAGTAAAACAGATAGGCAGCCCATTGGGACACAGTCATGGTCTTTGGTACACCTAGAACAGCTGCGAAAACACTGTCAATCACAGCTGACTAGTAAATGTACCATAACTGGTCCTAATACACTGCCTGGGGAAGAAACTATGTACTAGGAAAAGCTTCAGAATCTGAAAGCATCCTTCTTCCCCAGCATCACTATCACTTAATTATAGCAATGTGGCATCGACCCATAGCAAGATCAAGTCAAGAGAGATAAGCAAAAGAAAATAAATTCTCACATAAAACGCATGAATTCATTAAATGAAAGTGAAACTTCATTTGCATGTCTTCACAAGTTAATGCCATCTCAGCTTAAGAATCTGGAAGCTTGTTACTAAAAAGGTTAGAAAGGGCAGTTAAGGAAATTAAAACCTTATATGCAGTGTGCAGACATCTTAAGAAAGTGGTATTAGAAGCACAGAACAAATGTACACCACCCATAAAAGTCATGAGAAAAGAAGCAAGCATGGCTAAATGGCAAGGGGTAAGGGAAGTTATTTGAAAGCAGCCTTCAGAAAAACTGGGACCATATCCAAATGAAGAAAATAGGAGGAATGTAATCTCTCACAAGTTAAAAAAAATAAAAAACTCCATAAAGCTGTCTGAAAGAAAAGCTTGAGGTACAACGACCAAAATACATAATAATTGATAAATCTTTCTTCAAACACATCAGGAGCAAGAAGAGACTGCAAATCCCACAGTTTATCAGGATATAAAAGGAGCATTCAGAAAAAAATAAGGTCACACATTTTCTGACTGTGTTCATTGGGATAGAACCTCTAAAGATTTTCCCACTAGAACCCCCCCTCCAGGCACATTTTTTCTTTCTTTCTTTTTAATCAGGAGAGAATTTTCAGATCTGCTTCAACCTGAAGAGCCCATAGGAGAAGTTACAGACAAAACAGACAGTAATTAATGGCCAGGACCAGATAATTTTCATCCAAGGTCCTAGAGATCTGATGATGAATCTGATGAACAAGAAGTTGTGAGGTACAATCTCTCACTCAAAACTGGTAAACTAGAAGGGCAAAGGAAGTGAAAGAAGTCGTGAAGCTTGAATGCTTGAAGGCTGGCTGAATACTCAGAGGAAGTTTTATTCATGGTTTCCCTATTATAGTACTCCTTAGGCATCTGCTCTTGAAGACTGGACTCTAGACTAGGAGGACATCTGACCCTATTTCATTACTACTTCTCTTCTGTTCTTGAGTTATGGTGGGAATGAGTATTTAAGTGTTATCAAAACTTGAGAAAAGCACCTAAATTCCATGGTAAGCTAGCCATTATACTAGTCAGAGCAAGCAAATAAAATGTAGTTGTATCATACTTATAAGCAACTGTAGTTCAAATACCTTTTTTTTTTTTTTAAGTAGTTTACTTTGATCTAGGCAAACATCAGAAGTCTCCAATGTCTGGGGCAATAAACTTCCCGCCTTGTCTAAGCCATGTACAGAGCTCACATGTAGAAATGATTCCTTCTATTGAGCTACAGTCCTTACAGGTAAACTATCCCTCCAAGCAGATGCAGAAATATTGTCTTGGAGAACCTCCTACTTCTATATGTCAAAAAAGCTAGGAAGTTATGTTCAAGCCCCATGGAGGCTTAATCTGTAGGGTTATCTTAATCAATGACACTTGACTCCCAGGAATGACAGTAGAATCTAGGACACATTTATCTTTTGCTGTTTGAGCCAATACCTACTGAAAGAAGGAGACACACTCATTGACTTAAAACACTTTAAAGCTCTTTTTCACTGCCAACACCACTCTAATACTACTATGTGTATTGCTCAACAACTATTACTCAAAGAAATGAAAAAGCTGTCTTTTGAATACTGCAATGCAAAATGGAGGCAAACTACAGATCAGTGTTGAAAGGTGGGTGATAACACTTGGTTGGTTTCTCCAAGTGTTACTCAGATGTGACCATCTGAAACTCTGTTTTGAAATCCTCACAACATTGGTCTGACTAGAAGACACATGAAGTTGTTTCACTGGGGTGTCTCCATACTTTTGATTCCACATAAAACAGAGAAGTACAGATGGACAGTAGGAAAAACTAAAACAATAAAAACGCTCATTATTTCCAAACCTGAGAAAGTGCTGATTTGAATTTTTTGCAGATGTTCAGGTTGTTTTGATTGACTGAAGTCTAACTGATCATTTTACTCCAGAGTACTTTATACCCCAGTCATTTCTTAATTGGGCTGTAGCTGAAATCTCTTCAGTTAGCTGTTACAAATACTAACAGAAGGAATTCTTCACAGCAGCCAGATTTTACCAGATGATGGTCTCAAGCTATTTTCAAAATAGCATTTCCAAAGAGTTACTGTCTTAAGTAAAGCAAGTGTTTCTGTACCTGAATAAAAGGGATTGCATATTTTAATTTTATAACAGCATCTATTAATTTTTGTAACAGCATCTAAGTAACGATCTCATTAACAGTGTAACTTGAATAGTTGTCATTCACCTCTGAAACAGTAGTACCTAAAATGCTAGATTAAAAGTGATAGAGGAACCTCCTGGCTTCCTAAATCCAAGTTTTTTTGATTCTCTAAACTTCTTTTCATCTGTTGCCCAATCTTGAAGAAATTAGAATTCTATAAGCACTTAAATTCCTCAGTAAAATTGGTCAGGCCCAAGAACCTAACTGCAAGCTCCAAAATGTACCAACTTTGAAAATGAAGAACATGGATCTTAAAGCTTACAGCCTAGGCCATCCCCTTGGCCCTTATGTCCCAGAAGCTTCTGATAATGGTGGGAACAGTCAAAGTGTAAACATGCCACCAATCGCTTTCATTCATAAATATGTAATGGTAGCAAGTAGAAGTACATAAACCGCATGGGCAAGGATCAGATCGATATCTATGGCATTGTATTGGTAGTGTGATCACTTCTTCTGTACACCATGTAAGTAGCCTATGTTTTAGTTAAAACAGATCTTGGAAGGTAGATTACATGGTTTGGAACCTTATTAAGCAGAAGAGAGACCTGAAATCAGGATTCTTATACATTAGGTGTATGCAATGGGAACCAAAATATTGCACAAAAGAACACTTTTGGTAACTCAGAGTTAAGTGGGAGAGAGTTTAAGAAACACCCTTTCCTCAGCATTTTATTTTGCAGAACTTTGGTAACTTCCGACCTGATGACTGTCAGATGCCTATATTCTTGCAACTCTACAAATTTATCTCCTAGTCAAGCACAATGTTTAACAATTCAAGAATAGCATATATGCATCTATATCAACGGGAGAGGCTAGAAAGAAGCGTAATAGGAACGCCAAAATCTCCTAAGAGCCTCCACTCCTAGAATTTTAAAAAGTTAAAGATTAACACAGAATTAAACTGTGTTTAACACATGCAGTTCCTTCAACATTTTCTTTCACGACATTTTTTCATGGTGTATTTTGTAAACACAGGAATTCTTCCAGAGTTTTTATAAACCATAGAGTCCAGCATAGTCTGGAAACTGTATTTTTATGAATCTAGTAACAAAAAGTAACTGAAGTTTTGTAAGTATATATTATAAAATTCAACCATAGAATAAATTATATAGTTATCTATACACAGAAAGTTATTCCCAACTCTAGTTTGTTGCAATTAGCAGCTCAATTTCTTTTCAAGATACAGCACTGCCTTTATTATTTTCATTTCTATTCTTTCCTAATCTGCTGCATAAATATCTTGGCAGTCATTTAGATAGTCCAATAATGAAAATTCCTTCTCACTGTGGTGAATACTGCTATTACTTGATCGATCACTCTGCTCTAAAAGTAAGTGATGTTTTAGGATTGTGTGTGTCACTTAAAGAAATTAAATAAAGATTAGGGTCAGTCATCTGATAATAATAAAGTCCTCTTCAGGCAACACAAAGAAAAAGAAAACATAATGTTTGACAGCAACCTTGGTCACCTAATATTCTGTTTACTTTCCATATCGGTTGAGAGGCATATTTTACTGTAATACAGGTTTCTGGAGAACTTCAAATCTGAGTGTCAGTGTCAGGTACATCAAACCAAATACATTAGACAGAATCCATACACCACCTTTCAAATTTCTTAATTACAGCCAGAATATTATTTCTATACCAGAAAAGAGAATTACTACATAGTATATTGTGACAGACATTACATCCATTCTCTGAGCTGGTGGGATGCATGCCAGCTTTGGCCCAAGAGCTATATGATCATGTTAATGCATGTCAAGTCTGAGCTAAAATACCCTGCCTCTCAGTAGGGTTTATCATCATACATTCCATGCCCAAGTCTCTCTGTGGATACTAATGCAGCAATGGCTTTTTTTCCCCAGCTCTGCATGTGGTTAGAATGAGCTCACAGATGCCTGTGGTATATATCATGTATATAAAGCCAGGTGAGTTTCTCTAACAGGCCTCCTGAAATATATACATATTAGGGGATACTCTGGAACATGGCTTAGCCCGGCCAGATAATAAACAACTAGAACCACTGGATTTTGTGTCAATGCCTCTCTTTACCCCCCCTTTTTTTTCCTCTCACAAATACTTCAGCAGGAAAAAGGGGAAGAAAATTGTGTAGGAAAGATTTGGGGGAACAGAGACCCTGAAACTCAGTTTTGTTTCATAAAAAAGTTTTAACAGCATGAATATCCAGGAGGATTGTTCTCTATGGGCTATCAGCTCTGTCAAATGCATTAGAGTAAAACACAGTCTTAAATCTACAAACCCAGACTGTTAATGCTCCTTGAGGGATATTTTGAGAATAAGCGTTAGCCACACATTTGTTTCAATACACCCTCAAGAATCTTGTTCCTAGGGCAAGAGCTGGATCCATGCTTCTAAGAGGTGACACAGCTCAGAGAGAGCTGGGTTTGCATCCCGATATTTTCACTGGCTTTGGAGCCTGTAAGTGTTATGACAGGTTGTTTCAGTCTATAACAAAAAGCACTAATGGAAATCTTCACAGCAGCATATTTATGGCTTTGAAATTCCTTTTCTGCTCCTGTCAGGGTATCTCCTATACTTGGAAGTGCTCACCTGACTTGCTTACATCTAATTTAGGACTCCCTCAGATGAACCTGTAAGGTTGCAAGGTCCCACCAGAGACTACACTGTCACATAGGAAGGAGAGGCTTTCAGATGTCTCATCTAATGATTCTGCATGGTACATCTTGCTTCTGTTTTCTATTTCCAACTGAGAACTGTGGCTGGATGTTGCTTGTAAAAAGCTCCATATGTTCCATATATCATTAGGAAAAAAATATTACTGTTAACCTTATCAGAAGTCTTATGTTCTGATTCTAAAAGGTTCTATGTCTACTTAAGAATAGCTGAAGGCATATAAAATGCAAAGGCATTTATTTTTCATTTTGCACTCTTGTAAGTGGTAACAACATGGAAGGCAGCATAAAATAAAGGTCCCTGCGTATTCATTAGATTATTGGTGTCTGGATTTACATGTCCCAGGCAATCTGTGGATTTCATCTGTGATGCTGTTTTATAAGTTGTTTTTCTGCTCCTAATTTACCACTACTTACCTACAAAGGCAGTAGCATCAGAATGCACTTTCACATGCTTATTAACCTTCCATATATTGTCAGAACTCTCTTCTCCTCCACAGCTACAGACAGAAATCAGAAATACTGGACTTGGCATGAGCAACAACATACATAAGGCTGAAAGGAGTTATCCTACATAATAATTGTAATTGTATTTGGGAAGCTTTTCACTCTGCTTCATCTATCAAGATTTACGCTGCAGAGTTTCCATTCAAAATTACATTTGTAATCGTATTAGAAATTGTAGTGTGTCAAGCTTCATGATTATTCTTTTCTTTCATCATTAGAAAGAAACAGATAATTATAATGAAGTTTTATTCAGTTAGACTGTAGACCAGTGTCAGAATCACACAGGAAGGACAATACCTCATTAGAAATCCCACTGCAGTTGCAAGATGTCCCTAACTCCAGACTGTGAGTGGTACAATATTAACCCATCTAATCCATATCTTGGGTAAATTACAATTGTCATAGGCATTAGAAGCATAGCAAGGTGTAGAGCTGTGCACTAACCTCCCTTTGCTGGACTCCTTCTCTAGGAATACTGAACTTAAACTTTGAAGACAGAAAGTGGTTTTATTCACTAAGTGAAGGCTTCAGGTACTAATGAGGGACACTGAAGACCCAGGTTCAGATCTCCATTGTGGAAAAGTAAAACAAGGAATTGAAAAGGAACTTCCTGATCAGATAAACTCTCAGAGCAAAGGTTTGGCAAAAAACAGCCATAAAATAATAGGCTTCTTTGCTGCAATACAGAGCTCTTTATTATTTAAGCCTCTTCTGAGCATACTCCACTTCTCTGATTCCCAGATGAATGCAACAGTGAGAACATCAGATGAAAGTCATTTCTTTGACAGAGACAGCTTGTATCTAAAAATATTTTGCTTCTCGAGTATGATTAAGAGACAGAATGAACAAAAGGATGACTTTAAAATTGTTTATCAATATTTCTCTAGCAGAGACAGCTTGTATTTATAAATATTTAGCATCCTGGGTGAAATATAAGCATAAATGGAAAACAACCTGAGATTTTTACATGTAGTATCTGGCAATAAATTAATTACCTTTATAATCAATAATATGACTGAAATACTTTGTATTTTTCAATAAAGCCATTAGCTATGTGAGTTTTAAGAGGTGATTTACTGAATTTGTCAATAGAAAGCATTTAGTTTATTATTTTTATCTGGACACAAATGTAACAACAGCTTTTTTTCTATGGTGATTTCCTCAAGTCTTGAAATGTGTCAGTTCTTTTCAAAATGCAAACATATGCCTATCAGCTACTTAGATGAATGAAATACTAGGAAAGGTAGCTAGGAATTAACAGGATTAATGTAAAATAAACTGGGGACAAGCATTTACTGTTAACTGTTTTCTTCGAGGTGAAAAAATCTGAACAACATTTGCAACCATTTTTTTCTATTTGAACTTTACCTAACACCTACTTGTAGGCTGCCTGGATGTTGCCCATTATTTATGAGTGGGACCAGTTCAACTCCTGATGAAGAGACTTGGCAACACTTCCAGTCATGGCATTTCCAGGAAGAAGATATTTAGCATATATTTATAGCAGATGAGTCAGCAGCAAATTCTAAAATAAAAGCTTCTTTATTAGAAAGGAGAGTGTCACATGCTTGGCACTTCTAGGGATCCTACCCTGAGAAGACAATTACTGTACATAATATGCTGTTAAGCATGTCAATGCATAGCACAGATTCCTTAACATAAAATAATTGTTACCTTGCTTTCCTTAGAAAGGGAATTTTTAAAGAAAAAATTATGTATATATGGTTATGTATGCAAACAAAAACATATATCACACTAGATGTTTGGGAATTTTGGTTACCATTCTGTGATCAAGCTTATAGTGAGCGCTGTTTTCTAGCTTTAAATTAATCATCCGAAGATCAGAGCAGCAGCAACATTCTATGAATGCATCTAAGTTCAGTTGTGGTCTGCATGCTGCATGGATCAAGACCTGAACACAAGCTGCTCGGTAAGCTCATACAGCGCAACTCCACGCAGACCCATGAGCTAAGACCCAGATGCACCACTTACTGAGCAGGGCTTTTTATCGCTGGGACAGCATCACAAGAATACTTTTAGACCCATGCTGACTTCTCACCTTGATTGTTTGGTTGGCCTTTACAAGGTTCAGGAGAGTTAGCAGACACAATGAGGATGTTATTTTAATGTCAAATCATTTAGGACACAGACTTTTATAAGGCACTATTTAGACACAGACTAGCTCTTGCCACTCCTGCATGGATTTCAGAGGGATCTGTGAAAGGCTCTGTGTAGTGATACACAGACCCAACTCCAAATTATAAATTCCAAATCCAGATTAGGTGCCAAATTCTCTCATAAAATGGATAAAAAGAATTAAGTGCCTACCTTTAATATTTAGTTCCCTGACTGGAGAAATTATGGCAGACAGGCTCTTTCTGCCTTGTCTGCACCTAAAATATTTGCTGAAGCATAAAGCTAAAGACTTGCAAAAGAGTGCAAAACAGTACAAAACCTCATCCTAGAATAAAAACCTGCATCTTTTCCTCTGAGTGCAGATGGCTAGCTCTTTTTCAGTGCAATTCAAAGAATCTCTTTTGTATGAAATCATTCAGCTCCAACAGGAAGGAAAGAAGAATCCATCATCCCTGCACAGCTCAGAGCCTGGTGTGTAGAGTATTCTTAGAAATTAATATTAGGCTGCAGGTGGGTAGTAGGGGGAGTGATTCCACATCAGAAATACTACAGAAGTTCTTGAGTGAATGAAATGCTTCTTCCTTTTCTCCTGGGCATTTCAACAAAAGCATCTTTCTTCAAAATGGCTTGCTTAAACATAAGGCTTGCTTAAAGCATGTCAAAGTAGCAGAAAACTGGATTCAACTCATCTGTTCCTACATCACAAAGCATATCATGCCTGAATCAACAGGGGAAAAAAAACTAATTCGCAGGGATGAGGTAGTCCCAACATCCTTATAAAGAGATTCCAGTTGTGTCTTCTCGGACTTGGAGAGAGTCCTATTCTTTTAAAGCATGGACTATTCAAAGCACTGTTCATTCAAATATTAATTCATCTCAAAAGAGAGAGTATCCTCTGGTAGAGCTCTCAACTGAAATCAATACCCCGCACCCCTATGTCAAAAAATACTTTAACAGAGATGTATGCAGCAGGAGGAGGCCCAGAGTCTATTTCATCCATCTGGGGAGTCTGTAGAATCACAAATATTCATTTCCAATTAAATTTCACACAGAACAGATCAGCTTCAAAGGAGGGATTGAGGGAGCTTTACCAAGCTAGTGTTTAGATCATTCATCTGGAACACAGAAGATGCCTATCTCAAGGCCTTCCAGAAGTAGAAATTCTGGCTTTGCTACCAATTCTATCTGATTAGACCAGATTAAAATATTTGGGTAAAAAGGCAACATTTCCTTTCCCTTTTTACTGTTTATTCCTAATATTTTTGTTGGGACTGATCTAGTAGCTAAGCTTTGAGACCATGATTAATGATCAGGTAATGCAAACAATAGTTAGCCTGAGAAATCTGATGAGATCAGTGCCTAGCTGCACAGAACTTACAAAATTTAAGAATTCCTTATGTTCGAGGAAAGACCTTCAGGAAGCAAGAAAAAGTCAGTGATGAAAAAGCTGAAACAACTTCAGATAGGAACTGAACTCAGGACACAAACAGATAAAGTCTAGGGTGTGGTAGCTGTTGTGATATATCACAGCACCCAGGTCATTCTGTGGATCCAGTCTTGCATCCCAGACAAAAGCTTCTAAGGAACTTCTAATGAAGCCTGTTATGCTTTGCACATAATTCATTCTGAAATGATATACACCTGATGGAAGGCTGGGTTTCCACCATCTGATTAAGCATTTGACAAACACACAGAGCTTATTTGCCAAATAAAACTTAAATGCCAACTTAGGTATACACCATAAAGTTCTGTGAGCAAGGACACAGTGATTCAACAATATTTCTGGAGGCATAGTTAATGGGGCTGAATTAATTCTTTGCAGGTCTTGTTGGGAGTTTTTATGTAGTGCTGTAAGGAAGTCTGAAATAAAGGTACAACATCAAGAATTGTACACCATTGCTTGTTTATTTTACATCTGAATCAATTGACTGTGAAACATCATGAGTTTGATCCTACATATTATGGCTGGGTCACAACTAGGTATTTATGCACCTTTTATTGAAACAAAGGTGGGGGAAAAGAGGGAGAAAATCAGAACCTCAAAATTCCCCATGACATGGGATTCTTATAAAAAACTTCCAACACTTTAACCAAATATCATTTAAATGATTTAAGCCAGCATAGTTCTAATCAGACAAATTAATACGGTATAGCAGACTGCAAGAGAGTGGCTGGGTGGGGAGGGGAAAAAAAAAAGTCAACATTTACTGTGTCAAATTATATAACAGAACCTTGCCTAAATATTTAACTACCAGAATAAAAGACTGTGGTTTAACTGAATACCATTTTAGGATGCTTTTTACCACTATACTAATATCTGCTGCAGAAACTCTTTCCCTCTCCACTACACGCCTCTGAACTCCCTTCCCAATATTTTAAACATATGCATTGAAACTTCATTTCTAAGAAGGGCAAATGCACAGGAAGCTCTAAAGACCAGAAGACAGGAGAAAATGTAGAAGACAAACTCAACAATTAGTGGTAATTATAAAACAAATGATCACTGTCAAGTAGTTCCTCCAGAGTAAGAAGCTCCATTTTGAAAAATTTGGCCCAGTTTTTCCTTCTTTCCTAGCACTCTACCATATAAAGGGATATGTATATAAATCACTCTACTTCTGTCCTGGATATACCAGCCAGAATTGCATAATCCAGGAAGTTAATCAGTTTTCCCTTAGCACAGTAAATGCATACGAGATGTGACCATCACAGAATCACAGAATGGTTGAGGTTAGAAGGGACCTCTGGAGATCGTCTAGTCCAATCTCCTTTCGCAAACAGAGTCACATAGAGCTGGTTGCCCAGGATCCTGTCCAGATGACTTCTGAATATCTCCAAAGATGGAGACTCCACAACCTCTCTGGGCAATCTGTGCCAGGGCTCAGTCACCCTCACAGTAAAGAAGTTTTTCCTCATGTTCAGACGGAACTGCCTGAGTCTCAGTTTGTGCCTGTTGCCTCTCGTCCTATTGCTGGGCACCACTGAAAAGAGTCTGCCCTCATCCTCTTTACACCCTCCCTTCAGGTACTTAAACACATTGATAAGATCCCCCTCAGTCTTCTCTTCTCCAGGCTGAACAGGCCCAGCTCTCTCAGCCTTTCCTCATAGGAGAGATGCTCCAGTCCCTTCAGCATCTTTGGCCCTTCACTGGACTCCATCCAGCACATCTATGTCTCTTTCATCTTGCACAGCCCAGACCTGGACCCTGAACTCCAGATGTGGCCTCACCAGGGCTGAGTAGAGGAAGAGGATCACCTCCCTCAACCTGCCGGCAACACTCTGCCTAATGCAGTCTAGGAGGCTGCTGGCCTTCTTTGACACAAGAGCACTTTGCTGGTTCATGGTCAACTTACTATCCACTAGGATCCCCAGGTCCTTCTCAGCAGAGCTGCTTTCCAGCAAGTCAGCCCCCAGCATGTACTGCTGCATGGGGTTATTATGGGGTTACTATCATGAACCAAAGTCTTTTAAAAGCTGTGATCTGCATTGGCAGAAGCCAACTGCATTCCATCCGGAGACTGATGCAGCCCAGGTAGCACTCATTCTTTTGCTTTCTCCACATTGGATTTTCCTTCTCTCGTAATTCTTTGTCAGAGAACTCATTGCAGTTCCAGCGTGCCCTGCCACACTGCTAACACACCTAAACAAAAGATCTTCTACCTCAACAGTCAAGATTTGGTCTCAGAGTTACAATTCAGAACGGACTGAACTTCAATGAGAACTGTAATTTAAAAAGTTCTGGTATATGGGAGGAAATGGACCTACACAGCAGATACAAGAACTAGCACCACAGAATGGTGAAATTCTAGCAAATTTTAGTCATGTTTTTAAGTTGATATAATGCTACTACCTTAAATGAATTGACTTCCAATTTGAAATTGTGTTTGATCAGAATATTCTAGAAGAACTTTCTAGAAGAGTCTAGAACTTTCATCAGCATCTAGACTAAAGATATGATTAATACCTTTATAGAAGTAAAGTTTGATAGGGTTCAGGGGATTTTTTTTTCATGTTATGTTTTGTCAGTTCATACAAACTGATGTAGCACCACTAACTTCAACAGGTTCACAATAACTTTTATCATTAAAGCTGCATTACAACTTTCTGTTGTATTATTTTCCCCTCTCAGTAAATACAGTAAAACAGTAAATACATTAGAAGATCACCTGCTATTACAGATTTTTACATCTATGTAAAAGTTTCCTGGAGAAAGGAAAAAGGGACATTTCTGGAACAAGTTTCCTTCTAAAATGTCTACAATTGGTCCTCCTTAGACCAGTAATTATTGATCCTTTTTGCAGTGTACATGTTTCCTATGGTGAAGCTTATTACTATCTGCTTATCAGTCATTCTGCTATGTTGAAACTCTGAATTATAGAAGTTTTATATCCTTATGAAAGGGAATAATTGTGACTTCAAATAAGAATGAGGTTACTGCAAAGTCAACCATAGTATGAAAATCTTTTTGCTGGGGAAGAATATTCCCATTTATTAAATGCCTGAAAGAAACACTGTTCTCCCATTTAAATGTAGCCATTTTTATTTTTTTTAAACAGAAGAAAACTAAAATTAAGGTCAGGATTCTACCTATTCACTCCAGACTACAAAAACGGAGTGCTGCAGTCCTCCTCCACATGAGCAGAGGTCACAGGAGTTTTATCTTTCCCTTTACTCTGTCACAATTCTCTCCCATAATTCCAGGGGCTACTTGTCTGCCGAACAGCTTGTTATACAGCAGCTGGCTTCCTGCCAGCCATTAGCAGGCTGAGAGAGTTGTCACAGAAGGCTACTTTAGGGGTGATGGGCAGGGATTTTTTACCTGTCTCTACCAGCTTTCATCTAAGGATCTCAAAATGCTTTGGGAGCACTAAGAAAGCTCCTCAAAACTATGAGATATAGGAAATGCTTTGTCACCTTCCAAAAATGTGGCAAAATGCTGTTTAATATGTAGTCATGAACCGTACAGACAGTGACGTATGTGAGTAGTTCCAGTGAAATAATTCAATCCAACAGCACTATTAATATGCATAAAATTACATATTGACAGGTCTGAGAAGTGTCACACACAGCATTGTGGCAGCCTTGTTTTAACCTCTGGATGACACAGAAATGTATAAAACAGGAGCTCTATGTAAAATAAATAAAAAACGCTGTTAGAACAGCACAGCTCTGTGACCTATTACATTTCCATTTCTCTCCAGTACTGTAGTTATAGCTATGAATACCAAAAACGCACCCCCAACTGGTAATATATTGCATAAAAGATTAATTTATTTAACACAATCTAATTAAACAAAATGCAATTAGAGTTGCCTTGAAATTGCTGATTCAGAGAGCCTGAAATGTTTCATCCAATATACTTTGAGAGCAATGAACTGCTGCTGAGAGCCCTAGCCAGGACTTGGAACAGACCAAGCAGAGCTTGCCAGTACTGAGTTCCTGCCTCTTGGGAAAACACCCAGACTAGTCACCTAGTTGCCTCCAGTTGTGTTCTCCTCTCCAGTAAGCAGTCTGCCTGTCTAACCTTTGTGAGTACTTGGGATCCATTTGTCTGACAAGTTCTGTTTGGAACCAGAGTTGAGCCAAACTGGCCGAGTTCTCCTCAGAGCTGCAGCCCCAGCATTTGGGGCACAAAGTGCTGCTTAGCTTCACAGAAGCGAACACCAAAAATCTAAGGACTATGGCTGGCATCCGGACTGCAATAGATTCTTAGTTAGAGCAGTCAAATCTGACACAATGTCTACCATGCTTGATAAATCAGGCAAACTTAGTCACAGAACTGCTGTTTAACCATTAGTATGCTTCTTGGCATGATTTTGCTCTTACCAAATAGCACTGAAGCAATGCCTCACCACAAGGAACAGCACATGCCATAGATCATTCCCAGCACATAGGATGGTTGAAACTCCACAATACTCAGCTCCGTCCAGAGTCTTTCAGCAGCAGTCTTTGCAGCATTAAACAATGAATTACCCCTACTCCATCCCTCAATGACTGTAAAAACTGGCCTCAGTTTTACCTCCGTGATAGGCTCCATATGGCCTATGACATGTTATATCAAAAACAACAGACTAGAAAGGAAAAAAAAAAAAGGATTAAAGGGTCAGCATAAGAGTTAGAGTTTTGACATTTTAGTTATATAGGGGTTTTACACACATAAATAATATAAGGTCATAGTATATGTATATATATGAATATGTGTGTTTACATATACAGTACAGGTTGAACATGTTTATACATATACATACATATATAATATGCAGGAGAGGGGGAGTGTGTATGTAGTGTTATAGGATTACAAGGTCCAAAAACAGCCTAAAAAAGACCCAGGACCACATGCCATATATTTTGAAGGGTCCAAGTCATATCATGTAGCCTCACGACCAAAGAATAGTCTTTGGTCCTGTTTTATTCAGCAGTATAGGCGTAGCTTCAAACACTGAGCCCTGAAGTTCAGAAGCAGTTATTACAGCAGGGCTACCCACAATTTGCAATTGGCAAAACCCATAATCAGGACACATTTCACTGATGCAATCAGCTGTTATGAAAAAGATATGTAATCCTATTTCATGAACAGGTACTTTGTACAGGAGCTATTTGGTTCAGGAAAACACTAGTTACACCCAAGAAGACATTCACTGAGAATGGGAGCAGCAGGTTGGTCCTAAGTGTGTCTGTACATATGAGGAAAGTATGTCCAGAAAGTCCTCATATTCCTTCTAAAAAACACTCTGGATACCAAAGTGTACACACACAGCCAGTACCTATCATGATTGCAGGTGGGAGTAATTTTTCCCATACAAAAGTTCTGAGGCAAACCATTTAAAACAGATGAAAAGAGGGGACAAAACCTGCAGTGGGAAATGTGAGTCAGACATAAAACATCTGCATTTAAAAGAAGCAGGCACTGTCATCTTTCATAATTACAGGCTGAAACAGGCAGACACCAACCAGACCTGAGCTAGTTTGGTGGTGGGATAACACCAAAACTGACTCATCATCTCAGCAAGGTTATCTAAGTCTTCAGATATTACATTCAAACTGAAGCATACTAGAACAACCAAGAAAATAGTTTAATGCTGGTAGGATATATGTTTTGGAACAGAAAGTTTGCTGGGGAAACCATGGTCATCCAGCTATTGCCTTTATTCTGTACCTTGAGTTTTAAGAAGTTAGCATTTGCTTTAGTCAACTGTTAAGCCTATTCAGCATGGTTGAATCAGCATGAAACTAGAAAACAAATGGCCTACTGGGTTTAGAGATCTCAGGTTAAAGTATAACAATGCTCCCAAGCAGTTCAGCAAGCCCTGCCTTCTGAGACACACTTAGAGTAATCCAACAGCAGGGAATATACCCTGCCAATCTGCAAAGTGTCAGCAAGAAGCTTAAAAGGAATGTCTTCCACTGGAAGGAAAGAGCAAAGCTCCCCCATCCACCAGAGAAGAGATCTTACAGTTGTATTTTTCATTTTCAAGTCAATACCATTTTTCTCCAGAAGCAAAGTTTCCTGAAAATTTCATCTCAGTGAAGCTCTGAAAATTGCTGAATTTGGTTCAATTCAAACCCAAATCAAATTTCAATCTAAAAAAAAGAAAATCCTGACAAATCAGAAATCCCACTTTCAGCAAGTCAAAGCTGTGGAACAACAGCAGAGAAAAATAGAAACTGCAAAGCAGCAACGTACTAAAATAGTTTCTGAATAACACTGTGTAGCTAATATGGAAAATAGTTTGAAACAGTATATATACATGATTGCATTCATTCCCTATTTATCCTAATGTGAACATTACTTTACTCCTCCAGTCGATAGTCCATAAGGCAGTATCTTATAATCACCATGTCTCTCTGCAATAACTTCCACCACCATGCTTTTCTCTATTCTGCAAATAACTGTTTCACTAGTCATTGATAAATAAAAGTATAATTAAGCCTTGCTTAAAAGTTAATTTTCACATACGGAAAAGGGCATGAACATCTCCTATTATCAGTGTGGAAAGCTCATAAACAGAATATTAAGTCCAATGTAATAAAACTGAAAAGCCTCAGTTCTTGAGTACAACACACACACACACACACGCCCCAAGATATCTGCAAGAGATGGAGTACTGTGATTAACTCTATTTGTTTCAATAAATGGAGATTATACAGTGACCTTTACTTCAGCTACCTCCATTTCTCCAGTTTTAATCATTATGCAAGATTTGGTAGAAATCATTGCTGATGCTTTACTCCTCAGGGGGCAATTAGCAGAGAAGTGAATTCACTAAGAAGTCAGCAAATCTCTTCACTTCACTTCCTAAAAATGACAGGAAAGAGCCCAACTTTCTTGCACTGTCATAATACTCATCTATGGCTGGAAGAGAAAGAATCCTGACAAACCCAGTGTATCATGCAGTTACATAAACCTGTTTCAATTAAACATCGAAGAACAGGAATGCTAATGATATAAAATACATTCTGCTATACTGCAATTAAAAGTTTCACTGCACAATAAATAGTAACTTTACAGTTTTCATTCTAAAGGATTATATTGATACATTCTCCAGTAGTGAACCCTCTTCACCTTACCCTAAAATACAGCATCTTTTTTTTTAAACTATTATTTGAAGTACTTCTAATATAGAGTTGGCACATCAGGGTTTTTGTTTGTTTTTGTTTTTAAAAGAACTTCACATTTCATTCAATTGTCCAGCATTGACCTTCATGTCTATTGCAAAGGCTGTTGGTGAACACATGCTTTTGCATATTGTATTACTTTTGCATATGTTGTTTTGCACTTTGTTAGAAGTGCAACTATAAATTCCTTGTGCATGCATAGCTATCAGTTAGTGCTCTTTCAATATACAGCCATCATTTCCATTCAGTAATATTATTCTACTTCTGTCATCCTCTGCTACTTAAAATATACTTCATGTCCTGCTACAAATTAAGATGTGGTAAAGTTCACAAAAATTCAGGTAGTTTTGTATTGCCAAGGAAAATAAAAGCAGTATTAGCAACCAGCTAGGCAGCAGAAAAAGCAAAGAGAGAAATCTGCTATAAATCTTGTTGCTCTCAGCACTTTAGGCACTTTCCTTATACTTGGGATTCACAACCAAGAACTCTTTCTGAAAAAGACAATTAAGCCTTCCTTCCACAATCACCCACTCCTACCAAGAACCAAGCGTGTCTCTGGAATTCTATTATAGCTATAATATTAGAAGAATATTTGAGCAGAAAGGAGAGACAAATTGCACAGGGTGGCCCAAAGAATTATAAAAATCAATTCTGCGTTCAAAAAGAGGAAAATGAAAATATACGCTTAATTTAGGACACGCTGACATGGAAAAATTTATAAAACAGGTCCCCCAAAAGAACTTGAGATCCCTAATTACTGCAGTGATTCAGAGACACACTTATCTTTATCACTTGTATTAGAAGGGGAGAGGGAAAGGGAAATAAGCCTGTAACCTTTTCAGTTTCCTCTCAACAGGGTAAAGAAGGTCTGGAAATTAGTTTCTTAGGTATTTTCAGGGAAACCATTTGTTTGCTGAAAACGTGACCTAACTATGAAACTACACAGGAAAAAATGAACAAGAACATGACAGAAATTTTCGGAAGAGCCTACATAAAAGCATTTTAAGGCAAAAAGGAAGGCTTTAATTTGTTTTGAAATGTAACCAAGGCTACATAAGCATGAAATACTTCAAAAATGCAGAAAGCATTGCATGTACTCATTTAAGAAAATATTTGCACTCTTTCCTGAAGATGCACAAGTATTTCAGCAAGAAAACATGGGGAAAAAAAATCTTCCTTTGAAAAAAATTTTTTTTTCTTTAAAGAAACTCTTTTTGGTTCTGTTGCTGGAAAAAAAAAATTCTGAAAAGAGGCAAACTTGCTTTTTTCCTTCTGAATACCTGGAAGTTTTCCATGGCACTAAATAACAGACATCCTAAAAGTGAAATGTATTTTAACAATTAGACCTTAGAAACAAAAAGACTTGTAAAGGAACCACTTAAGAACTATTTATTTCCTATCAGGAAAAGTAACCATGCTCTGTCATGTTTGTTTCATCATTTGGCTGAAACAAAAAAAAAAAAAATTTTTTTTTTTTGATGAAGCTCGGGGGAGGGAAGGTGGTTGCTTTGTTCTTTAAATGATGCAGTATCATCATTAAAGCTGACTCTGAACTAAGGGAATAAATAAAAAAGGGGGAAATGCTCATCTAAATCTGTATTTCTAATCAACTCTGCATCTGCATTTACCACCAAATATGCAAGTGAGAGATTTGTTTGTACTGACAATTGGATTTTTCCTCTGAGAACATATATTTGCTTTAGTCATTTTCCACATGAAAGTTAACACGAAAATTTTCAAATGCTTAGCAGACAACATCCTGTACTTATGTTTACAACGTATGTTAAGAAGTACTGCCTCATGATGAGACATTGCATGGTAGCTGGAAAGACAATACATGTTTCCATAGCCCCTTGCTATGTAAGTCAAGAAAGTCCCTTAAAATATTTTAACAGATTTAGACCTGTGTTTTAGGACTACAGGAATCTATTTATCAATCAGTGGAAGTCAAAGGAGAGGCTCATAAAAGAAAGGGGAGATTAAGTTTACCAATCAGATTACCAAAATACACTTTTTGACATGCATTATACCTACACACATTACCTGAACAATATGCAGATTTAACATCCACCTAGTATGCATTCTAATTTAACTAAATGGCAATTTATATTCTGCAACATGAACAACTTGGATATTAATACCAGCATACACTGTAATATTCGCCAGCAAGGACTCAATAGTTTTCCATCTAAAAATCAAACTAGAAAATAACATATGGGCTGCTAAATATTGCGGGATAACTTCTGCTTGTAATTACACAGTGGCAAGTCTAGAACAGCCACAAATAACCCCATCTTACAGTACTGTATTAAAATACATTCTATTGCTCAGCAGTTGCCAGTCATGCAGTAGGAAATTCTTACTCTCACCAATACCCCCTTAACCTTAGATGTACCATAGTGTGTAATAACATGAATAAGACAAGCATACAACACAAACACAGTAGCGATGATGTCAAGACTACTGGCACTGATTATAGTCTCTATGGTGAAATGAGTAGATATCTAACACTAACATTTCCCAATACCACTGTTCTTACTTGAATATATCAATTGTAAATGCCAGTTTAAGAAAGGTGCATATTGCTTCTTATTTATAGTAGCAGCTGTTTTACTCTCTTTTCTGAGAACCTGAACAAGTTAATTAAATTGACAGCTTATGCATTTTAGTACAGTTAAGAGTAGAAGTGTGCGTGTGCATGCAGTTGGGAGTCTTCCCTACACATATTCAATAGCATCGTAAAACTACTGCTCCTCCATTCCTTAAATTTATTAAGAGGAGTACCAAGGTGAAATGAGACAGCTTTGGTAAAGATAAATACTCATTGCATTGTGTTGTCAAGAAATAAGTTACCCTGACAATCAAAATTATATAAGAAAGTAAAGTCTGGAGTCCTGGTTCTCTCCCCATTGGTCCTGTTTGACCCCCATTGATTGGGGGGGGGGAGGGGGGATTCAGTGCTATCACCTAGATATTAGAGCAGTGCAAAAGGCAATTCAGCCCTGAATATCCTCTCAACACTGAAGTATTAAGGGAGGGAAAAGAGCTGATTATAGCTATTAAATCCAAACATGAAAATTATTAAGAATGACTCATCATTTGCCTCTCTGCACCATATAATGGAGATCCCAACACAGTTAAGTACAGGTCTCTCACTGTCTAATCAGCAATTAGTTACTGTTTTCCCTGCACAGCTCCAAAGCCCCAAGATAACACACTTCTTCTACTGCCCACTACTGTCAAAAATCACATATCTAATTTGTTTATTGTTTTAATTATACACTAAAATAGTAATTCTTTCACTAAAATAGTAAAACTTTCCAGCACCAGCACGGCTGCATCTAGTTGTGTACAAAGTCTATCACTCTAGAAATGAGCCAGAAGGGATCACTCAAATACTAGCACTTTATTGCAATAGCACCACTGATTTCTTCTACAGATTACTTACCAGGCCAAGTTCAGTTCAGAGAAGGGAGTTTTACATAGTAAAAACAACAACCAATTGTTTCTACAATGACAGAAAAATCTGTGACCAAGAAATCACTCATTAAGTTAATCCAATGCACTGTCTAATATATAGTGTTTATATGCAAAGTGAATATTATACTAAGATAGAGAACCGAAGTCATCAAAATAAAACTATCTAAACATCAAATTGCAAAGCTGTCCCTTGAACCGCCGTCTTCAAGCTATCTACACTTGCAACTAATTAGAAGTCTGCAGTGATCAGCTTATAAAGAACATTTTTTCTTTTCAGACTAATTCATTTTTTTCGTGGTAAAAAAACAACTGTATTTCATTGTAAATTGCAGTAAGTTAAAAAAAATTTTGCTAGGGTAATTTAAAGGGCACAATCCCCTCATAGGGATGCATAGATATCATTACAAAAGCAACTTTATGCTAGCAAAGACATTCCAATTGAAAAGAAGAGCAACTGCTGGAATATATACTGTATACCATTTTCTAAAGGACATAGTTCCTGTCCTACAATTTACATGAACAGACTCAGCCATTCAAATCTAATTTGGCTAAGCACACAAACATTTTTCACATACATATTTTAGCAAATGTTTCACTCTGGACCTTGTTAAATAATACATGCAATTTATAATCCATTGAGAGAGTTTTAACTGATGGTAAGTTTACACAGAAATACATTGAATACTCTGCATACAAAATTAGCAAGCAGGTGTCCTAAGATGCAGATGCAATTGCATAATTTAAAACATATCTGCATTTAAACAATGACATGATTTGTTCTAATTTTAGTGAATCATCATTTGCTCAGTATGAAATATAACACATTAGAAACAAAGTGTTATGTCAAGACAGATGTGTGGAAGACTAAGGGAGGACTACTCGCTTTATACATATGCAGCATTAGCCTCTCTTTAAAAACAAAAACAAAGTGACCCAAATGTTCTTAGGGAAAACTGGAATAAGTGTGTTGACATAATCCGCACAAATCAATGCCTTCAAGACAGTAATGAAAATAATTGTTCATTACACATAGTTAGAAGTTGCAAATTTCTTGGAAAAAAATTAATAATACTACAGAAATCACAGAACAACCAGATCAATCAATTTATTTCTATAGCTATTACATGTAAATAATACACGCATATATCTAATCAAATTAATCTCTGTCTACATTGTTTTGGTGGTTTTCCTCAAAATACCATCATTTTCTTGAATGCAGACATTATCTAAAACTTTCTGAAGTTCTGTGATTACATCTAATCCACACCTTCAGGTACAGCTGAAACTCAAAAGTCTTCATAGTCTAAATAGGACAAGTACACCACACAGTTCTCTAACAAGAGGAAGCAGTTGCTTAGAATCCATTGTTTGGTCCAAATATTTTCAAAAATGAAAATTGCTTCATATTGCTGGAATTGCTGTTCTGTGGGAAACCTCTAGAATCTGAACAACTCCAGCACACATGTATGTGACACTACTCTGCCTTCCTAGGCAGTTCTTCCAGTTGATCTTTCTTCTTTTTTTGTTCTTCCTTGTTCTTTCCAAAGCTTCAGCAAACTGAGGATGTGGCTCAGCACTTCTGAGTGCTCTTCCAATTTGTTTCTCTCCTAAAAGGAAAGGATAGCTTACATTACCTAACTTGCAACTGAAAAAATAGCTAGGAATTAGCATTACTGTACAACTCAATATTAATGAACATAAGTTTAGAATAATTTTTAAATATCTGAGCATTGGTAATATTTTTGTAAGCATATTTGAACCCTGAAGACTACTAAAACTCTGCAACAACCTACTAAGTGTGACTTACCAGCAATTCAAATACTAATCAATAAATGAACAAGTAAAATCACATTGTCTAAAACATTCAGAAAAAATAGAAGTACATTTCCGAGACTCTTTACTGAACAGCACTAACCAATTTAGCTTCTCATCTCTGATTGGCACACTGGAACTGAATCAACACAAGCCTTTAATGTTCTCCTTTCTGTTACAATCTTTTCTTTAAAAGGCTGTTTTTTCCTGTAGCTGCTATGAGCGTTCCCTCCCCTTCCATGGCTTTTCCCTCTTCCTCCATGAGCTTCTATTGACTCCCAGTAACTACTTCATATGTGCACATACTTCTTAGTTTATCCCAATTTCTTTCTGATGCTGTCCTTTCCAACTGCATCTGAGCCCCTGATTTCCAGACAGGACCCAACCATCATTGATCCTACCTGCAGTTTCTGTTCCATCATCCTTTCTCCCTCTGTTTCTCTGCAGACACTGATGAACTCTGGTTCCCAAAAGTTTTCTGCCAAGGACCTGTCTATCACATGACTCCTCTTCATTGACCTCTTCCATTCCCACCCTACCCAAAACATCCAAATGTGCAGAAGAAAGGGATGCAGTGCTGACACTCTACACACACTGATTAAAAAAAAAGGGGGGGGGGGCTCCTGCTGCAGAACTCTCTTTTTCCTTTGGTGGCATTTCCACAGCCCAAATTCAGCCCAAGGGAAGGGCCTCTGCTCACCAGAGACAGACCTTTACATTCTGAAAACCCAGCCCTGAACTAATCTTAAGATTTCTGGCTGGGTAATTCATTTACCCTCCTTCCCTTTTGTATTCAAGACTAACCAGGCCTCACCTAACTTCCTATTCCCTTTCCTCATACTCATTAAATAAAATCCACCAATGCTGCCATTACCTCCTTTTAGCTTCTCACTCACACAACCACGACTCCTTGTTTAGCCTACTCTCTTTCATGCCATACAATTTCAGTATGCAGGTTCAAGTTACATATCATTATCGTTGTTAAATTAAATCAGGAATGAAGCTGTTAATAATGAGATGAATGTTTTTTTGCATTGCATGTATCCTTCAGCTGAACATGTTTACTTAGAATCAGGACAGTAGGAAAGACTTCAGCAAACTATAGCAAGGCATCTATAGTATGCAATCGATCTCAGTAATTGTCTTACACAGCTGTGAATTATGCTCCAAATTATTTTTCTTGAGCAGAAGAGCATCGTAACTTATTTTTCACTGATGTCTGAAATTTCTGAGGAAGTGCAGCATCTCTGGAAAACTTTCACTCTAGAATAAATAAATAGTTTTCCTGTTTTACTAAAATTAAAAAAAAAAATCCTTGTCAAGACTGGTAGTCAGCCTAGACACAGCTGAATGAATCTGAGGAAACAAGGGCCTGTGAGAAAGCCTATCCAGACTTGCAGAGGCCTTTTACTGTTCCTGTGGAGCACAGAAATTCTTCCAATCTTTAACCCGAATGGCTTCATTAATTCATGCTTTAACTCCTGCAACCATGGGGACAAGTTAAAGTTGTAGACTCTTTAAAGTTTTTTAGCTTGGAATTTTTCTTATCACTGTTTCAGCACGTTAGCTCTTACATTCATCCTTTCTGCCTCATGGGCGATGACTACAACACTAGGATAACATCAGCAACACCTCCCTCCCCCCCAAGTCTCTTTGAGTATATACATGTTAATGAGAATTTTTAAAGCCGCATTTGCTTGCAAACTTGTCCTCCTCACATTGCATCTTACTACCTAAAGGTTAAAATCCACTCAGGTGGATGGAAACTACCATATTTGGAAATCTACTCCAAGTAGAAGAACTCTTTTTCACCTTAAACATGGACTAAAGCAAACTCAAATCACAGTGGTCTACTTTTCAGATTTAGTTGTAGTTTTTTCTTGATCAACTCCAGGGTGTAGGTCTAACACATGTATCAGAATAAATGATGCCTTCCTTAACCTTAATGATCATCTGACATTAACTTTCAAAAGAAATGCAGCCCGTAATTTCTGCTACATAAAATATTAGATCTTAAAATCATAACATTTAAATTTATATGAAAGTAATTTTAGCTTCTTTGTAGTGGATTTAAAAATGTCACTCCAACTTCGAACAAATCCACTTGCTTCACATCGAACCATAACAATTAAGTGCTTGTAAAATGTTTACAATTAAAAGAAAAAAGTATTTTATTTTTTGAAATGTAGAAAAGCTAGTAAAACTGTTTGGAGCATGGAGTAAAAACAAAAAAAGGGGGGAGAGGGTATTTGTGGATTACCCCTTATGATGCAGTTATAATGAAGGCATCAGAACCAGAATTATCTACTAATAGTACTATTAAAAAATATTGGCTATTTTAAAAAGTAAACCTCTTCTGTCATGGTTTATTCAAATGTTTTTAATGCAGCTGCCCAAGTTAGTAGCCTGAAACACGGACCAAAAGAAATACATACAAACACAGACAGACTAATCTAATCAAATCTTAGACGAGCAGTAATATAAAAAATAGCTCATTAGGGTTGTTTCAGTAACTTGAGTTCACTGGAAGGGTTAGGAATAAGTAGTAAAAATACCCTCAGAAAAGGAAATTCAGGGGAAATGCACACAGATCAAGTAGGAGAACATGGAAAAGGGATGGGGGGGAGGGGAGAGAAAGATCAGGCAGAAATAAAACTGTATTTTCAAAATGACTGAAAGTGAAAAATAATTCACAGAAGCAACAGTAATTACCTGTATATTTAGTTGCTGCAGAAAGGCTGCATTTTCTTGATTTCTCTGCAAATCTACCAGTGTCAATTAACATTCCATTACATACAATAGGCTACCTTCTTACATGCACTACAATTGAAAATGAGAGTTGGTCTTCAAGTGCCTACTGTTTAAGACTTCCTTATGATTCAGCCATCAACTACATCATCATGAGTCCAGAATAACTTGACTGAAGCTAGTGGAATCAACTCACTCCAGAAGAGTACTTACCATGTAATTTATACAGTTATGTTGACAAAATCAACTCCACTGAGTTTACAGTAACAAAGACCCATCTATGATAGGCTAAATGGGGGAGGTTCAGTAGGGTGTCATGAAAATGCTCATTTACTCTCTATATAGGAAAATGAAATACAGAAAAGAAGAAAAATGTAGCAGGTAAAAATAACTCCTGGAATACCCTACAGATATACTCAACCGAATCCTACTTACTGTTCTTAATAAAACAATTCCATTAAGTACCTGATACACATGGGCATAAATGGAGTGCTAGACAAGTGAAAGTACAGAATTAGGTAGGGAAAAAAAAAAGCTTACAAGGCAAGTTGCAACAAACTGTTAGGTAGAATTATGACCATGTAAAAAACATATTTCAATAGTTCAAAGGTCTGTAAAGTCAGTTACCTAATTAAAGTTTGACTCAGTCTTCCCAACCGAGTAATTATTCTACCTAAATGAAGAGGACTCCCAACAGCCAAGACAGGAACTACACAACCATAATGTCAACTGTAATATTAAATACAAGGAACAGTAAAGCAAATGTACAAACATATGAGTAAAATGGCAACTGTGCCAGTCTTTGGATAGTCTTATATAAGAGCAGCCACATGCAGCCACTGTATATATGATAACAGAGTACATCCTTTCTTAGTGCTTGACAATAACCACTTCTCAGTGAAGGCAAACGTGCTGCTTGTCTGAAGCAGCACACTTCAAATTTGTTAGCACTGCCTGCATGGATTACGCTAAGTATATGATAAAATTGGCTCTAGCACTAGATTGCTTCATATAGTCTTACAGAGCAAGGGATGTGTCCCATCACCTTCCTAGGTAATGCTGTCTCATGAGCTGTCTGAATGACATAAATAGAACTGAATGTATCCTTTTTATTCCATGGAAACTAATGATGCACATCTTCTGATGGATAATGCTCCATTAATTTTCACATACAGAAAACACTCTGAGAGACACTGGGCTCCTGTAATTTCTTTCGCTGTATTGAAATTGCCTGGTTTTGCTACCATTTGTGCTGGAGTTTATCAACACTGAATTTGCGTTATTATTACAGTACATAAACAGAGTGATCATGGATAAGATTTTTTCATTTTTCTTTTATTCTCCTTAATAATAGCTGCTAATCAATTCCTTTGAAACTTGGTTTGCTCTAGAGAAGTGCCCTGGTCCCAAGACCAATTACTCGCTATTTGCTTCTTCTCCAAAGTAGCAAGAAAAATTGCTCATTTGTGAGTATCTCGAGTTCATCATTAGCCAGAAACAGAAAGAAAAACAAGATATTAAAGCTGTTTGTGATAGGTGGCAGCAAGTCTTTTGCATTTATGCATCTGTCACAGGCAAAACAGTCTTGACTGGGGGAATTTCACTTAATTTAGTGCCAGTTAACAAACTTTTAATTACTGAGTCAAATATAGAGAAACAAACAAAGAAAGACATAATTATACACTTATGGAAACGAGCTCAGATTCGGTCCAACAAATCTCCTCCCCGCTTTCTAGTCCCACTCTCCTTGATTTCGCTGCACATTAGGCTCCCCGCTCCAGTAAGACGACGGAGGGCGCTGAAGGTTGGCGGCGGCACGCAAGGGTCCCTCCTGGCCCCTCCCCGCCGGCCGCGCTCTTCCCCCGCCTTCCCCGCAGGCCGCAGCCCCTTCGGGGCGTACCTGCTCCGGCGTGGGGCCCCCACGGGCCGCAGTCCCCTCAGAGGTACCCCCTGAGCCCCCGGTCGTGGCTCTCCCCGCACCTCTGCTCTCACACACTCCTATGACTCCTCCGGTCTCTCCCAGCCCTGGCGCCTCCCGCCCGTTTTTTAAACGCGGTTGAGCAGCGGCGCCGTGCGCTCTTTCGCTTGGTTTTGGCGCGCGGCTCCAGCCGTTACGGAGCCGGTGGGAACTGGCTGTGACGGGGCGCACAGGGCGGGCCATGGCCCCCTCCCACACAGGGCGCTCTCGCAGCCGCCTGCTACCAAAGCCCGGTTATGTGCGATATAACATCTTTCGAGGGACTTTGCCTCCTTCAAGACCTCTCTGGCTTAACTTACTAGCTGGTTAATTATATTGTGCTGCATCACGTTAAATCACATTAAGAAAACAAGGGTTTGATATGATAGCAATATCTGTATGATAGCCAATCATGTTAGAGCTTTTAATGCTTTTCCAATATTTTGCACGCAAATAAAGATAAAATGTTTGTTATTTCATTAATGCCTCCTCACTAATGTACACAATGTGTCTTACCCCCAAATCTTCCTAAATTTCACAGCCAAAGCTCAGGCCATTTCTTAGGAGTACTTTGTTGCTCTCAGCAATAAAATGGAAATTTCCAGAATGGAGGAGGAAAGCTTCTTGTTACCCATAGTTGTTGACAATAGGTTCTCCACAGATTTCCTTGTGAAATAGTTCATGTGAGAGAAATAAATCTCTCTGTCTGTAGAGCTAATCATGAATGAAAGCTGGTGGAGTAAGCAATACTTGTTAAAAAACATTTTGCTGCCTTCACAGTGGCCTGCAAACATGTTTACAAAGCAGATGGGTCTGAACAGAGCAGTGAGTGGCAGATGGAAGTTGCAGTTATTCATACTTGCAATGTAGACCTGTGCTTGCAAGAACAAATTTTGTGAATTACAGTAACTGATAAAAAACATGTTGCTTTCTATATCAAGTGAAATCTTCATTCCTCTCCAGGTGATTATAAAACACCTACTGATTCAGTGGACCCTAACAATATATATCAGAGATCCCTGCGGCATTTTCTATTTATATGTTTTTTTCCTGCTCACCTTCTTAATGTGATGGATTTGTTTGGAGGTGGCAGACTCTGATGAGGATTAGGTTGGATGCATCAGCCTAGAACAAACTGTATTTGGGACTAAGAATCAATCTACCTGGTTGGTTGTTTTTTTTGTTTGTTGTTTTTTTTTTTTCCCATGACTCTACCACTGATTCATTACGTTGCCTTGGGTAAATGGCTTAATGTTTTTTGTCTGTACTATTACGTGTGTGAAGCTGACACAGTATCACTAAAAAAATGTATTTCAGATCAGAAATGAAAAATGTCATGTTAATAAAACTAAGAATAAAAGTTAAAGATAAAATATGAAGAGGCATTCAAGTATGCATCAATGCTTTGAAGTATTTAAGCTATTGGTGTTGCTATTTCCTGCTGGTATGCAAGTGATAGCAATTAAATTTTTTTTTTTATTATTATGATCAGTATACATGACTAAATAATATCTAGACAGTGCATTTGCTTTAAATGGCCGTCAGTACAGGGGGATCTTTTATGTTGCTATTCTTGTTAATATATTTGTTTTAGGGACACTTGCATTCACCTACCATTTTACTTTCCTCTTAGTCTGATTCAAACATTTTCTGAGGCTTTTCTTTCTTAATAGAACATATTCATATAGTAAGTTAATGTTATAACCGTACCAAAATATTCTTTTGTAGTGTCATGTACCAGTTGGCTCAATGAGCCTATTAGAAGGCTTGAAATTTTAAAATCAATTGACATCCTAGAGCTGTCAAGTAGCCATACTAAAAAAAAGCACTGTGTAGTTGAAGCACCAGCAGAGAAGCTCAGGAGCAAGACTGTGCTTCTTAATTTGAGTACTATCTCACCCAGAGAGATTTAGTCCTAATTTATTTTTTTCTGAAAGGCTACGTGAAAACAGTCCTACTGTATGACCATTTCATTATTATAGCAAGGACTGCAATCATTCCCTTGCTTATGCAACTGTAAAGTGTACCAACAGCAGCATTGCAAAACTCCTGATCCTATTCCATTCAAACAGTTATAGTAAGGAGCACCCAGCATGTGATAAAGGCTACCCAACATCAATGTAAAAAGTTGGTGCAATGACTAAAGGGTGCTTTGTTGCCCATAATCAACCATGCACCACCCCCCGTAACACTTGCAGATTAAGAAACTGCATTATGGATGCTCTGCCTTGCAGAAAGCCACAAAAAGAAATGTTCAGTAGTGCAAAATGCAACAGATGTGTAGGTAGCATTTTGCCTTATATTGGCATTTTTTTTTCTTTAAAACAACTCAAGACTACTGAGCTGCAACTGTGCAGACTGTTTTGCTAGAATACACTCAGTATTTTAAGAATAAACAGTACAGAGTGTTCATTTTGGTTTAAAGTATTTGGTGAACTGGAAAGAGATGCACTAGTAATACATTACAACAACCAGGATGAACATAAAGATCATCAATAAAATCAAGACAACCAGTTTCTCAGACTTATAACTGTACAGAATTAGACCTAATCCAAATAGTTTTAGAAGACCTACTAATTGTGCATGGCCCTTTCACTCACACTGTCTTAGAACATCAGAACAAACAGCAATTAATATTTGAATGTACCCTGAAATGGTGAAACATAGGTCAAATCACAGACTATCAAAAATGTGGTTATTTTAATGATTACTTATGAAGTATTTTTATTTTCTATGAGAAGTATAATCACTTAACACCAGCATCATGGCTTCCTCAGCACAGGGCATGTACCAGACAAAGTTTGACCTACAGAATAACCATCCGCATCTGCAACATTTGATACTCATCTAGAAATTACTTTATTGACAGTAATAACTTAATGGCTAGTCATGATAAGACATCAAAATGGCAGACAGTCATGCTTTGATTATTACAGAAGCCTTCCAACTTTTTAAATAAGTGTTCTCAATTCTCAGCAAATGAAAAGATTTTCATAAATTGTCTCTATTTTGACAGTCAGATAACTGGCTCGGATCACTTTAGATGAACATTTCTATCTTCATTCTTCGTTTACTGTATTAGAGGAGGAGAAATCCTTCCAAATGTAGTAAGGTAAAATAAGTGCTAGAAAAAAAGAAATACATGACTTAACCTATCCAGATTAAATTAAATAAAATTAACAGTAGAATAAACATTGTGAATACATATTTGCTTACACATGCTGACAACTCATATGAGATCTTAGTAGATGAGTTACATCCTGAACAGGAGGTACTGTTTGTGATCTTTTCTGTCTGTTTTCAGACCATATCAACAAAGCAATTGAAAATCTGCTTAACTGGAACACAGTTGTGGTTGTTTCCACTTACTGAAAGTATTGACAAAGCATGAAAATCTAATATGGACCTTTGCAGGACCTGGGCCGTTTTATGACTGATAAGTTTTTCATCTTTGAAATGTATGGATAAATTCCTAGTTTTCTTATGGTTATCTGCAACTCTAATGCATTTTGTCTGTGTTGAAGAAAGATATGAAAGTGTCAATTATGAAATACAAATGTCCCGTCATTTTGCAGACAGCCTGACCATTTTACATTACACCACAGATTTCTGTTCCACTTACTTGCTTTGTCCTACTTGTGCTAAGGTGTCCATTTTATTCTTTGAAAAGGGTGGAGCACCATGAACATACTACAGCATTTTCTATCAGTCACAGCTTCCAGAAGTGACATCACCGGTATGCTCTTCAGAGTGGATACTTTGTGCACATCACAGATAAAGAGAACAGTTGTCCCCTTTCAGTGTAGATTAAGGAGTACAACAGATTGGAAAATTTAACAGTAAAGCTGTCCCATTCAGGGCTGAGCGTTTCAGCAGAACACAGTGAGCCCTATTGTGAATGAAGGTAGAAAAAGAAATGGTAAAAAGAATTAGAAGAGAGAAAAGACAACTGCAAGATGTTAGGTAAGACCATCTCCAGACCACACTTGTATTTGCCTGGCTGAAGATAGAGAAGTGCCATAAAGGCATGGTAATTGAAAAAGTGGAAAAAATTAAGGTACATGCATCAGAGAAGACAGAAAAATAAAATAGGAAGTGAGGAAGAAAATATCATGGAGAAAATGCCAGCAAAAAAGCAATGAAGTAATGCATTTGTTATAATTACTCTGAACCAGCAAGCAGCTAAGGAGAATATTTTTAGTCTCCTGAGTCTTGAAAGTAGTTAATAATTAAAATAACAGAATGCTAATGAGCTTTTACAATGTGTAAGTGATGTGATTTGCAAACTTTAACCAATTATTATAATTTCAAGAAATACAACCTGGATTCTAAGGTCTGCAGCAGCATTGTCAAAATTTGTTCAGACTTTTTGAGTAGCCACAAAAACAGGGCAATTGGTCTTGAGATAACATCCTTAGCACAAAATATTTTCATTATTACATGATGTATCAGCTTGTGTTAGCTAAATGGATGCTCCTCAAGATCTCTTACAGTCCTGTGTAGAGCTGGGCAAGTGACAAATTTCTTATCTAGCTCAAAATTCCAAACAAATCAAATAAACGCGCACGCGCACACACACACACACACACACACACGTACAGAGAGAGAGAGAGAAAGATTTAGATTTAGAACAAAGTATAGATGAAAAATACATTCATGAAATGAATAATACATTTCCATGAGATACCACAATAAGTAAGATAAATATGGACACTTGTTTCCAAACAATCCAGAGCGCAGGACTAAACAAAGAGTTCAGCACAAGTAGTTCATTTGGTGCATTTCAGGTGCAGCTACAAACCAATTGTATTATCATAGGACGTACTTACATCTTACAAGATCAAAGTCTAAGTGAAGAAAGGAACAGAACAATATTGAGTAAATACTTCCCATCAGAAATAAAAGGATGCATCCAAGTACACAAAAGCAGAACAAAATAACCCAGGGGAAGGCAGAACTAGGAACTTCTCTTGAAGGACAGGGGGAACTTTCTGAGCATTAGGAAGAGTACGGATCCTGGCATGGTTCCTCAGTTGCACTCTTATTTTGCTCAGGTGGGCCTAAATCTACAACAGTGCAAACTGTGGAGAGTCAGGGCTGAGAGAAGAACACTTCATGAGCTGCTTAGATACAGCAACAAAGATGTAATTATGGCCAAGCGAGTGCAGCAAAATGGACTAGTACCAATAAGTCAGGAAATCTGTGCTTAAATGGAGTCATCCACCTAATCCAGTAATCCAGTAAAGATAAAGATTAAAAGGAAAGGTAGTGCGGGCAGAGATCCATACAAATACAAGAGGAAAGGAGAAAATGAGGGCACCAGTGCATGCCAGCTCCAACATAGAAAGTAGCACCAATTTCCTTTCGGGGGTAGGAGAAGGGGCTTGAGACAAATAGCCTCCATGGGAAGACATGCTCATGATGCTGCAAGTGTTCTTGCTTCATCAGGATGTTTTCCAGCTCTCTCTGTTCAGTTTTCATTTACATAGGTAGTTTGATAGTGCAAGTTATACAACTTTCCTGACATAAAGTAACAGTAAATTGAGTTCTTAAAAGAAAAATGTTTTTATTTTCTCTGTGCCACTGCCTTTCCTCTAGCATCAGGAAGGTGAAAGAGCTGGAAACCAAGATACTTATTCATGTAAATAATTAAACTCACCGTAATCAACTTACTTATCCGAGCCTCATAAAAGCAAAAACCTATCTAGACTAAGAAACCTACAACTCAGCCAAAAATTATCCTCTCTGAACACTAGGAAAGAATATTCAAGTTTAGCTTTCCTAGCTCATAGAACTTTGGGCTGAAATAAACTCCCTTCTCCAAAAGCTAGACATGACCTAAAATATTCCTGAGCAAAGAATTAAGGAAAAATTTTCAACATGTCAGCACCCGAATATCCTTACCATCTTGTAAAGGAAAAGGAACCAAACTTATGCTACAGGGCTGGCTGGTTTGTCCAGCATCTATTTTCCATAGAATTGTTCACTACACTAACTAGGAGGATTGACTGTCCTCTTCGTATCCCAGGTGCTCTCTTGAGCTGTTCAGAACCTAAGCTGCTATTCGCTTGCTGTCATTACTGGTAAAACAGGGTTTAGAGACCATCTAGATCTATGAGACAATTAGCTCTCACCTGGTGATGGACATGATAAGTTAAAAGAAGAGAGAGAGAGAGAGAGAGAGAGATGCCTATATCTATATCGTATGAGCCACAGGTCAAACCCTATTCACCTATCTCATTCAAGACAACAGTGGAAAAATTTTGTGCAAAAGGCAAACAAGAATTTGTACATGTTTGTTCCGTTGACTTGTAATAGTGATCTGGACAGAATCCATTGAAAAATATCCACTGATTTCCTGCTGTGAATATACACCTTTATATGTCGTTCCTTGGACAGTTAAACCAGAACATCCATTTTTTCAGAACTTGAGTTAAAAAAAAATCAATTTTCTTCTATAGTGTGAAATTCAATACACCAATCAAAAAAGGATCCACAGTGGGAAAAGAAGTGGTTTCTTATACCTGCTATGTGATGATCCTGCATAGCAGGTGATAAACTGTGCAGTATTTCCAATAAATAGAGCTGAAATCCCTGCAACAGGAAGAAGAGAGGCAGTTCACTGAAGTTTCTTGATGTGTGGATGCTGAGAATATTTTGCATAAATATTATGAGAAACTGGTTTATATGTTTACAGGAAATACATAAACACAGGCTCATTACAAACACAATTGCCTGGGTAAATGAATCATAATGAATCAGGTTAGCATGCTGAAAATGATTACAAAGTTCATAGGACCATAGAAGACAGTTGTAAAGTTTAAAAATGAGAACTAAAAACCATTATCTTCTCATGTGAAACCTAAGGATGTCTATTACTCACTAAACAACAATTTATTTACATTAGCAGTGAAAACAAGAGGTTCTACAAACCACATGCTAGGTCTCTGAATTCAGATCAGAAAGTATCTTGCATTTGTCTGGTTGACGTGGTATTGGTAAACAACAAGGATTAACAGTATCAAGAACAAATGGTTTAGGAACACATTTTTTCAAGTTCAGCTTCTTGACCAAGGACCAGGCATGCTTTGAGGGTATATTAAGGGCAGGGGGTGAGGGGGGAAGGACGGGTTTAAGGGAAAGCAGTGAAGCCTGATCTTGCCCTCCTTCTCCAGCATGTGCGCCTATGAGTCTGTGTCTTTTTCTTAGTAAAATGAAACAATTTCTGGGGAATATATATAGGGTGCTGGAATCTAAGCAGAGACCAGCAGTGTTCAATGAAGATGCAAATTATGCATTATTTTTTTCAGAAAGATTTCTACTGAGAGAAACTCACATTACAAATATTTTGTCAGTTCATTATTTTGTGCCATTACATACATACAGCAGAGTGAGAACTTCTTGGAGTCCAAGCCTGGTTACTTGAGCATAAGATTAGCCTTAAACTATAAATATTTTTCTAAACAAAGAGCAAAGACTAGAAGTTAATTCATTACAGAAAAAAATTAGATAGAGGGTAAAAAAAAGTCTTTATGGCAATACTTGGAAAGCCACTACAGCAAATTGTAAGGAAAGTTTAAGATTTCTTAAACTGATTGCTTTTTTTTTCTTTAAACTGAGAGAAAAATATCTATGAAAGTTAAAAATTTTAAATTTTTTTGATTGAAACTGTCATCCTATTTAGCTTTATTTATTTACACAGTATTTAAATAAAGTGAGCCATACAATTCTCGTGACATGAATTTACAATAAAATGAATAAAAATAGACTCCCTTTCAATTTGAGAGGTGGGTTAGCTAATGCAAAGCAGGAGCTCTGACATTCTGTTCTTTTCCTGTATATCTCTGAACTGCTCCATGCTACTCATTTACCCCAAAGTTTAGAGAACTTTTGTGGAAATGTTGAAGTGCAAAGCATATTTGCTAAAAGACAGCTTAACCCAGTTTCTCTTATTCCATCTCTTTCACTGGAGAATGGAGGGGAAGCAAGTTGTAATAAATATAAATACATTAGGGACCTGTTTGAACACTCATTAAAAGACACAGAAATAGAGAAGTCTTTCCGCTAATTTTGAGACAGGTTACTAAGTCCCAAATGAGGGATTTCTTTTGCTGTGGATATTTCTGAAAGGACTTCTGTAACACTGCAACAAAGAAGTAAAGAAGAAACTTCACCATTAATGCTATTTTGTACAGGGGAAAGCAATATTAAGGCTTCCAATTGTGATCATACCTATGAAGGAGGACTAATAGCCATTCAGATCTTCTTAGTTTAGAGGAATTATAAACATGATTTTTACTCCATCTAAGTGTACAAGTGATTCCATATTGATTTATATTCCTTTCCTCTAAAGCTGTGGCACGGCAGAAAATTCTGTCTTCCTTAGGAATTAGAATGTTGTAAATAGTGTCCAAAATTGAAAAATTATTTAAGTTTTCATTAAATACTTCTATTCTAAATAGAAGAAACATGAGCATATGGAAGAAGATAGATTTTTTTTTCCCCTGTAACTGTATTTGGTGGGTTCCTATTTGCGCATTCCCACAGACATGATATATTATTACAGAGTCTATGTCCTGCAGTATTTGACCTCAGCTGGAAGAAATGCTTGAGGAATAAATGTCCAGCAAAGTCATCATCATCTTTATAGCCAGATGAACATTATTAAGTCAGTAAAAAGGGTCACAGTAACAACTATGGGCATTCTAACATGTAGAAAGAATTGTAACTGTATTCCTGTAGGGAACAAGTGTTTTTGCATTGACCAAGAAGATAAATTTTGAGTGGTTTTCTATCTGCATTACATGGATTCCTATGGAAACCCATCAATTAGATTGGTCTTTGGAGTGGGGTTGATAGTGAAAGAAAGACCAGTTATTGTGGATAATACAAAAAATGTTTCATGTTAACTGAACTTTATCAAAATTCTGCTGAAATTTAATATACTCTGCCTTCTGAACATGGTTCAGAAGAGACTTAACTGAAAAAAATAAGCAGAAGATACAGGCAGCTTCAGTAGTACAAATTACATGTAATAACCTACATAAGGATTTTTTTTTAATTGCTATTTTTTTGAGAAAAGGAGAGTTCAAGGAAGACAGACTTGCAGTGCAGAAAAACACTGTATTTTGCTTCTACAGTTTTGAGACTGAGGTTACTATACTATTGTACTGCAGATAGCAAATTAAAAAAAAACTCCCTCTGAAATATTTGTAGTGTGCCCAAAGAGAGAGAGTAAGTGAGAGAAATGTGTTGTTTATATTCACTGCTGTTACAAATGAATGTACTAGCTGCTGTGCATCCAAGCGCATGCATCACTGAAATTCAAACTATAATAGGTCTCTGAAAAAAAGCAATCACAGATGCCAGATTCCTTCAGCTTAAGGAATGGGGGAAAGGAAAAAAAAAAAAAGCTTTAGAGAGCAATCTTGACTGATCTGAACCTTGAAAATATTTTCAGTTTAGTTTGTGTTTTGTCTCAGCTCATACTGCACAAGATTAGATTTACCTGCTCCAGTATGCATCCAATAAGCACAACTGTTCCTGCTGTGTCATACACACACTAACAGTTTCTAAAACTGACTTTTGATTCCCAGCCTACTATCCGGTTAAAAACTACAAATCAGTGATGGGAAGGAAAAAGAGAAAGAGAAAGAAACAGAGAGAGGGAGATGAAGGAAAGGAAGCAAGGAAGCAAGCAAGGATGGAAGGAAGGAAGGAAGAAGGGAGAAAGAAAGAAAAAGAGAGATGAAAGAGGGAGAGACGAAAGAAAGAAATATAGACAAAAAAAAGAAAAGCATCTTTTTAAAGTTTAATCTCAAAGTACCAGAGCAGTATGTAATAGCACTGGGTCCCCTGAATGGGAGATGATTGACTAAAAGGCCAGGAAATAGTATAGTTCTCTCCTGTAGCCCTAGACAAAGATGCTTTTCACAGTGAGCGACTCCAACGCAAGAGCAAGGTGAAGGAAAAGAGAAACAGTTATCAAAGTAAACTACACTGGTCTCTAAAAATCAAATGCAGGATGCCCTCCTGCTGTAGGCTGGCAATTTGTTGGAGGGTCGCTGTTTGAATTTTGGGGGTTACTCAGGTTTTCTTTGTCAACTTTTTCGTTTTCCCCTCCTAAGCAAAAGACAAATCCCCCTAGACAAAAGAAAGAAGTGTGAAATCTTTAGTTGTCTTTAATTTTATTGTACACAGAACTGCATTATAGATGTCTTCAAACTGTTCTGTTATTTATAGTTTGAGACCAGAAGTTCGGGGACACATTTGCTAGGTCCTACGTAAACCAATGATAAAGTAATGTCCAAGCACAGAACATGCTTTGTACAAAAACATACAAAATTTCATAGTAGGCAATATATGGTTTTACAGTATAGAAAGGATGGCAGGATATAATGCTGCAGTATCCTTCATAGTAGAACTTGTGCCGTGGGATATACCTTGGGATAGCAGACCATACTGATAACATTTTAGGTCTCCTTAGAAAGCAAAGGCTAAGTATGAAAAGAAAAAGTTTCAAAAAATCCTTATTTTCAAGAAGTAAGCTATCATTGGTGATCTTCCATTGTATTTATGTTATTAAATGTGAAGGATTTTATGTATCACTAGCTCAGTATGCAGAAAACTCCACAAATTTTGATAATGCTTTCAAAGATCTAGGTGAAATGAGGAGCAGGAGTGGTGCACTTGGAGGTAGATGGAGTCTTGATGCAAAAATCATGTTGCTACTTTAATACAAGTGTGTAAAAGTTTTTGTACTATATTTTTCATATATTGCATTTTTCTTATATTTGCAACACTGATCTGTGTTTTTTCCTCTTTTGAACTAGACTATATGCTGTCCCTCAGTCTAATATTTTCCACCAACTCTATTACACTGTAGAATGCCAAGCAACTGAGAAAGTTGCTCCAAAGTCAAAATTCTGTGAACCAAAACTAATGACCAGCAGACCATTCTAAAACATATGAGGCAAAAAATGTAGTTTCCAGATCTAGAAATTGCATCACTGTATTTCTTTTAACCTGGAAATAAATCAAAGCAGCTAATAACAAAACTGCTTCCATTATATCTAGCCAAAAAATCATCTCAGGAACTAGTATCATTCCTGGTATTACCGCCTATTGGCATAATTCATAAGCATGCATAAATGTACATGAAGAATATTTCTAAAATAGGTATTTCTCATGCTGAGCCCCAAATTGATTACCTTTTTCTGATGCAGAGTAATAACAACCACATGTCATTTTACTCAGCTGGTGACTGTCAACAGGCAAAAGGTACACATTTTCAGTGATACATCTCTCTCATTATAAGCAGAGCTTGTAAAGCAACCATACACGAAACACTAAATATGTGAGAGAATGGAACTGCAATGCCTAACAGCAGGTTGAAGTCAGGATGATGGTCTCAAAGGTTTGACCAACAGGAAAACAAGAATTCAGTTTCATAAGAACTTTCAAGTTTTGACAGATCTGATGTAATGTCCTGTCTTTCAGTATCAGCTAGTCCTGAAATAAGGCTGTTTATTAGATGAAGAACTCTTTAACTTGCCATTATGTAACTTTAATCAAAGAGCTTAACTGGAGTGTAATTTTGTGATCTAAATATAGCTAAATAAAGCATTTAAAATGTACAAATATATAGCAGGCCATGATCTTAAGGTAAACTGTCTCCTAGAAGAGCACTGCTCCATCCCTACATATTTTGCTCACCTTTAACCATCTTATTTTTCTCCCAACCACCACAAGTTCCAGAAGCAAGCAAGACTCAGCAGAAGCCTTCAGGATCAGACACTGGATTCTTTAAAACTTTACCATAGCTCAATAATATAGTCAAAGAAACTTTACTCCAGATACAGCATTGATATATCCTTTAGCCTATTAACTTACATAGTCAGAGGAAAAAAAGATTAAATAGTTCAGTCCATTTCCTTTCTCAGTAATCAGGTTCCCTATCCAGCTTTGGAAGGAGCAACTGCAATCCCCATTATCAAATGCTCATCCAGTGGGATAAGCATGTGGCTCAGGCTGTGGCCTGACAGTCCTATTCAGATGAGCAGATGAGCATTATCATAGAAAAAAGTCAAAATCATGTGAAAGTCAAGATCAGCCAGGCTTTATGAAATGTTATACTGTTATATTTTATGCTTATATTAGCATGCAATTAATATTTCTAATTCTATAAGGACATAACACTTTTAAAAAACAAGTGAAGACATGGACACAAACATTAGCAACAACACTGTAAAGACATAAAACATTGTTCTATAATCTCATATTGCTACTGGACATTTCACTACATTATGATGTGTCCTATCTGTACTGCCACAGAAGGGCCCAAGGTGGGCAAGGCTCTGTAATGAGAAGACTATTAACTCTTCATTCCCAGCAATTTTGTAGTTTGTACAGCGTCACAATAGATGTCTCCTACAGACAAAGTGAAAAACAAGTGAATATCTTCCTTTATCAAAAGACGTGAGATAATAATATCCTTCAAACACCCTCCATATGCTTTTCTTTTTTTTTTTCTTTTTTTTTTTTTTTGTATCAGGTAGGATTACACTTAGTCTTCATTCCTAAGTGTTCTGGATGTCTGCAAGGCAGAGGGTAACAACATGACTACTGTCTACCGTTTATGTCTACTGTTGAAAGGATCCAAAATTCAATTCTATTCTATACAAGAATTCCTGTGTCTATATACAAAACTGCCAAAACTAATGATACAGGGAATTTTGAATGGTTTTCAGTAGTTTGAGATACATATCAGTGTTTTAACTCTGTTTCAGCAAATAAGGCTGTTTTCATCTTGTGGCAAAAACTAACAGAACCTATATTTGTCTCTGAGGGAGGCAAACATGACAAAAAAGAAAGATTGAGAAGGGCTTCATGTGGTGAGGAGGTGGATGGTTAAAAAAAAAAGGAAAAAAAGAAATATTCACTACTACCCTGTTTTCAAACAGGCTTTAAAAGAAAGTGAGCTTTGATGCTACTCAGTCAATATTAATGTTCATAAATATATGTATTAAACATCTATTTTAAGAAAATTCTCTACTATGTGTCATGCTTTGCCTTAAAATATCTTATAAAATTTTAATTCAATTCATGAGAATCAGGCTTAAAAGTCATTAAGACAGCATGAAAGTTAGAAATATCTATCCTGCTAGCCACTTTTTCTTCTCTTTTCTTTTTTTTTTGAAACAAGTGACATCAAAAATCAAGACGCTCATTGTTCTGTAAAAGCAAACTTTGCTACTTTGGGGATTTCAAGGTTCAACTGAATGATGAGATCCTGACTGCACACTGCCAGGCTCTTGAGTCTATATTTGCAGCCTGCTTGTTTAATAGAACTTAATTTGAATTCCCAGTTTGAATTTTGCAATGTTTTAAACACCTGCAGTGTTCTTCTAAGGCAGGCTATTTTCCCACAAACCTTTATTACATTTTTGCAATGCTCAGTTGTGATGCAATAGTAAATTTCCTTATGTTGCCATCAAATTTTAAAATGGAGAGAATCTGAGGCTCTTTGCAATTCCTTTCTTCATGATCTTTTCTACTAGATATTTGATATGCTTTTAATTAATAAATTCTTCCCACAAAAGCAATAAAAAGAAAACAATCCTATTTAGAAATGCTCATTTCATAACAAAAACCAACAGATTAAAACAAATTCAGAAATACTAAAGGAAAATTAAACAGTACTATAACAAGCTTATGGCTCTGTTCAATAGAGACATCTTAGACTTTTGGTCCCATTTATTTCAAGTTTTCCAGGAAAATATCATCCATAAGAATTTACGCTGGAGTTCTATTTAGTGCTTCAAGTGTTGATTACAAGGTGAGGTCAAAATTGGTCATGGAATAGAGTTTATTTGGAGTGAGGATTTGAGGGTATTGCTTGACAGGTGTGTAGGAGACAGAAGGAAAAGAGGTGCTTTTCCTGTTGGGGCCGTTGGGGGGGACGATGGATGGTCATATAACATAATTTGGTAGAAAACAGAACTTTGTCGGTTCCACTGCTAAGGTGAATTTAAGTAACAAGAGCAAAAGCTGTAATCCAGAATTTACTGAATTCTAATAAATTCTATGAGCATTATGAAATTAATACTGATTTCCAGTGGGAGCTATCTTTGAATAAGAGTGGTGCCACTTAGTCAAATGGGAACCATGTTTCCCCAGGGCTCTCGTAACAGCTCAGTATCAGCGCCTTTCCCTGGTCAGGACCCCACGGCTTCCCTCACCTTACAGATCAGGAGCATAGGGGCTGACCATCATCACAGGGGAGATCCTAATTTAAGAATGATTTCACCAAGAGCTGCATTAGAGAATAAAAGACACCAGTACTCCCCTAAACTCTGCCACTGTGTGAGCTTGTGACAAGTTTTTTTGACATTTTTTGGCAATGGGGAGGAGAGGCGTCCCAGTGTGCATTCACAGGTCTGACTTACTCTCCATTTTGAAATAGACCTTGATTCTGTCACTCATATACTGAAAACCTTGGGGGCTGCAGGAAGAGAGGAAAGTGGGAAAGGTAGTATTAAGGCTTCAGGAAAATAAGTGTATCAAAAGGACCACTCTGAAGTAGTCCTAAGTGCTAAAAACTCATGTTTTTAATCAACCTAAAGGAAGCTGGTACTTTGCCTGTGTAACTAGAGCTTTGAAATTAGCTCATAAGTTACCTGACAGAGCAATCTGGAAATGGCATCATCCCTCCGACTTGGCAAATCGCATGACTAAGCAAAAGAAATTAAAAACAGACAAACTTACTGGATTTGCACCCAAAACATAGCTGAGTTTCCTGTGCAAGTTTTGGGAAAGGGCGAGGACACTGAAAGGGAGCACTGCACCCAGCGGCTTGCAGTATTTCTACACATTCTGGGCATCCTAAGAATAAAACGTACACATTTGGGAAGCTCCTTTGCAAAGCCTCTCTTCTTTGTAATAATTGAGAGATACTCTTTCAAAAAACAAACCATAAGAAACAGTATCCATAGGAAACCCTGGAAATAGAATATATTCATACCTACACCTAGGCGGCTCAATTTTAGAGCCTCATCACCAAGAGAAATCTATATCTGGGAACATTCCTGCAAGTTAATTTTTTGCAGGGATCATTCAGTATTCAATCTTATTGGCCTTAAAAAAACCACACACACACAAAATCCAATGCATTCATCTACAATCAATAACAAAACAAGCCAAGGCTGTAATAAAACTCACCTGTTTTGAAGTAACGCAATGAAACCTCACCTCAAATAGTATTTATATTTGTTCCAAGTATCATCAAATTTGCTCTCAGACTACTATTCCCTTTACCTGGATTTGAGTAACTCCCAGGTCCTTGAAATGGTTTTCTGACAGAATATTTAAAACTGTGTGTTTCTCTTACAAAAACTCTAGCATAGCTCTTCAGATCTTATAAAATCAGCCAGTGCACACGTGTATAAAAAACAGTTGTTGATTTCTGCACCTTCACCCCATGAGACCTCAGTGGAACAAGAGCAGAGCTAGATTCACAGCCCTGCGGGATCTTGTGAGAATCAGAAGTTGTGTGTACAACACATCTAAGATGAAGAGAGAAATGTCTATGGAGGGAGGCTGCCTTCCACCAATTAATAAAATCAGGTTCTCATAATTCTATAATTGGTCAGGTCAATATAGAACCTTAACAAGGAGATAATATTACTACTGTAAAACACAAAGCATGTTGCTGACATAACTTTCTATTAGAAGGATTCTTTATCATTACATTTTGTCAAAAAAAAAAAAAATCTGATTCTTCTAAGAACTCCTATATTAAATTTGCTAAACTTCAGCTAGTTCTCCAAATATCTTTAAGTGAATGCTTGTCTTATCTCTTGAGCAAAGTGTTTAAGCAGATGTTCGTCTGTAAATCAATCTTATGAACAGATAAGAAATCCTTGTGGAATAAAGTAGACACATTAATGAAGAGCTTGCTGTAGCACAAATTTCACTTATTTCAGAGAAGTAATTATTTTAGAAATGTTACAAAAACCTGTATCTTCTAAAGCGGTGTCTAGCTTCACTTTTAATTAGACCTTTAGCAAATAAAGCAAACTGACAAATGTATCTCCCAGTATTGGTTTACTTATCTCTGTCAGTTCTAATTTCTGGTAATTGGTTACATAGGCGCTTAGTTGTTAGCTATTAGAAAGTAGTTATTCTGAGTGAGGTATTTTACCTTATTTTATTCTAGGAAAGGAACAATGGGAGAAAAAACAAAAATATTGCATGTTATGCTTTATCACTGAGGTACTCTTAAGCAAGATAAACCTTAAACATGAATGTAGAGACAACCACCATAGTACTTTTTAATGTCCTGCTGATTAGATTCTACACATGATTCAGTAAAATAATAGATATATACCAAATAGGACATGTGGGCATTTTGATCTCAGCTGAATCGTGAGTATAAATGACTGTTAAGGAAAAGACAAAAAATCATATTTTCCCCTTTCCCTGAACTTGTTTGAACCTTCCCAGGAAAAATGCATAGTTTATGAAAAAAGATCTTAGTATAAGTACATTATAATTTTGTGGTGAAGTGGTGAAGACAGAATTATGACTATCTAGCATACTTGGTATTACAAAATTTTAATTTTCTATCTAGAGGTCTGTTTTTTCCTTATGCCATAGAAGTTTGTTTACTACAGGCCATTTTCTCAGGCACATAATTATTTTGACTTTAAATATAGCAGCAGTTATTTATTATGAGACACAGAAGCTGTTTAGAGGTGTGACAGCCGTGGCATCATATTACATTTTTCTAAATTACAAAAGTCTGCTATTATACAAGGTATTTTACCTTTACTGCAGATATAAATTATCTTCAAAATGGGGTACCTGTCTATAAATCTGAAACTTTTTCGTGCAAATACAATGTGTGTAAGGCATGAGAATTTAACAGCCACTAACGTCTCAAAAATTCCCAAGTCAGAAAAAACAAGGGCATAAAGGAGGCTTTGCTTAGATCGAATCAGAAGATCTACAATACATGGTAAAATCATTTGCTTACATTTGATAAGTGCTGTGATTTAGCATGATGTAGTGCTGCAAAATACAGTCTACAGATCTCCATTAAAAGCCAGGAAAAAAATATACAAATGCCCTACAAAATTTACACCCGTGAGCATTTAGTTCAGCAAGTAATTCTTCAGCCTCTTAAATGCTGCATACAGTCTCCTTCCTGTTGTGTTAAAGGTACACAAGGGCTAGGGTTCTGATATCTTTAAGTTTATTCATAGATGAATAGTTTTCTTCAGAGCAGAAAGTGGTATTAAAAGTTTTCTCTGTCTTGTACCAGTTACAGTACTATCAGTTATAATAGCAGTGCATTTGATAGCAAACACCACTGCTTCACTTTTCTCTGAGAAGGACATTTGATCAAAAAGAGGACAAAGTACAAGTATTTGTACAAAGTAGCAAGTATTTCTGAGGAGCATCCCTACAGGAAACTAATCACCCTTAAAAAAGGTTCTCTGGGGAACATTTTCAAATTGTATGAATAGCCCAAGTTACCAACTTGCTTATCAAATCTTAATAAAGAGGAGATAAGCCATCTACTGCAACTATACAGTATACATATAAAATATGAAATCTTAGGAAAAAAGTATTATAATCAGAAGAATTTTTGGAGAAATATTCAGACTAAGTTAGAGTCTCCCTGGGAAAGCGTAGAGGTTGAGTAAGAGTACTTTTTAAACAAATTCCCAACTTCCAAATAGTCTAGATGACTTCAATAGAAGAGAGAACATTCTCCTGCAAGCTCTTCTGTTTGTATTCAGTGACACAGTCAAAAAAACAGCTGTGTAAAAGAAGCTTGGTTAACAGCCTATGTGGTTGCTCCTACCTCTGTTTGGACTTAAACTTGTTTTCTGACCTAAAGGCATAGTTTTAGTATTGTTAGCAGTGCTGGGCTAACACCATTACAAAATTCTAAGTTAGATTTTTTATTACACAAAAAATATTGTGAAATTATTGTCATTGTGTAGGGCTTCTGTGACTGCTGAGAAAGCACTACAGCTGTGATGCACTTATCCTAACCTGACCATTAAAGAAATAACAGAGAGATTTCATATGACTGATAATAAGCAAATCATGCTATTGCCTTAGAATTAAAAAAAAAAAAAAAAAAGGAAGTAACCATAAGTGCTTATTCTATTGTTTTGCCAGAGATAAAACCTTCCATCCTGTTTAACCTACACTTGCTACAGACCAGTTTCCAGTGGGGTCTCTACCTGGCCTACGTATGGGCTTTCCAAAACCCATGCAGAAGGCCAGGTTCACAGGGAAACAAAGTTTTTCTTCAGAGAGCTAGTTTCCAGGAAAGCCATTTCACAAAGTGCAGACTTCATCATTTGCCAACAATAACTGCCTTTTGTTAAAATAAGCAGAACTACTTAATCTAATTCTATTGCCATTGTATTGCAAAGCTGGGAAGTTAAACAGGGGAGGCATCGAAAACTTTCCCAAGAAAGCAGGCTAAAGCTGCTGCTGTAACGCACAATCTCATCCATCAACTTTCAAGAATATATTCAGGTGTTTTTGAAAAGTTTGTTCTAGGGCCTGGAGCACAGTTGACTGAACGAGAAACCTGCCAAGTTTAGAGCAGGGATGGCTGTAACCCGAACAATAAAGAGAGGCAAAGCTGTACTGAGGGCACATTCTTTGCAAAATCTCATCGAGTGACCTATAAAACAAACATTCATATTGTGGAGAGTACAAGGGCATGTATTTGTGACAACCAGTTATATTTTCAGTCTCTGCGTGAAGGGTGTGCTGCATATTCATAAATTAGGAGTTTCTTTTGTTTTCTCATTAATAATCCTCAGTCTGAGTATCATTTCTCAGATCATTTTGAGCTTCCTTTCCCCCTATGTACCTCCCAAAATTAACGTCCAAATTAAACTTCATTTCAGAAGAACTTCTATATCTCTCGTTTGCAAGCCTTTATACTTTTTAATGGATCATTGCACAAGCTGGGAGCATTCTTCCCTCATCTAGTTCTTCATAGCATGTCTAACAGCAGACTCTAAATTTAGTTTCCCTAGAAAGCATGAGTCCACTGAGCAACAAATGAAAAACTTACTTAAAAGCTTTAAGGGCTTACTAATTTAAGTTTTCCCACAAGGGAAGAAATTTTGTTGTTTTTAATAAGTGCGGTTCTAGCCACAGGGCAAACATATCTATGTCCTCCTTTGCCTTTCTTTAGTGTTCCCTGGTAGGAGTTTCAATTCATTTTGAAGATATTTAAGCAACAGAAATCAAAAGTTTTTTAAAGCATTTTTGTAGGGATCAGTATGTAAATTTAAGGTCAGAAGAGAACATTAAATCTCTAACTGAAGCAAAGAAAAAAGAAATAAGTCACTCTTGTTTTGTGCTCAGTAACAGTTATTTTGCAAGACACTTATTTTCTTATTTTCATTATAAACCTAGCATTCATTTCCTCAAGCACTTAAGCAAAAGTAGTTAAAAAAAATCCCCCAGCACACCAGCCAACAAGTCATCAAACTGTCTCTCGCTCATGAAGTGGACAAGTAGACTCCAAAGGCTAGGTTCCTCTGTGGAAAAGACAAAAATTCCCAAACCCTGACAGTACAAAGATAAGCATTACCAGCCTACATATCCCATTACATTTTAGTGTTTAATGTAGAGCTGAGAAGGCAAGTAATGTCAGGACATGTCTGTAAAAGAAATGTTTACAAGTGTATCAGTATAAAAATATCAGTGCAACTAAACTAATATGTAATAGTTTTGTGTAGGCATTCTTATTCTGGGAATGGAGTGATTTTTGTATTTAGTGTAAACCCTTTGAAAACAGGCAGAACTGGAAAATGAACATTTTGAGAAGATAACACTGTGGTCAAAAATATTTGCAAGATTTTCTTTCCTTCTCTCCCTGACATACACTTTCTAGTCCTAAAATGACAAGCATGTTCATTACTGAAATTTCAGATGATACTACATTAAAAATATACTTGACTTTTTAAATAAATTTTCTTAACACAAAACAAGCTAAAAAGAGATATAGTGCAAATTTATTTGACCCTGTTCAGTCAAGCAGAAACATATAAATGCTGCAGTTAAACATGATAGGAGGGATAAGAGTAGCAATCTAGTACAGAAAACAGTGACTAGTACAATTACTTTTTTGACACATAGATTAAAAATTAATTGAATACAAAATGTACTTAGGGTCACAGAATCACAATTAAGGTTTGTATCTGGATATCTAAATGGAGCATTTTAAAAACATATTTCTTAAAAAATTTCCTTGTTTGCTTCCCCTCCGTTCCAGAAGGTTACTGACGTCAAGCCACCAACATGCTTTCCTCAGACAGCCAATCTCTTGATAAACCAGTTATCTCCAGAAAGTCATGGGTGAGTGGACCAAAAGTCCCCAAAAATGCCCCCACTTTTTCTTGATGAAATCAGATTCAGGGATTCAAGACCACAAAGCTTCCTGTGTATTTATGTCCTTTAGAAGCCTGTAATAGCTAACTCTATTTAGCCTGTATATTGTTAGCCTAGCTAGCTAACAATTATAATTTTAAATCTGAATCACCACAGGCATTGTGAAAAAATAGAGCCTATCCAATGAGAAGTTTTATAAAATTTGGATTTGGTAGTTAATGTACAAAATGGTCTTCTTTTCTCTGCTACAAAATTAAGCAGTTCTTCCTAAAAAAAGGAAAATGCAGAGAACAAATTTAATAGAGGGAGAAAGAGAGGTACTTTAAATTATAATGGATAAGAAAAGAAAAACACCTTGCTTTGAAAAATAAGAAGACACAAACTAAGCAATTTTTAGCTACGCAATCAGAGTTTTAGAAAGCAGATATTCAAGTAGTGTAATACTATTGAATTACACATGGGTAATAGAAATTTTAACTAGCAAGAACATTTTATTTTAATTACCTTTATTCACTGAACTTTCATGCCCAGAGTTATAACAGCATGTATGTTTTCTGCTCCTGTGTTTGTTAGCAATTTCTTATAGAAATGTGAAAGAACTCGAATGGGAGATTCAAAACTGAGGGCTAAGAGTGGTGGACAAAGCAGAGAAAGCCATTTGTACAAGACACAAAACTTCCTCAGGAGATAGATAGCCAAAAACTGATGAGTGACATTGTTTGAAAATCAAAGACTACTGTCACTTCCAGAGCAAGATCAAAGTGTGTGTCTTTGACTTTGCTTTCCCTAGCATACTTATCGTGCATATCTTTAAATAAAAGAAAATGAACCACATGAAAACAAGATAGCACTGCAAAATTGCAGGGGCTTCTATCTCTGGATTGCCAGTGAGAGAAGAAACAGTATGAGAAGCTGTTGGCCATGTCACCTGATGTGCCATCAGACAGTGCTTAGATGCTAAAACAAAAAATGTATTTTGTGAACTTGTTTTAACTGAAGAAAAGACTTAAGTGGGAATTAGTGATTCCTGTTCCTAGTCTGCCACTCATTCATTATGCTACCATAAGAAAATGTTACGATATCTATGACTCAGGCTCCTACTTTTTACTGATTATACTGTTTATCCTCAAAGAAACTTTGTGATAATTAGTTAATTAATATTTGTAAATAAAACTTGAATTTATGCTTCACTTTTTTTTTCAGGTCTTTTCTAAAAAACGTTTCAAAGCCAAACCCATATACTTGATTAACTACATGGTAAAGTCTTTTATTTATTTATCTGTTATTGAGAAACTTAAACTTTCTTTATCTAGTAACCTCAACATTAAATCCTACCAAAAGATAGTACAAAATATCAGGATATTTCATAGTCACTCAGATAAAAAATGATGCATTTACAAAAATAATATGCAGTCTTAACAAAGGATTAATAATATCCTGGGATAAAAAATGATTTAGGAATATATTAGAGATTAGAAAGTAAACAAAATATAGAGAAAATGCAGGGGTTTTTAATGATTGAGAAAGGAAGCACCTGACAGCTGATTTTAATATGGTACCAGCTTCCACAGAAATTTTTTAAATCCTTTCCAGGATAGCAAAGATTTTGTAAATGCTTTATTTGTGATAGTTCATTGTCCCTGAGGCCACATCAGCTTTTCCTGGCATCAATGATATAGATGAGATTGTTAGTTCTAGACCTTCTGTCAAGGACAGATAACAGTTGCAGGGTTTCACTGTACCAACATAACATATGCACTCATCAGCACAGATCACGTGAGCTGACTGTATGCTGTCCTGCTCTTTTTCTGCATAGCTTCCTCTTTATCATAACAGAAGATGGGAGTAAAGAAATAGAATCACTACCAAAGGCCCATGTGTTAGATGTCTATGAAATACTCAGTTGCATCTTGTTAGCACAGGGTAAAATATTTGTTCTTGTAGTACAGTGACAGGATTTGAATAGCTCTGCAATTTGCTACAGACATCTTACACTTTCCATAATAAGCCAATGAGACCAACATTGCAAAGGTACTCATTGTTCCTTGGAAAATTGAATGAAAACCAGTTCTCAAGTCATACTTTCCTCAACTAAAACAGAAAAAAAGCCAAAGAGTGCAAATATAACCTCATTAAATAAGACAGCAAGTCTAAGTGGCATACAAGGCTATTAAACAAACTAGATTGGTCCATAATAATAAGAAACATATTTCACATCTGTTGAACAGTTCAGAGTTTTTAACAAGTAATAGGCATGCTAAGCTGGAAAATAGTTGCTATTCTCCATCAGTATATCATTGTCAATGGCTGTGCTGTCTCAAAAGAAGCACTTATCTCATACACTTTATTGCTTGATAGCTTGGTGATTGCTTTTACAAAGCAATAAATTGATGGCCTGATTCAGCAGTGACATTAGGTTATGTTCATTTTCTGTGATTGATGCTTTGAATTAGAACTCTTACATTCTCTTCTGTTTGGAAATATGAAATTCCAAACAGGCAGGCCTGATGTCACAAATAAAATGACACAATGGATATCAGATGGGTGAGATTTATACATTTAAATATATAACTAGCTTGCCTCTTTATTAAAGTTTTTGTAATTTATTGTTGAACGTCCTGTCTTTCAATTAAAAGAATCTAGTCAAATAAGGATAAAGACAAAATTGAAAGATTAGAGTAGAATTTCCACTCTCTGTATTGCTGCAGTAATAGAAATGCATGCAAAGGTGAAAAACAAGAACATATAAATTATTTAACTCTCAATTAAATAAATTGAATAATTTAAACATTTTTCTGCAAGCTTTAAGGTAAAAAGGAATTTCATTATTTTTCACTGGCTAAAAACTCATCTATCAACCATAATAGCAGTTTTATTATACATCGTTCTGAAGTGATACTTAAAGTAGCAAGGCAAAATAAAAATGATGAAAGAAGGAAGGGTGAATGCTAACTGCCTTTCATTTCTTCACACTAAGTAAATTAAATATGAAGCAGTGTGTTAAAACAATGCTAAAGATGCAACTAAAATTCCCAAGAAATTCTTATTTAGATGTCTGATTTTACATTTAACTCACTGTTCTGCCACCTGGGGCTTGTCACATTGAAGAAAATGAAGCAGTTGGAACTTGGAAACAGTTCCTCTCTCTGAATGCTAATCCCAAGGAAAAGTGCTGCCATGTGGGGAGCAGTTCCAGAATAGCTATGATCTTTTTACAGTCACATTCGTCAGCTTACTAACGTTGTGACATATGCAATTCCTTGGTACCATGCATAAAATGTATCTCTGACAGCAACACCAGATAGGAGAAAGATGAAAGCTCTACCTTGTGAAATCTGATGGTATTTTAACGGATTTTTGATGTCTGCAGTTGGGTCTGCTGGATAGATGTGCACGAATTACAGAGTCAGGCCCCAGTGGGATTTCTGAATCTCTCCATGGCTTAACGCAAGCTTGTAACACCTCAATTTAGTCATCTGTAAATTGAACATATTATTTACTTACCCTCCTGATGCTGAAGCTGCACACATTCATTTGCTACCTTTATACTGGCCTTTTAAATAATAAAGCACCATTTAAGTGGTAAATATTTATAGCAAAAGGCAAAGCATGATGGACATCTGCTCACAGACTAATGTTCTTATCACAGGAAGCGATATGAAATACAGTAGTTCTCCCTCTTGGACACAACATAATTCTTAGGCCATTCTTTTTCAATAGGCTTTTGCACCAAAAATGTGGTGTATAAGAACTACAAGTGAGCTGTACTGTCCTCCAATACCTCTTTTTGTGGGGGAGGGGAAGAGCAGAGTGTTGCAATTTTTGCAACCTCTAAATTAGGATTTACAAACAGGAATGGAGGGAGCTCATGCTATTTTTATTTTGTCAGACTTCAATTAGTTTTAAAATGTTTATCTTTTCACAGAATCACAGAATAGCTGAGGGTGGAAGGGACCTCCAGAGATCATCCAGTCTGAGCCCTGTGCTCAAGCAGGGTCAGCTAGAGCTGGATGCCCAGGTTTGAGTATCCCCAAGGGTGGAGACTCCACAACCTCTATAGGTAGCCTGTTCCTGTGTTCTACCCCCTCACAGTAAAAAAGTGCTTTCTTATGTTTAAGTTGCTGCTTTTCAAAAAGGAGGAGGTTAGGAAAACAAAACAGAATAATCACCATCTACAGACAAAACACACATTTCAAAGGAGGGACATTTAGTGCTTTTAAGGATTTTCTTTGTCCTGCATCAGCAACTGTAACGGGAAAAAAAAAAATCAGAATGGTAGAGCAGCTCAGAAAATTGTTCCATTCAGCACCAAGGAAATCAAAACAAAATCTAAGGGTCTGTTCTGACTTCAGAAGTCATATTTAAAAACCCAATAAGGACAAATGCCTTGAACTACTCACTCATGGAATTCCTGAAATCAAGTAGACTACATATGCGTGTGAGGTAAGCACTTACCATCTTTGCAAGAACATAAGAATAGCCTGTGACAGGATAGTGTTATGGTTACTTATTTCAGTTTTCAGACTAACAAAAGAGCACCATCACAAAGAGATTTGTTCCCAGCTACAATGTTGATTATCTCTAGTATCTCATTTTATGCTAGTTTGGCCTCTTCTAAGGATCCATTAGATTATTATGACTTTTTTACCCGTAGAATTTCTTAAGAAGATACACACACACACATACACACATACATAACATTTTAAAACGTCTCTGAGTTTTGGGGTTTTTTTGAGCTGTGTTCTTCCTAATGGAAGGGGGCATTTCAAAACCAGTCAGCTTGGGGGGGGGGGAATGTTAATTCTTGCCCCACAAAGATCTTTTTTTTTTCATAAATTAGAAAATCTTCCAAGATTTGAGAAAGGGAGTTAGGTAAAGCATGCAAAACATGGAGAGAATGAAAAATACATGGATTTACTACTCCTATCTTCTGTAAATGAAATGACTGCAATCTTTTAAAAGAAGTGGGCCAGACGGGAGGGAGACAGATGCAGTAACAACATTGTTGATTTGGTATGAGTATCAGCATCAACAATAGTAGTGCTTATTGATCATTATCAGACTCAGAGACCTGTTGCAATAGGGTAAAAATCTACAGGACAGGTTCCTATCAAAAAGAGCTTGTGTTTTAATATTTTTTAAAAAGAACTGTTGAGAGGGAAAAGAAAAAGGTATTTCCTTGTAAGCTAGACCAACGCCTTTGATATTCCTCATTATGTTTATCAGAATGTAGGTTTTTCCTGCTGACAGGAAACCAAGGACAGGTCTACATAACAATAATAATGACTTAACCATATCAAAATATCAGACAAGAATGTCAAACAAAACTTTCCAATAAAAAAGATATATTGAAACAGCTTTTGCTCTTATGATATGTAGTGGTTTCCTGTGTGAAATAAAAAGCATCTATTTGGGGATAAGAAAACAAAAAAAGAATTGCAAATAATTCCTGGCATCTTTCTTCGCTAATTCTGACATGCTGAGCCTAAATGAAACTGCTGTATATTTCCCGCTCACCCTTTCATTGTATAACACCTTCAACAGTTTGCATTTGGGGAATGTAAAAAGAGTAGAGTGGTAGAGACTTTCTGATGTTCTCTCTAAGTTGTAATAAAGGTGCAAAGAAACTCCAGAGCACTTAAAAGTCCCTCTAAATCACTGAATCTATACTGTTGGATAATGACTCATCCAAAAGGTGTCTAACATCTCTTGTTCTGCTGGGACAGGAAAAGAAATGTCTGAAGTGAAGGGAAAAAGCAAAGCAATTCATAGGCATATCAGCCTGTGCTGGTATTATTCAAATTGCCATTAATGTTGTTACCCCTATTCTCTTGGAATGGTTAAAAAAATTCGAACTACTGCTAGGGTGCTCTTTCTCCCTGAAAAAGAAGCATCACAAAATCCCGTCTAATTATACTACTTTTTGTTGTTGCTGTTTTATTCTTCCCATTGGAACTTTGAAAATATTGGTAGAAAGACTTTGAACCCCTGCTTGGAATAATTTCACCACTTTTTATTTTCCTTCTCCTGGAAAAACAACAACCACAGAAAAATCTATGCACTTCCATAAGGTATATTGACAGCACAAGAGGCCCGCGTTAGCTGAGGATTTTATCATTACTGTTAGGGTATAGCTACCCTGGAGGACAGGTAACTTTGCAGCACCCCTGCGGCACTCCACAGTCCCCGTGCCCCAAGCACCCAGATAAAAAGCCTGCTGCAGCCTCACAGCACTCAAGTGTCACTTCAGGACAAACTGGGACATAAGCACAGAGTGTGTGCCCTATCCTTGTCCTGATATTGAAATGCTATTACAGAGCTGGGGTCAATTCTGCTGTTCTTCCTTCCTCACTGCCTTCCAATTCCTTGACACAGTCTAACTGCATTTCACCTAACACCTGTATGCAAGTGTTCTCCTGAGCAATGGATCGTGTTCCAAGTGCCTTTTAAATCAACTCGGGGGAAATTTTCACATTAGTTGAGTGTCACTCTTCAACACCAGCATTAAGAAATGCATATTGATGCCCTTCCAGGAGAGGTCAGCCTTAGGGAAAAGGGCAGACTCTGAATTTAAATCTAGAAAAGGTCTTCATGTTTTAAAGTTCTGTTGTTGGTTGATTTCTGCTACTAGTTAGCAAACTTTTTCATTAACTGAAAAAGCTTATTATGCAATTATTAATATAATTAATTTCTATTAATATGCTTTCAGTAGATTTAACAACAGCAAATTACAGTTATTTGGCATTTCAGAAATCAGCTATTTGAGATACTATTTTAACAACCATGATCAAAAAAAATCAACTTTGTGGTTATTTTGTGGGACTCAATAACACTATGGGATGCCACAGTATACAAAATGCACAGGCTTCTCCCACCATTGGAAAGAAACCTAGGCATGAAGGCCAACAGGTTCGTTGACTGTGGTACAATAACTGCAGTGCACACCCCACAACATATAGGCAGCCAATAACCACCATGGGACCCTTTGCAGGCAGATGAAGATAACCCCCCAGATCAAATCATTCCCCCCCCCTTTAAGGATAAGGTCTTGGTAACTATTATCAGCACTACTAAAACTAATCTTGTTTCATTTCTTTTCCTGCTGGTAAGAATCAGTTTTGTTTATCAAATGCTGGTTAAGTGATGAAGCTGGTTCTAGCCTTTTTTATGGCCATGCACAGCCTCAGTACCTTTGTATAACTTTAGCTCCTTTCAAATGGAGTGCCATGACCAGTCTATTTACCAATGCCCTCCTAGCAGTGGTATAGGTGGCTTGGAATGAGAAGGAAAAACTAAATATTTTGAGAGGAACCCACATTCTGAACAGTCACACAAACAGCAGCAACAGAAATGTCAAGGTAACTTTAAAAATCAACCCCTTCATAAAAATGGAATTGGAAGAGTAAATACCACAATACAACAATGCTGAGATGAGCTGTTCAAGTGTCTTTCCTACTGCATGTTGGAAAAAGTTACACACAAAAGCAAAACTCTCAAACCTTTATCAGTCTAGTGTGGTAGCTATGCAAGCTAAAATAACTTTGTTAATGACAGCTCATTATGGGCTAATCCAGTGCGTATGTATATACAAATTTTAAAACTAACTGCTGTTGTTACAGCAGCATATGAATTGTCCACGAATCAGCCTCAAAGATCATACAGTCATACAGGAAAAAACTGCAAAAATTGCTACATTGCTTGGGACTGTGGACGAAGAAGCAACAGCAAATTGCAGCATTTTTGAATAACTGAAAGTTATAAGCTGTCACTAAACTCTACATGGATCTTAACATATACCAGGACTTACAGGATTAATTCTATCTGGGGATTGACTGTGAAATCACCTAATGATCAAAGGCAAATGAATAACTGACACTGTTTCAAAGTAAAAATCAAACATCTGTAGTAATCAATTCATCAAAATGTATTCCTTATATCTAACAGTGGTATTGATGTTTCCTTAGAAGAATCAAATGAACTTTCTGGACCAAATTCTGTCCTTGAACTAATAAACAGATGTTAACAACTGAGCAACCAAGCACATCACTTAGTGACTGCATCTCCAAGAAATGTTTGTCAGGGACAGCCAAAAGCCACCTAGGCAATCTCCTTTGGCAACAAAAGGACATGAAACAAACATGGCCTTAAAAAAATAGAAAAATTAAGAACCTCCCCCCTGAAAAAAAAACATAAGGACTGGAAAAGTCCCTTCATAAGCAAAAGAACCCATAGCAAACAAACAAAAAAACTAACAAAAAATGCAGCCTCCCTCCCCCCAAAACAACCCCCCAAAACAATGAACAACCCCCACCCCAACCAAGAAAATAGAAGAAGATCTGGGTTGAAAGGCATATGAACTAGAATATGTTGTAGAACCTGCCTATGACTATGTAAAGCTAACCAAGGTGCCTATGATGCTTTCATATTCACAACAAGAAAATGCCTATACTTTAGGCAAATAAGATAACAAAATTGAAACACTTTTTTTGAAAGCCCTTATAACCCTTTTGGGTGACATATATCTCTGCAAAGTGAGGTAAATAGAACAGTATGGGTGAAACCAGACAGAGAGATGTTTTCTGGTAACTGTTCCCAGAACTGTGGCAGCAAGCAGGACTGGATCAGTCACATGACCCAAAATATGGTGACAAGACCAGGGGAACAGATTATCTAGGATGTACACATGCACATACACAAACATAAAATGATAAAGGGAATAACTGGTGCTAGGTACAGCTTTGCTGCTGGTAACCAAAAACACTTACCTGCGCCTTAGAACTGGCTAAACTTGGCTGGTTTCTTCATTTGACCCTATCTGCTAACTACTTTAACTTTGTGGATCACAGGTGATGATGTATTGACCTAAAATCTTTTCAAATAAAGTAGCACTGAATGAGAAAGCTTCTAAATGAGACATGGGTTGTGTCCTGTTCTCAACAGGACACAAAATCCAAAAGCAGTCTAAGTCTAACATTGAGAATTGGAAAATAAGACCTCCAATTGGCAAAATACAAAAGGGGAAAGAGAATTTCATTAAACTTTCATTCTTCTTACCAGCATGGTCATTACTAACCAGGAAATTATAATCAACATGCAGTCTGTTAATTCTTGGAATATAATATTTTCCTGAGCCATAAAGAAGAGCAGAATAATTACTGCCTCAGAACAACAAAACACAATACCAGCATGTTAAAGGCTGTTTGAAGTAATGAACCCAGGCTTATACTGAAAGTTAGTATGTGACTTTTCCATGCACAAAATAAGTCATATGTGCAAACTGTTAACTGTTTTTTGACATTTGAAAAAGAGCTTTGAGAAGACATTAAAGGACTTTTTGTTGACTTAAATTTTAGTAACTCACTTAAAGCTCATATTTCTTCTCCTACTCCTTGGCTATAGCTTTAAAAAAAGTTTTAACTCTGCTTGCTCAGGAATGCAGTCTACTTCAGCTAAGTAAATTACAACATGTGATTTCACAACTGGGCACATTACATATGAACCTGCATAATAAGTCTGCTTTTGCTGAAAAAATACTCATGTACCTCTTCTCGGGTTAGTACCTTTCCCATGAGTTTAGCAGAAATGTAGGGAGGTACAGTATGTCAGCATAGTGCAAACTACATAACAATCTAAAAATCTTTTGCATCTTTAAAGTGGCATATTAGAGAGAGGGTGTCCACAGAAATGAAAATTGAATAAATCTGGCACAATGACAGGCAAGGCTACCTGAAGCCTGCTGGCATTTCCTTGTGTCTACCCTATTAAAACACACACAAAAAAAGAGATGGCCCAGACAAATATTTTCACTTCCTTTGAGAGTCTGATCAAGTCCAAGGAATATGTTTTTAACTGAACTAAGTTTATACTTAACAAAAGGTAAAATAAACCAGTTAGTTTTCATTGTGAAAACTTTGCTGTACCATATGTCAGAGTTTCACAAAGCAGCTCTTACATTGGAGACCTTTGCATTTCTTCCTAAAGAAGCTGGATTTTGCAATTTACTTTTTCTAGCTGTTTGCCTACATCTGGCATACCTGTTAATATCTTTAAACTGGAACTTTCTCACTGGCCAATGTTTTTCATCCGGAATGCACCATTTCTAAAGACATTAATAATATTGATGGAAATCTATTTGAAAGAAACTATATGAAGTACCATCCTGTTTTACAAATCCAATGGAAAAATGATAGCCCTGATGATAAACACCACCTGGCTGCATTCAGGGAAGCAGGAAACCTAACAAAACTGTTCTGTAAACTCTGGCTACAAGGGCAAAAAAGTTCCCCAGCTAAGTACTTTAAGGTTCTAAAAGGAAAAGCAGTAAGAAAGAAGTAAAAAGGGACACTGCAAAACCTACAAAACAGTTCATTTCAGTGAATACTAATGCTGAGATCCTTGTGTTGGACTTTCTATACCCAGATTAAAATCCCCCAAATTTGTAGCTTCACTTTAGGTACTTTTTAGGGAAGTTTCTTATTTTTCCTCTGAACTCATCTGGTCTTCGGGGAGAAAGATCTGACTAAAACCCAACTGCTTTACTCTCTCCCCTCCTCCCTCCCCCCAAGCTGGGAAAGAGAGCAGAGGGCAAAAAGAAAAGCAGCCCATTTTCTGCCCGCAATATAAAAATCAAAATTAATCAGTGAAAACAACTGATGATGTGGAAAGTAACACTTTACCTGTGAGCCTCGAAATCCCAGCTGTGTTTAAAACAGCAATAATGATGTACTTTCCTGTCTGGCAGGAAAAATCTGAAATGAAGTAAAAGGCTCTCCCAAAAAATGTTTCCTTCATCTTATGAACAAACACTCAGTAAGTAAAATTCATGATAGAATAAACTTGTCTTTATTTAGCAGTAAAGCTTACCATGTAAAGCAATAACACATTTGTAAGATCCAAAGCCCTACCTCAGACACAGCTCTTGATGATGGATGCATTCTGTGTTCCACCTCTATATCCTGTTTTTCAGTAAGTGTAATAGCTCTGACTCCACAGATCTAAATGTTCTCAACTGATTAGATTAGTTAGATGCCAACTCTCACTTTGGGACTTAGAGGCTACAGTAGTTGCTATTAAGCTATTGATTGGAAAGTTGGGCTAAAATACCAAGGTTCACAAGCACTGTAGTGAGTTTTCCTTTTTTTTTTTTTTAACCTTGAGAAATTCAAAGTATGGGGCTTTTAATCATCTGAAATCCTGACTCTTGATGCTAGCAAGTAATTCCCCCTTTGTCAAATTTCTACACACAAAGAGAAATCAATTGAATAAACAAGTTAGATGAGGGATCTCACCTAATTAAACCAAACCAGTTATATAACCCTGCCATAAGTGCTAGACACCTTGCAGAACATGAAATAAAAGTTCTTTCAGATTTGACTATAGAGTTAACTCAGCAAATTTGTTTTTGGAAGCTGTGTTTTTGGAGTTAATTAGATTCAGAAAGGTGTATCAAGGAGAGTTTCCAGTTTATCTGAGATACTGTAACAAACAGCAGTATTATTGCTTTGTTTTTAACATTTTAACACTTTTCTTAAACTTTAATGTTCTGAAATGTGCCATCAAAAAATTAATCTTTCTAGTAACCAATATATATTGTGCCTTCCCCTTCCTCACCAACACCCCTTGTTTAATTTCTTACCTAATGTGGATTCTCAACAGTCTTCACACACTGAGAAGAAAAAACAAACAAACAAAAAAAGAATTTAAAGGTTCTGAGTGGCATTTTTTTGTTTTATTTTAATGAGCTATCAAGCTATATGTCCTTTCAGGAAAGAAAGTTGAAGCATGCCTCACATTTAGACTTGAGATCAGTGATCCTAACAATTCACTGGAAACAAAACTTCAACAGATAAGGTACAACTAATTATGTTACTTGGGACAGGCAAGGATCTTAAGAAGTTTAAAAAGTAATGTTTGCGGAAAATCTCCGAACTCATACTACCCTCACAGTCATTATATAGAGAATATAGTTAAGTTTAAGCCATGTATATTGGGAAAGTGTTTGTCTACCTCAAACATCTGAAAGTGGCTGATGGTAATGTTTATCTGTAAGACAGATAAGAATCAGAAACATCAGCTATAAACTTTTGAACATTATTTTGCCGTTATTTCTTAAATCTGACCTGGAGAGACATCTAGGGGTGAGAGGTTTATTCTGTACTCACGGTCCCTGCTGAGATTGCCAGCCAGGGTTAGTGAACCAGCAGCTCCAGACAGACTGATATCTACTCTTCTCCATTTGAGGCTCCAGAACTACAGGCATCTTTCAGCAAAGAGTTTAATAACAAAACATCATGCATGAGCTCTTATCAAGAAGTCATTCCTACAAGGGGAAATGTTACAGGTTCCATGAAATAGCATACAAAACAGAAGTATAATTGTTATGTGCTATTGATTTTAGAAGTTTGAAATTTTGCCATTTTTATGTTCATTTACACTGGATTTTTGAATGAATTCCCAGTTCACATTGCTACACTCCCAGCACAGGACAACACATTGCACACTCTCAGGAGATTACTTTATAGTTCTTCAGTCCAGAATCAGCAGACTAAAGACAGATAAGACTAGTTAGCAAATTTCCCAGTGTCCTAGTGTATGTTATATTAGCCAGTGTCTGGCTTTAATTATTTCATTTTTTCTGCTTTTAATTTTTGAGGGGCTGAGGAGCTGTGTGAGTTGTAAAACCACATCTTAACACTTTTTTTTTTTTTAACTGGTATTTTCAAATACTTAGATACCCCACATGTAGAACAACACTATCCAGTAGCTTCCCTATGTTGTAGTCCTCTAACAGACAGCAATAGTAAGGGCTACAGATCAGCAGGGAGAGTTTAGCAGGAAGTTAGCCAGGGCTGTTTCATCCTCTCACCATTCAGTGTGGAATCAAGACAGCTGGAAATGGCAGGCCAGTAAATCCTTCCTTTAGGCATCACAGGCAAACATCCATTTCTATTTGACTCCGAGTTGAGAGGATAAAGCAGAAGGAGGACTCCCTTCGTGCTTACCTCAGCTCTCCCAGGCAATAACCTCTCACGTCTGAGAAGGGGGTCACTAGGAAGATCTTCATCATGTTAGAGGGCTTTTCTCCCTCAGAGGCCAGCTGGGAGGTGAGAGGAGCTTGTCAGCTCCATCCTTTCTCATGTCAAGAATTCCTGGTTAGTTCTTTTGACTTCTCAGTGGTTGTGGTTTTGAACTTTTTAAAGATGATGTAAGTCTGATCAGCCAGGCTGAATATATGGGAGGAGAGGAGAGTTTATCTTCCTACAGGGATCAAAATCCCTCTGGTACTTATTTTGTATCTTCTCACAGCACCCATTAAATACTAGATGAAAGAATATGAATATTCAGCTGTTTATAGGGATATTCTGTTCACTTGCAACTTGCAACCCATCCAGATGAAAAACAGCCATTGAACTCCCATAGCAAAGGAGACCCAGGATTTTGCTAGTGAATCCTGTGCCTAGTGCATAGTCCAAAGCCCTCTTTTTGTATCCTGTTTTCTGCTTACCAGGTGCGGGGAGAGGGACAATTGAATGACTGAGTAAACAGAAGGATCAAATCTGTTTATGGCTCAAAGATCAATAGCCCCTTAGGCTATACATATTTATCAGTCTATCCACAATGAAACTATCACATTCTGTCATACACACTAAGTTAAAACTTTGAAAATGCAGAGGAGAAAAAATACAAGCAAACAAAAAAGTGATTAAAAATCAGTTTGTATATATGTCTTTGTATATGTAACATATAAAACACGATACATTTATGATACAGTGCCACTTTAAAGCTTCTGCATTCAGCATTAGTATTCAGATTGCTTAGGACTGACTTTAAGCATAACTAAATCAAGCAGTTGCTAGGGAAGCTCTGATTCCTCTTACTCTTTTGCCTATATCAGTCTGAAAAATAAAAAAATAAAATAAAAAGGCTTCTATTGCTGCCCTCACACAATGTGGCTCAGGGAAAGGCAGAGAAGTGTAAGGCAGCAACCACTCCCTTCTCCTGCCCACACACAAGAAAAAGCCTATTCTGCAGGGTCTTTCCAGAAGCTTTTTGATCCTAACACTGTCCCTTTCCCCTGCCTTTCTCTCTTTCTCCTGTGACAGGGATGAATCAGCCCCAGCCTACATTCTTGGGATGGAAAAAAATAAATTCTGCTTATGCTTCTGAGAAGCATTGAGTCAGGTCTACTGAACTATCCCTGCTTTGAGAACTAAAAAAAACCAACACCACCAATAAAAAAAACCACACACACACAAAAGAAGAAAAAAAGCCAATTGAATGTATATGAAAAAATATGTATTGAATGTCATCATCTTAGTATGAGATGTTGATACGTTTATAATAATCCATTTGCATCTAGTGGAAACAATTTCTGAGAAAAGGTATCTTTTTCTGGAAGGCTCTCCACATTTACGCAGACACACTTCCTGAACCACTGCAGTTCCATGGGCAATCAATGCAGACTAGAAAGGCTGAGAACTGATTTTTCTAATACAGCAGACTTCTCCCATGAAACATCACCTCAGGCTAAGAAAGACCACTTTTGTTCCTTTATTCCTCCTACTACAAATTTTTTCTCCTTCTAAGGACTGCACATAGTGATCAGGAACCCACTGTAATTGACAAACAATCAATGGTAAGGCATTTCTTGCTCCAAGAGCTAATAACCAATATATTTATGCAGTAGAGTAATGTAAAGATCTGTAAAAGGCTCTGCCAGTAATGGGTGAATCTGCTAGTCATTTTGCCATTGAAGTTACACAGCTTCACCAAGTGATCTATTTTGCCAGCAAAATGATTCCTCCAAAAAGATAAATTGTATTAATATGGAACTTTTTGATGTTACAGATTTTTCAGGGATTAAAGAAATAAAAATAATAATAATTAAAAAAACTGCACACCGATGACTAAAATAGCTAGGCTAGCAAAATGTCCAAGTAGACTTTCTCTCCTAAAATGACTGCCTTGTATATGAGATAGAACACTGGTTCTTATTCTAGATATATAGATACACAGTCACCAGCCTTCTGTGCAAATCTAGGCACATCGCTTTGCCTTTTAATGCCTCTTTCTTTTCTCCATCCTCAACTTTTCCCCATTACACCTTTAAACTCTGCATGCAACAACAGTCTTTGATTCATTTGTGTGGTGTCCTCAGTCTCAACTATTATTTCCAGGTACAGAAGATGGGAAACAGTCTATTTACAGGAAAAAGTTGTGAAGTCACGCAGGCTGCAAAGCCAAGCACTCAAAATTTAAGAAAAATCTGCTACCTGTACAGTTCTACCACATCTTTAGATTATCCCCTTATGCATAAACACATTACAGTATGACACATGACCACACACTAGCTTTTTCAGAAGAGCCAACCTCTTTGAGACCACGAGATGACAAGCTCATAAAAATATTTTTGTCTTAATTGAATACAAAAGATCTGCAATGTTTACAGCAGGAATACTTACCAGACAGGTTCTACAGTCACTGCACATGCAATGCCTGGTTTGATACATCTGCCCCAGGCCATCGGTAGCTATGGCAGTTCCTCCATGTATCCAATCCTGCTTACAAGAAGTTTAGTGCTGCTAGAGTCACCTGATCCGTCTAAGAGTCAAGAAGTAATATACGCCATGAAGGCTTCATTGACAATGACATATCCAGTGCCCCTGATGTGTTTGATCACAATTTACTGTATATTTAGTTTTCAGAAATGCTGTTCATCATCATGGAGGAAAGCTGCCACTCACTGGTTAGTTCTCGGTCGGTGGGAACTGCCCAACTGCAAGAAGGAGAGATGGAGCCATCCTGGAAGCCACTGAGCGTGGTCAGTTAGGGGAAACCTTCTGGACTGGAATGCAGGGAACCTAGCTGCAAATAACGACAGGATGTCTCCCTAAAAGAGTAGGGTGCAAAAATGTAACCATGTGGATGACACAGAAAAAAAGTGTGAAATTGGTGCAGCGTAGAAACTGATTGAAAACTGCTAGACTGAGATCAGGACTTAAGCAAAGATCCTGCCCAAGAAGAATGCAAGATGTAGGGGCTGGGGAAAGATTTTTTTGTCAGATATATTTTTTTAATATGTCTCACCCAGCAAATCTGAGTTCTCTCTATTTCAAAAGTTACCTTGTTCCTGTGCTCTAATAAAATAAGCTTTAGTAATTGGAAGCCCTTTGGTGGTTTTCGGCACTCTCATTTTAAGGAAAAGGTGCAGACGGTTCCACTTCAAGGATCTGGCCAAATTGGGGTCTTGTCACAACTCGTCAGGAAAAGAATCAATGTCTCAGTGTGTGACGGTTGTGCTGAAAGTTCTACTCAGAAATGAGGAGCATTATCTCTCTGTAGTACCTATTTGGCTTGCATATCACTACATGAACAGTTCACCATCTTTAATGTATTATCCTCAACTTCTCCAGGTGACGTAGAAAATCACTATGATCTGCTTCCTATTTCTACAAGTAGGAAACTGAGAAATCCAAATCAGGCACAGTCTATAGTATATAAAGCAGCTGATTCAACCACATATCAGACTGCTCCTGTAAAGCTTAGATTTTCTCTTATTTAAAGTGGAGGTCAATAATAATTATGAGGAATTTGGCTTTGCTGCTTTATATTAACTATCAGGGCCAGGAAGAGGAGGTTATCAGTGACCTCCAAATCAGTTAATGTGCCAGCTCTATTTTTCACTGCCACTTTTACAGTGAGGGTTTGGCTGGAAAGTGGAAGCATGCTTCCTACAACTACTCCTGGCATACCTATGTACGAACATGGCTGATAGAACTACATGCTGGAGATTAATAGTGCTGTGTTTCTCTTCCTTTCTAAAAACTTAATCTCCTACCTACACATGTGCATATCACTTTCCTATTATATAGCTTGTTTCTTTTTCTGCAGTTTGTTGGCAAGTTTGTGATATTTCTGCTGAGTATCCTTGATTAGAAACAGTGGTCCTCTACTTCACCCTTAAAAAAGAATTGTAAAGTTAGGCTCTATGGACAATGATCTATTAGGAAAGTCCAAATCATTTTTTTAAAAAAGATGAATCCTGAGTTAAAGGTTTCCTTTGACAGCAATAATTCCACCAGCGTTATTAATTGTGTTTTCAGAGTAAACACCTATTGGCAGGCATTACAAGTGCTGAACAACAAGTCTTGCCACATAGGCAATCTGATTTCTCAGTAAATTAAAAAGTCTTTTCTATGATCCAAAATTTGCAGCATGCCTGGGCAGAAGAGAAAATAGAATATTTCTAACTGCTTTGTTTTAACAAGTCTTCCTGCTCTCTCCCCACATCCTTCTCATAACTTGAGAGTATGAAACCAATCTTGAATTCAGTAGTAGTCAGAATATTCACAGATTTAGAGTTTTCAGATGATTCATATCTTTTATGAAGTGATTCCTTTTCATTATCCAAGATAAATACTGGTATTGTTTAATAAAGAGGAGAGTATTGCTAATACTAGGTATCTGTCCAGCTTATTAGGCCACACTACAACAGAGAACATAGAATGATGACTTTTGAATGCAACTATCACCTATTATCTGAGGACCTTAAGTGACTTTATTATTTAAAAATGATTCAAGTTTGGAATCTCATACAAGACACTCTTTATATCTTTTGTATTTTACAGAAAAAGTTAAGCAAATTTCCAAAGCAAGTCAGAAGACATGATAGACAATAGTAGTGTAGATGCTATGAGAGCTGGATTCTAGTCATGGGATGTCAACAGTGAAATTCGCTGCAATAAAGAGACATGTTATCCCATGAAGATGTATTCATCCAAATTCTCTTTGGAGAGGGAAGACCTCAATATGGCTCCATCGTAATCACAGGCAAATGTCAATGTGGTGTATTTAACTATAGTTAAACATTACAAGGGAAAAACCCCACTGGTCTGTTTGGCAGAACAGTCTTTATAGCTAATTGTCATAAACTTTGGGAATCTCATTTTACAGTGAGGTGATAGGGAGATTTATTGTTTTCCAAGGGTTTCCTCAAGTTTTTAGAATTTGTGCTTGACAGCCTTTACCTATGCAGGAGGATCAGTTGGCTTGATTCACTTGTCAGATATATGTTTTATTAACCACTTGAAGTGGTAGGGGAGCCTCAATTAATTGTTTGAGAGCGGAAGGGGTAGCCCAGTTGAGACATGTACTAAAGCAATGTGCTTCTCCTACCAAGAAATTCCTGTAGTCATCGAAGAGTCATTTTAAAAAATAGAATGGAAATGTTCTCCTTCAGCATTAAGCAGGCTTTGGGGACATGTCAGTCTGTAAGCCTCATCAATATTTTAAAAGCAAAATGTATATATTCACAGACAGAAAGCAGCAATTTCACAAAAATTTCAAGGTAAGGTTGAGCCAACAAATTTTCTTATCTGAGGTAATTATTAAAAATGCCCCTTTGAAAAGAAACATGTCTATATTTATATATTCCTGTAGAGTAAAAGAAGCAGCATCTTTTATTTTCACACTTAATTCAATAAAACCTCAATTATTATTTTTAATTGTCTGATGCAATTTCTAGTTTTGCTACACCGCAGGCAGCAAAAGTGCTACAGCAGGATGAGTTTCTGCTGTCAGTACTGGCCTCTGAGGACTGACTTCTGATGATATTGGATGTGACTATTTACATGGCTCATGTCAGGCTGTTCCAAACATCGAACCATCAGAAATACAAAACAGCAGATTGAGCAGACAATCATAACATACGGACTTAGTATTCCTTAGGCTTGGGGTTTCCCTTCAGATGATTGGGATACAGCTCTGGGCAAGCCAGAATATTATAAGTACCATGAATACTACATAGACCTGAGCTCTGAGAGTCATGATATCAGAAAATGCAAGAGAAAAGGGAAGGGGATACCTGAAAGCAAATAACTAGCAGTCATGGCTTACTTTGACTGCACTGAGGCCTTCTACCCCGCTCCACACTCTCCATTCCTGAAAAACAAAACTAAATGTAAAGGGAAGATGTCAATTGCCTCAAACAAATGCGAGGACACAAGACAGCTCAGGTGAAATCCAAACTGATGGGCATTGCCGACATGATTTAAAAAAAAAGAACATTGTGAAAACAGACAGTCTGAGCTTGACTATCAGCTACTAAAACCATACCAACCACAGCAAGGCATAAGGCACATTTCATCATTGCTTCTAAAATATCCCTGTTTAATTACAGGTTTTTCTTTTAGAGTAAGCAGCCACACTGTTAACATTATTTATAGTGAAAGCAAATTCAGCTGTCAAAATTCTGTCAAATAGACGCTGAATGATCAAATTCAAAATGCTTCATAAGCACACTCATTAATATATTAGAGTAACCTAAGAGATGAATAGAAGAAATTTGCAAAGTTAAAGAATATCCAAGAAGGAGAGGAATAATAATGTTTCCAGTGCCTCAACCGCTGATTTTAAGGTATTTGATGAAAGCCAAAAATGTACTGTCTGATTTTCATTCATACCTTCAGATGATTTCAATTTCATCTGCTATATTGGCTGCATGTGCTGAAATCATGGAGACAAAGACATTTTGAAAATCACGAGAGGACTAATGTGGCAATTTTTTTATCCATGGTAATGTGAAAAAGTGAACTACTATAAAATAGTGCACAACTATTGAATATAGCATAGATGTCTTCCACATTGAAATCAACTGAAATAAGCTCAAAGAGGCTGTTTAGAACAAATATTGTGTTATGGATACATTATTTACATCTGTCATCAAATACATGGAAGATACCTGATCTTTTAATGTAGCAGCCATTCTAAACAACTTTATGAGCAAGAGAGTGCACCTTTGAACATATATATATACACACATATATATTATGTATATTTATTATATATATAGTATAGTGTGTGTATATATATATATATAGTGTGTGTGTGTGTGTGTGTGTATATAATGTATATTTGGAGTTAAGGTGCCTTGGGGCCCCATTCATTAAGTATTACATTACTTTCCAGCTAGATAGCTAAAGGATCCCTGGATTATTTCCTAATGAATAGAGCTCTTTCTAAGAAATACTGTTGCAATCTAAAGCAGCATAAACTAAAGCCCTTTTTCTTTTCCCTCTTTGGAGAATAAGAGACCTTAAATCATGATCTCTGCCAAGTAATTTAGCATGGTACCAGTTATATTAATATTTCCATTCCATTTATCTAAATCATACATGCACTGAAATAATTCATGGTGACATTGTACCAGTTCTTGCTAAACAATAATTACTGAAACTGACACAAAATAGTTGATTTGTAGGTGGGCTTACTCCTTAAATGGATCTTGTTAATGGAAAGGACTCTTGATTCATGAGTGTAGTTTAATGCAAAGCAATTTTATGCCATGGTAAATTACCATCAAAACATAAAAAAGAGATGAAGCCACGTTGTGCCCCAAATTAATCAAAACTATCTTGAAAGCTTCTTGATTTGCAATCTAAAATACAAATTGACAGAAATAAAAACTTAATATAAAACAACACAAAGCTAAGGCATCTGAATATTTGGCAGGTAAGTACTGATAGCATATATTTTATGGGAAATTAAAGTCTATAGATAAAAACTAAGGCTATTTAAATATCTTATAAGAGCTCTTAAATGGTGAAAGTTCCCCTCCTCACACACCAAATTTACCCATGCTTTCTTCTAAGGAATTGTACCAGTATTGAAAAACAGTTTGTAATTGTCAGATATGCTTATCTGCTTATGCCACTAGTATTTCCAATACACATGCCTCCTGCAGAACTAGGAATTTTCACTTCAGTTTGTACTCTGCTGTACTTTTCACAGCAGACATTTCTATCAGAGTTGGAAGGTCCATTTTTTGAAATAACATGTGATATTCCCCCTTATCCCTTACTTACACATTAAGAAGCATCTTAATGAAGCTTGTGGAAATACTGGCATATATAAAAAGTTAAAATATATCTACATTTTCATAGAGTTTATAAAGGAACTCAGTATTACTCCAGAAATGTCCCTGATGAAAATATTTTTTGCCTATTTCACTGTCATCTTATTTTATGGATTGTCTGAGACCTGTGACTGCCAGAAAACCTCCTCATAGCTGGAGATATCAGAACCTATAGCTCAGAGTTATGCTCACTGTTACGCATGCCTCCAGAGCCAGTGAAATATGGCAGGAAACCCTCAAGCTATGTCTACACATGGGGATCAGGAGCTGGAGACACTTGGGCCTCCTTTCCCCACCTCCTGCATGCCCTGGTTTCCAAAGAAAGGGAACCCAACTGAATCAGAAGAAGAGTTGAGGTGTGTTTCAACAGGCTCCCAGTCTGGTAACTGGGGAGAACCTGGCTTCGGAGGGGGCTGCGGCACATTTCTGGAAGGCAGGTTCAGTACGGTCAGTCCTGTGCAGAGACTGGGCTTTCCCACATGCCTGGGGGCCCCCAGCTGCAGACAAGGCTTGGGAAGTTTGTAGACTCCTGTGACTGCAGGCAAAGCAACTCAAGGGGCTCCCCCGAGTTGGGGCAGCTGTGTGATTTGGAAAAATCCACCAGGACAATTTTCCAGGATGTTTTACTAATAAAAATTTTCTTTTGATGCAGGATTTCTTTTTTTAAAAAATCTGTTTCCTCTGGAACAGAAACAAAGTTTCAGGCAGATCAACTAGTAGTACAGTAGTACAACTGTATGCAAATTTCTTGAGCGCTCTGATTTGGTAAATATCTATACTTGCCTCAAACTGCTATACTAAGTATAAAGCTGTAGAACATTAGGTCTCTCGTATATAAACATCAGAGAAACTGTGACTACACAAACAGCAATACAGACATTTCTTCTGAATGGCAAGACAGCATAAAAATAAAGGAGAGGTATATACTCTGTCAGGGAAAAGAAGATTTCTTACAATTTATGCTATATTATGTTATTAATGATTCGCATTTTTATGGTATCATTTTCAATAATGGTCTGTAAGTGGAGTAGAAGTGATTCTCTTTTGTCTTTGTATTACTGGAGTATACAAAGAGCTCCAATCTGTTCAACCCAGAAACAGCTAGCTACAATAGCTGCTGGGGTTTTTACTAACAATTTGCTACAAGAACTCCAGGTAATAAATGTAGGGACTGGGAAAGGGTGGGAAGCCCTATATCTCTGTAAGAGTAGATGCACTTGAAAGAAAATGTGTTATTCCACAACAGCTTTTCATTAGTTGTCTTTGATATTAGAAATGATGGAATATGATAGGGAATACTAAATCCTTAGACAAAACAGATACATATTCATTGCGGAACTTACGTACATCGTATAATTAATATGATTACTACGTCATATTCTTGGTGACAAATCCAACTAAAATACATTTAAAAGACTATGTTTTAAAAATGACTACTTTTAGAGAACCACAGACAATAAGACCAGTTGAGCAATACAGGTAGTAGTTTATGCTTCTGTTACACTTTATTGTATCTATTTGGTAGCAAACAGCTCTTTTTGATAAAATAAAATAAATCAAATAAAAAAGAAATAATAGTAAAATAATGGAATGGGAAAGGCACCCCAAAGTCTGTACATTTTGCTCCAACCATTAAATAGCAAAAAAGAGAAACTTATGTTTTCATCCTTTACAACTAGTATCACCTACCCTCATACCACATCCACACATCCATACGCACACGCACGCACAGAGTTAATTGGAAGGGAATTTGATACAATATCGATTTGAAAAGCCAACGTAATCCTGTAATCAATGGTAAAAAAAATGGCATTGGAAAAGCCTTGGTGTTTCCCTCCGTTGTAAAACCCTGTATCAAAAGATTTTTAGTGAAACCAGTTAAATAAGCAACAACAGTTTTTCTGGAAAAAAGTAGCCCCCAAAAAGCCGGCTTTATGGGCATTCAGAGCACAAGCTGTGAATGCAATGCTGTGTTCACACACAGTGACAGTCAGTGTTCACTTTTCACTCACTCTTTCATTAAAAAAAATGAATGCTGTAAATATCCAGTCAGAGGACAGAAACTTAAGTAATCAACCATATCCAATCAAATACCCTCAACAATTTATAAAACATAGCAAAAAAGTATATACTTTGCAAACAGACTCTAGCACATACAAATTATTCAGTAAATCCCTAACCACTGTGCTTATAGAAGCGAATTCACAAAAGATTCACGTGCATAGAAATGGAGGCTAAATTAATCTGACTTATTTTCACTGTTACAAAACAACGCAATTTAAGAGCTCCAACACCTTTCCAAAGAAAAATGACCCTGCCAAGTTCAGTCTGTGCTACAAGAAAACTCATAAAAGAAAGGCTACAGACTACTAACTGTAATAGTCCAGATCACTAAATACAGTAGGCCAACTTTATCACCAGTGTCATCCCATCTGAGTTACACCTCAGATTAATTTACTCTGTTGCCTCTGTAGGGCAGCACTAGAATGAATACATCAACTCTTTAAACCTGAAGTGTCACTTTCATGCCACATTTGCTCCCTAGTGCTTAAATCAGGAGTGACAGGCTAAGTTTACTAGTGAGTATTTTAAGCAACAGACACTTGACAAAGAATCTGTTGCACAGGAACAGTTTACTTTTTGAATGGCAATATTGTGAGAACAACAGTGGCAGCTTCACTCACGTCTGTCCGGGCCTGTGTATAGAGCTGCTACTCTGCCTCTCCAGACAACAAAGAACTTAAAGATCAATAATGTGAAGCTAGTTCAGAAGGTTTTCCATCTGCTTACAGCAATATACAGAACACAGAAGGTTAAAGCAGAGGATGCTTAAAACACATGGTCAAAGATCAAAAAAAGTTATGGATTCTTTCTTCTTGCATCAGATGGATTCTGAATTTACCTGCTGAGGTGCAAGGGCTGTCTGGAGAAATGGTAACGATGCTTTGAAATGAGAATAAAAGTTATTCTCCCATGATATGTTAGCATTACCCACTGTGTTGATAATAAGCAAGTAATATAGTTCAATGTTTTATTTAATGTCCTGACTTTTGCTGCCATCTAACATCCTCCTAAGCACTTCTATTTATTTTTTTATCTAGCACAAAAGGTGTTAGAACATGGATACCATGGTGGTCATGAACATTGTGCACTACCAATAGGTTAAAAAATGAAACAATTTCCACAAAAAGAAATATGGACAAATATTGCATTGTGGTTTTTTAAACAAGTTGTTAAACAAACCTTCAGGATTTTAGTGTAATTTTTTTCATCCAAAATTATTTTATTTTGAAATACAATCTAGACAGTGAAAACTGAAATGCTATGTTTTTAAATTATACAAATTAATATTTTGGTTGCTGCAAACTGAATTATTTTCTCCCATTTGACATCTTGAGAATGTTTTCAAAATTCAGATTTTTTTTTATGATTTCAAATAGGGATTTTTGAAGTACTACTCTTTTTTGAAATTGCAACAAATTCACAAAGCTCAATAACATCTCATGCCTTGTGACAACTGTAACCATTCCTCTTCTTGGAGCTGGCGAACGTGAGTAGGGATTAGTTAGAGCTGAAGAAAAAGTTTTAGAATCTTCGTAGAGTAAGGACTGTTGTGATGGAAAAACGATCTCATCAGTAATGAAAAAGCTGAGAATCACTGATTAAGGAAATGCTAAGGTAACACAAGGAAATATTTGAAATCAGGGAGTATATACTGCTATAAAAAAAATAAATAAAAATTTTGGACATGACTGCCAAATTAAGAAACAGTTGTGTCTCTACTGTCTGTTCAACTGGAATAGATACAGTCTGGATCTGTAAAGAAATGTCATTATGATCTTGAAATTAAAAACTTTAAGAAAACAAATTTTATGCCTCACATTAAAATCCAGAGAATGTCTCAAAAGAACTCTAAGATTGTTTTAGGACTATATAAGGAGAAAAAAATGCTGTTTTTTTTTTAAGCTCTATATATTTCTTTGGTCTGGTCAAAATAAAATTAGTTTTGAAAATAAAAGCCAGTTGCTCTCAAAAGTCTCCCAAAGTGTTACCAACATGCTCTACACAAATTAAACTCAATGATCTAGCCTGAAGCAGAAAGAAAGGTAAAGAGTGTTTAAAGTTTAGTAGAGTCTAAACAGATTTTTCAAGTGAGTAGCAAGTGAGTTTTAGGGTAATCGTAGCTGGAATGTTTTCCATATTTCAAAGACAGAGTCTCTGAACCTAGGATGAATTCTGTATATAATGAAGAGCAGGCAGAAAGCTCCCTTCCCAGTTCTGTGAGGGCATTTGACCAGAGCAATGAAATGAAGTCCATCTCTCAGAAAGCACAGGGCAGCAGGGAGAGGAAATGCCAGAACCAAGTCCTCTCCGCCGACCTCTGAGAGCGAGTGTGCCAGGTTGGCAGCGAAGGTGGAGATGCCCTACCTTTCCCTCTCTGGTCAGGGGAAGAGGGGAGAGAAGGCAATTGGCTCTTTTACTCTGCAGCTCACCAGTTTGAGTGTGTTTATGCTTTTAACAAAACTATTTGTGAAGTCACCCTTAAGGAAATTTGCTACTTTTTTCCTGATATGCACTTGCCTAAAAATAAATTATGCACATCTGTCCCTGCTCAGTCCTCTCCCTGATGTTCTATACTCACATTCATCAAGTCAAGCTTAATGTGTTGATTATAAGCATTACAATTTAAGAAAATGCCTACTCCAAATTTAAGAGACAAAATCTGTAGTTGCATTAGTAAGGATATTATTATTAAGCCAAAACAAAGCAGACCTGCTAGCTAAAATCAAACACTGCAAAAGAGCAAATTTAAAGAAACAGATGAGGAAAAATATCTCTGAAGAGACCTCTGAAAAAATCATTGTTCTTCAGTGGACACTGAGAACGAAGGAGTTCAAAAGGGGCCAGCTTCACACGGCGACTGAATATCAGCCAGCATTGTTTAGTTAAGTTTCTTTCCACACAAAACAGGTTTCAGCAGCATCTTGTGATTATTTCTTAAAAGTACACACAGAAATATTTTAAATACCAGTTACAATCAATGACAGCGTAACACATTTTAAATATCTATAAACAATTTAGCAATGTTCACTTCAACTGTTTCATGGTCTCAGAGAGCTCCAGTTTAACTATGTTGCTGTAAGAGGACTGTACTAATATATACCACAACACTGTCTGTAGGCAATTTGGTTAATTAATATTGTACCTCTGAAGATGAGTATTTACAACAAATTCCTTGATTTTTTCCCACTTTACATTGAAATCTATGTCCCATGTCCATTTGTCACATTCATTCCAAATACAGAAGAGATACAACCTTATTTAATCACTCTTCAAGATTCCCTGTTGTGACAGTGTGCTCCTTCTCCCCCCCTCCCCGCCCCAATGTGCTCTCTCCCCCTCAACCTGACCTCCCTGTAAACAGCACATATGTAGGGGCTAATTGAGCATGCGTCTACTAAGGCCCGTCTAGTATGCAAATATGACTATGAGTCAGTCATCTCCCCCCATAAATAGGGGGCAGCCCAGAGCCCCTTGAGCTCTCCTGCACAGCAGCGGGCTGCACTGCAGAACCTCCCCTTGAGCAGGGACGCCTCTCAAGGTTACTCCTCGCGGTTGAGAGATTCCTCACCCTCAACAGATCCTCGGTAAGTGATTAATAGCATGCTGAACTTCTGCGAACTTCGCAAAACTTTGCTGAGTTATATCTCTGACTAATTGCGCACATAATTCCTTAGACATAAACCGTTGACCAAGTCTGAGACTAGGTTCGGATCCAGCCACACCTAGGCTCCTCTCAGAAGGAGGTTAGAAAGCAAGGGGGTCCTTTCCAAACCGCGTGACTCAACGGGAGGGTCTCCTTCGCACACACTCCTTTAGACATGAACCATTGACCAAGTCTGGGACTAAGACTGGATCCAGCCGCACCTAGGCTCCTCTCAAGAGTTTGGAAAGCAAGGGAGTCCTTTCTGAACCTCGTGACTGAATGGGAGGGTCTCTGTTGCACATGCATCTGACCTTGTCCTTCATGCACTAAATGAGTGAACCTTGCCAATCAAACCTTGTTAAATCATTCTTATTTATGACTGAACTATCTTACCGCAATAAACATAGTGCTGCTTCCCTCTTACAAGTGAAGTGCATCACTCCTCCGCGACACCTGTGTCATGAATACCTATAAATCTGTAGGTTTTATTGTATCAGACACATGCCAGAATCATGCTATTCAGCCAAGTCAGCATCTGAAACTCCAGAGCCAGTATTGCTCAGAACAGTCTTTCATACTAAGAATGGTCTATATTTTTGTTGACTGATAAGCAGTTTTACCTGGCAATTGTAAATGGTATTTTTTTGCCGGTAGTCCTCTTTCCAAATAAACAGATCGGATCAGATTAATTGCTCATACATCTTTTACACATTTGCTGCTTCCTTGTCGGCTCAGCATAACTGATAAAACCATTTTATAGCATAAAGTCAGAAAGCACTACCTGCACAATCTCAACAAAAATGCACTGACTTAATACTCCACTAACAATTATGTTTTACGACCTGTCAGTCAGCCAGCTTTTAATCCACTGATTATGTGCCAGGTTGATTTGGTATCATTCAGCTTTCTTAAACATCGCAACCAAGTCAATTGTTTGTAGAAATCTAAGATGATTACATCAATATTATCTTTGCCAAGCAGAATAACCTCCTGAAAAACAGCATCAAGGTAGTTTGACAGACTATATTTTTCATAAAACACCAATGGTTGGCATTCATAATACTGACCTCCTTAGCTTCTGGTTTAGCATCAAATGTTATTTTCTCTTGTATTGATATGACAGAATTGTAAATACCAGGATTATGGAGGTTATCTTTTTGAAATACTGGTTACCATCTTGCTGCATGCTATTTGGACCTGCTTAATAAAATACATCTGTCTTAAGTATTAACTTCTAAACACCCTTCAAAAGTAATTTTAAAATATGAATTGTTTCCTCATCGTCCTGTGATTACATAACCTAGTTTTAATCCAAATATAGACAAATGTATTTTTCAGAAACTGCCTTTCAGCATGATGATTAGCAATTTCACCCTTTTTATATAATAATGGACAACACTGTTTTTAAAGGCTATCTCATCCTATTAACTTAAGCTAATAAAAATTCATATGAATGGTAAAAATACTCACTATGGATATTCATGTCAAAGCTTAGCTGTATTAATTATTGAAAATTACGAAATTTCTAAGGGTCATAATCTGACTCAAATCTGATGAGTCTATTGCCTCTCCATCGCTATCTCTGTAAGTAATTCCAGTAGAATGAAATATGATTCACTGTCCTCTGTCCCCAGAAAACAGTTAAGACATTAAACGGATAATACTTCCCTAGATTTTAGTCAAAATATATTATGTGTCTCACATAAAAGGCAAAAAGATTCATTTATTGCACTTATTAGTCTCTGGAACATTAGAGGTATAGTGTTTCTTTTTACAATTTTTGGAGACACATCTTAACCAGACATTTCACAATTTGGAAATATTTTTGAGCAAGCAGGCATCCAAACACTTCCATCTGAGCTCAGTGAATGTGTGTGAAGAAAGACAAGGAACTTTGTACACATACGCATGTGTCAGTTCAGTTTTCAGAATTCAGTGATAGATTGCTGAAAAATAGGTGCCAAAGCTATTTTTATTTTTCATCCAATTTCTCCGGCCCTGAAATGTGCTTAGATTGTAAGTCTCTGGGGGCATGAACTGTCTTTCCAATCTTGTGCATGCTTAACGCAATAGTGCATAGGAAGCACTATTATTAGTAACACCCAATATTCTGGACTCTCAATCATATTACTTTATCAACATCCACTAGTTTACTCTGATAGGTATTTTAAGATGGCAGACATCAATAAGGACTCTTAAAGTGATGTTTCAAAATCAATTCATACTTTTTAAAATATAAAAGAAAATTTCATGGGCTTCATAAAAATTATTATTTGCTATTAATATTATATTACTTTCTAAATGTATAAAGGTCAGACTAAGCAAGGAATCATCCCAAAGAGTTCTGTGAGGTTGTATGAAGCACTGTTCTTGTGTCTTGCATCAGTCAGGTCTATCGCAGTAAGCCAGGCTTGATGGACCTGATCACAAGAATCATCTCTTTTCTGTTTTATACTGCAAAAGTTATTCCTATGTTTAAGTTTTCATTTTTGCTTTTAAAAGGAACATTCGCAGATAGTATCCTTTTGGGTGTATTTATAGACCAGACTAGCATGAGTCACTTATTGGCATGAAAACAACAGTTGTTTAATTCCTCTGAATCCTTTAACTTACCATCTAATTCCATCATTCAAATAGATGCTGTTGCTGAGCAACACTATACCTTAAGCTGCAGAAAGATATTGTAAGATATAGTTTCCTGCAAATCATCTTTTATGGAAACAACCTAAGATGTTTGTAAAAACCTTAATTTTTAATAGTTAATGGGTTTTGCGGACACTGGGCATAATGCCTGCTATAAAACTAATCCTAGATTTGCATACACCGTAGTATAATAAAATCTGGTCCTGCTAGTCCATAGTGAGTTTCCAGGGATAATAATTTCAACATTAACAATTTTAACTGCCCAGAAAAAATTATACAGCACCAAACAATTCCTTCAAAGCATTCACAGAACAGGTATAATGAGGTCTATTCACAGTAAAAAATGTCAGTGATTTCTTTTTTCTGTTTTTTAGAGAAACAATTGTGCTTTAATAGATACGTGTATTTTTCTAGGATAAAATTACTTTTAAAAATTAAACTGGGAAGAACAATGAAAAGATGAACTTTGGGAGAAAAAATGGAAAGCTGCTTTCCTACACCAATAGGAACTGGAAAGGGGTAGGATGAAAGGTCTTTGCTAAATGGGTTGATAATGCCCCATAGATCACAATCTTTCGAGTTATTAATATAGATGAAGTTAATGATAACACGAAAAGCCAAATTACATGCTTAAGAAAAGCAACCTAAACATCTTTATGACGAGATTAATAGAAAAGATGTTCATTCCCAGCAAAGATTACTTGAAATCATTATTACTCAAGCTGTTGAGAATCATGTCCATAACTTAAACAAACAGACAGAAAATACCCCACCAACCTCTGTAACTTTATCCACAAACTCAAGTAAAGCCACCTGAGCTCCTTGGCCTAGTTCTGTAGTCCATTAGAGAAAAGACTAACTAGAGCTATCTTCTGCCACACTGCAATGCAGCAAATAGATGTGTGTATTATAGAAAAGTATAAATGTTTCAATGTATACACTAAAAAAATTAAAAAATAGCAAGAGATATTCCATAAGGTCCACTCTCTAATTTTTGCACTGTATAAATCTTCTGCTTCTGGCCAGTGCAAAACATTGAGAAATACCAGGATCACTCACAGCAATGAATTTACCCAGCATGGCAAGCCTTAGGATCCAATCTCTCCACATTTTTCAGATCATATAAACATAGCAAGGATAATAAAGAATAATAATAAAGTACAGAAATGGATACTTTCATATAATCATTTCCTGACTTTTCTCTCAAAATCAAACAATTTTTTTCATAGATAGAACAGCAGAGTGATGAATGCAAGAAAGGAATCACATGAAACCTTGCTTAATCCAAGAATGTTGGTAAACACCCCTAAAGACTGCTTTCATAAGCAGTTACGGTATTTTTATAAACACCCACTATATGTAGTCTTTTGCACAAAAAGTACTGTAATTTCAAAACCATTTGGCATGCTTTCTATTATGTAAATTAAATGAGGATGATAATTGTCAATAATATGTAATGCCAGATTACAATAGCCATATTGCCTTGTATTATATTAAAATACAGTGCATTTTCCAGTCTTGTGTATTGCCCCAAGAAACATGCCAACCATTTATTAAATTGCAGATAGCAATCTCTGGGGAGAGTGCACAGCCTTATTTGCAAAACAGCATGTTTTACATACCAAATTCATTGTTGTTATACCACATAATCTAAATCTCTTGTAGGAGTTTTTGATGGTTGCACAGTTAAAAGCTTGTTAGTCACATCATTCCCCTCCTGGTCTTAATCACAGAATCGCTGAGGTTGGAAGGGACCTCTGGAGATCATCTAGTCCAACCCCCCTGCTCAAGCAGGGGCACCTAGAGCACACTGCACAGGATCGCGTCCAGGCGGGTTTTGAATATCTCCAGAGAAGGAGACTCCACAGCCTCTCTGGGCAACCTGTGCCAGTGCTCTGTCACCCTCACAGTGAAGAGGTTTTTCCTCATGTTCAGATGGAACTGCCTGTGTTTCAGTTTGTGCCTGTTGGCTCGTGTCCTGTCACTGGGCACCACTGAGAAGAATCTGGTCCCATCCTCTCGACACCCTCCCTTCAGATACTTGTACACACTGATAAGATCTCCTCTCAGCCTTCTCTTCTCCAGGCTAAACAGGCCCAGCTCTCTCAGCCTTTCCTCATAAGAGAGATGCTCCAGTCCCCTAATCATCTTGGTAGCCCTTTGCTGGACTTGCTCCAGTAGTGCCACAACCCTCTTGTACTGGGGAGCCCAGAACTGGATGCACCACTCCAGATGTGGCCTCAGCAGGGCTGAGTAGAGGGGGAGGATCACCTCCCTCGACCTGCTGGCAACACTCTTCCTGATGCACCCCAGGTTACCATTGGTGGTCTTGGCCACAAGGGCACATTGCTGCCTCATGCTTAACTTGGTGTCCACCAGCACTCCC
>NW_020450063.1:321551-322209 GCF_003343035.1 Apteryx rowi | reverse complement strand
GCATCCTGACTTGAGCAGTCTTTTGCCAACTACCCTGTCACTATAACTCTCCCCTTCCCCCATCTTTCCCAGTTTAAAGCCCTCCTTGCCAGGTTGGCCAACCTGTTGGCCAAGACCCGCGTGCCCCGCCTCGTGAGGTGGAGCCCATCTCTCCCCATCAGTTGTCGATCTTCAAACAGGGTCCCATGGTCGTAGAAAACCAAAACCCTGTTGCCAACACCAGCGGCGCAGCCAGTGGTTAACTTGGAAAGTCCGTCTCCTCCTCCTCTCATCCATCCCCCTCACTGGCAGGATTGAGGAGAAGATGACCTGGGCACCCAGACCCTTGACCACCATCCCCGAGCTCTGAAATCCTGCTTGATGGTCTCCAGTTTGCCCTTGGTGTCATTGGCGCCCACATGGAAGAGCAGCAGTGGGTAATAGTCCGAAGCATGGATGAGCTTTGGCAGTCTTTGCATGACATCTCTCACGTGAGCCCCTGGCAGGCCACAAACCTCTCTAGACATGAGGTCAGGTCGGCAGATAGATGCCTCCGTCCCCTGCAGCAGGGAGTCCCCCACAACAATCACCCGCCGCTTTTTCCGGGCGTTCCGGCAGGGCACAGGGTCTGTTGTCCCAGGTACTTCCCTTGCAGCCATGCCCATCTCCTCCTCATCCT
>NW_020450063.1:98587-321066 GCF_003343035.1 Apteryx rowi | reverse complement strand
GGCCCCAAGCACTCCCTGCAGCCTGAGACCTGCAGAGCTGCATCTACTGTCAGAGGGTCGGTCTGGGTCCCAGCCTCTGACACAGCAACTCCAACAGCCACTGGGGAATGTGCTCTGTGGTGTGTCATAACCATACTTGAGGAAACGTACAGCACAGGGAACAGAAACGAAGGTCCCTTCGTGCACCCTGCTGCACAAACTGCTGCACAAACTGCTGCATCTGTTCGCTGCCTCTGTTTGCTGCGCTCTAGGCCTGGCTCTTATATAGGCCTCTCCCTAGCACTGGCTAAGAGGGTTCTTGACCCGCCCTAATCAAGGGCCACTGGGATCAAAGGCCCCAACTCCCTCTGGCCAGGGGCAACAAGAGAGCTCATTAGCAGCAGCCACTCCTAGCTAGAGCTTTTCCCAGGAGCTTTTCCCAGAAGTCAAGGCCTCCTGCAGTTGTCCTTGCCTAGCTTCCCCTTTCCTGTTCACAGCAATCACCTGCTAGTTCCTCGGGAGTCCTCAGAAAGCCCACAACTTCCAACAAGATCCTCAAGTTCTAGTCAGAGCCCAAACACTGCTGCGCAAACTGCTGCCTCTGTTCGCTGCCTCTGGGAGCTGCGTTACTTAATCGTAGTTTACATGGTGTGGTGCAAGCCACCTTAGACATATTACAAGGCTGGGGAGCACAGAGATGAGACTAACGAGAGCAAGAAGAGGGGCTGACTCTGCCTGGCAGAGAACAACCAATCCCCACTATAAGAAGCAGAACAGCTCTGGCCGTATTGTGTTGGAGAGACAGAAGCATTATGAAACAGAACTAAATGCACATTTGTTCTCATGCACAGATCTATCCCCATCTAAAGGGGCAGCATAACAGCATCTTACATTTTTACATGCTTTTGCACCTGCTGACTTCAATGTGCAGGAGGTTTCATGTGCAAATGCATACACATGCATTCACATACACCAGTACCACCCCCCACTCCAAGTCAGTATGTTTATCACATCTGGCACAAAGCTTATAAGGTATCTACAAATAAAGGTAGTCAAGAGAAAACAGTTTTCCTCATAGTACAGCATGCTTCTGGAGCCATCTGGGTTTATAAGGATTGTTTAGCATTAGTTTAAACAATCTTAGTGTATTGCCGCACATGATCCATGCTACAGGGAACTGTTCTCATCCCAAATCATATCAGAAGTGTGAAAGAATCCCATAAATATCAGCTCTGTATTTCTACCTCTAGATTTCTTCAATTAAGCCAATTATTTTAGACCTAACATAATCAGATGGTAGGATTTGTCCTTTGATAAAGGAAGTTATCAGGAGGAAGTGCACACCCTTAGAGCAGACTGAGATCACAGGATATATCAGATGAGAGGGTAAGCATGAATCATTTTTTTCCCTCTGTTCTCATCCCTTCATTTTCACTCTGTATTAAATCCTGCTGGCAATCCCTCTGCAACATTTGCCAGATCCACTCATTCTGCTCTGTTCCCAATGCCAAAAAACCCCCCCTTTGTCAGATGATGATTATCTCTGACCTTGACCTTGATTTCTGAAAGTGTCCCCTGCCTTGCAGATACAAAACTGATCAGCTTTTTCTTGTGTGCCACTTTGTCCATGTGGCCAGCCTGAAGAGAGCATGAAGTCTTTTTTGTATTGTTTCAGCAACGCCAGACTGATAAGGTTTCATTTGCAAAGTTGGGGTACCCTATTCTATACCTTAGAGAAAATCCACATACACCTTCCAGGTACAGGGAAACAGCTAGATAAAGGGGTTTCTGGCAGAAAAAAAAATACTTGAAAAAATTCAGAACAGCATGTAGCACTTTTCCACATCAAAGATATTGTTATCACACCCATGGTCCATGGGCAGTGGAACATTCAGCAGCAGGTGTTGTGACTTCAGGTAACGCAACATTGGATTTAGGATTCTCCCTTCTCACAGCAGTAGCATATTCTTTCTCCTTCACCCCTCCAGGTCCTTCTGCATTACGGTCAGACCAAATCCTTCCATAACTTCCCATTTCCAGGGAAAAACAGAGTCCCTTTTACCTCTCTGCCTCCACACTACTGCCGCAATTGACCAGCTCAATTTTCTTGCATCTGTGAGGTTGCGGCTTTCAACAGGATTCTATGGCAAAGAGTCCCACAGGAGTTCGCCAGACCTTTGACACTGTTTTTCTTGTTTAAAACCTGTTGCTTTGGGATCTTATTGGCTGACAATAGTTCACTTGTTCTGAGAAGTAGTGTTTGTTACTCGTTCCAAATTTGCTGCACCAGTCATGATTTTAAAGACCTCTATCACCTTTTTCCAGAATGAAGAGTCCTGAGCTTTGTAACCTCTGCTTTTAAGAAAGCCAATCAGTTCTGTGATATATACTGGGTTTTTTTGTGTAGTTTCCTGTATCCATTATATCCTTTTGAGATGGGTGACAGAAATGGTACACAGTATTCAAGATGTGGGATACCACGGATACACTGGCATAATGATTATGTTTTTCCCAATTCCATCCCCCAAAAATTTAACATTAGTTTTGTCTTTTTGACTAGTCTAACTGAGTAAATGTTTTCAGAGGATTATCCAGGTCACTTCAAGATCTCTCTCCTGAGAAGAAGAGTCCCTTAAGGTCCATATTTGTGTGTGAAGAGTTGGCATTATTTTTTTCCCCTGTGTACATTACTTTGCATTCATTTTGGTTGATAAAACAGCAGATAATTCAGCAGTTTGAGCATTGCCTGCAAGGTTTTCCATTCAGATTTAGGACTATCCTGTTATTAGTCATCATCATGAAAATTAGCAGCTTTGCCCATTTACCTAATTTTCATGATTATGAATTTGTTCAATAGCACAAATCCCTGGCTATGTCTTGATACGCCCTTGCTAAGTGTATCTGACAAACGTTTTGGTAAAGACTTTACGATTCATTCAGCTTGCATTTTAAGTTGAAACTAGATAAATTCAGATTAGAAATGTGATGCAATTTAAAATGAAAAAGCAATTAACCAACAGTTTGGGCAATTTACCCTTAAAGAACTTACTAAGGCTACTGGTAGACTCTTTCTATCATTAGCAATTTTAAAATTAGGAGCGGAAGGGGACTTTTTTTTTTAGTGATCTATTTCAAAAAAGTGGTAATTCAGGGAAATTCTGAGAGCCTGTTTTATTCTAAAAGTCAGACCATATGTTGTGTGTTCTAAAATCTGTGATTCAATGGCAACAAAGATGGATTTCATGATGTTTGTCAAGGCAGTGTTAACTCCCCAGCCTGCAAATAGCCATGGTAAAAAATTACACAGAAAATTATTTATGCAAATGGCATAGTGGGGCATATGATAACAAAACTGCAACTAAAAGTGGAAATGAATCACAGATTCTTGCAAGAATAATTCTGAACCCCCTAAAACATTCTGGTGACTCTTCTCCCGCAGAGGTCCATGCTTAATTCAATAAGATAGAATAAACAGTTTGATGCTTATATACTCTGTGACTAGGCACAGCGTTACTGAGGGGGAGAAAAAGCCTCCACTAGGAAGTGACAGCAGGCAGCTGCAAGCCCCTCTTTTCGATGCAGGGTTGAGCTTGCCTCTACCAGCAACCAAGTGATGTGACAGAAACATGTGGCCTCACAAGCAGAAGCAGCTGCACTGCTGAAACCTGGGTTAGACATGGGGCAAGTCCCAGGCAGGATGCTGGACCGCTGCTTTGCTGCTTTTGAACTGGTCTTTCAGCGTCAGTTAGAGCATGTTCTCCATCCTTCCATACGTTCAGACAATGGTGTTTGTTGTTACTTTCCTTTCACAGCCAGCTTTTCATTTTAATGGCAAATTTGATTAATACTGGTTTAACTTATTGTTTCACAATCTAATATCGACTTAAATTTCCCTTCTTTTTCTTTTAAAAAGTCCCAAATATAAAATACCAGATAACTGGAAAGAGATCTAGGAGAAAGGATCTCATTGCAAGTAGGTCCTAAGTAACTCAACAGTTTACAAACCTGCCCAAACACAAAAACAATGTATTGGATACCTTTCTGTATTTTCAGGGGAAAAAATGAATTTAAGTATGTGTTTAAAGGACTTTTTTCCCTCCCTAGTGGCTTCCAATCTCACCTTGTGCTTCTGCCTCTGAATATACATATTTCAATAAAACAGCTTAGCTCTAATAATACCGGCATTATAATTTATTTGAATCTCAGATCTGAAGCTTTTAGAAAGTCTAAAATATAAAGATAAATATAAAAAGATATATGAGAGCAAGAAAAAAAACACCTTCCTCTATAAAAAGAAAGTTGTCCTGAGGGCAATATCCCCTTTCTCTTATCTAGCATCCTGTCCTTCCTTTTCTCTCATTCACCCATCAGAGTCTATTTTTGTTATCTGTTGCTATCTAACTTAGATTACAAGCTCCTTAGGGCAAGGACCTTGTCTTCGTACATGCCTGTAATGTGCCATGAACACCTCTAGCACTAAACAAATAATAAGCTCTGCAGACTCAGTTTAGTATCCATATCAATTTGTGGTGAAGGCTCACCATGTGTTCAGAGTGTGAGGCTCATTTCTATCTCTTAATGGCTGATGCTGGACAAGCATGAATATAAATCCATATTTCTCAGGCTTCTGCTAGAGCAAACTTGCTCATTACAGTTCCTGCTGACAGTGACCCTAGGCCAATCTAGTCAAATCCAAGTCTTGGCAGTTAACATTTTCTTACAGTCAAAATTCACTGCACAGATTTCTTTAGATAGCCCCCTTGGTTCTTTACAGTCATCTGTTGCTAACAGAGTTTTCAGTTTGAATAACCAGAAGTTCTGCTTCCAGCAATCTCTGATAGTCCATAAAGAAGCTAGAAAGGACTGTTAAAATGAGAAAATAAAAACTGCCAGTTTAAGTCAATCTGTTTTCTAACAGTCATTTTCTTATTGAGAGTTTAAAAGCAGCTCTCCTGGATATTTAGGAAATGCTTCATTATTTAGCAGCAACTTTCCTACTTACCAGAAAAATATTTAGAATAAGTTAAATAGCTAGAAAACAGCATTACCATACTTACCTTACTGGGAAAACAGTCATTACATAAAAGACATTTTAGTTCTTTTTATCAAAGTATTCTCTCATCATTTCTCCAGAAACAGAATTTCAAGCATGATGAGCTACCATGATATCTTCAAGCAAAACAAATGAATGCCATGACTTCTCACTAGAATACCCTGAACCATCTGACATTTGGGTGTGTGACAGGTTGGTGGTGGGGAGGGAATAATGGGGACTTCAGATTCTCCAGCTAAAATTGACTGTGTCACATTGGAGTGATTTTGATGTGGCAGCCCTTTCAAGCTCCCTATGAAAGAGCTTACACTGTCTCAGTTGTCACTATGATGCATGTACTATGCTTTTGCCTACAAGGTCTAGGCTTACATCATTTACTACCATAGTCCAGAAATGAGGGTGGGAGGATGTGAGGGGAAAAAGACCTAATGAAAACTTCTCTTCCCATCTGCTCCTAATTTCTGTGCGCTGGGTTAAACATTGCAATCCTTCCTCAAACAATATTCACAGTGAACGCAATATTTCAGAATTATTAAAGTGACTAACCCAACATTTACCATCTTTTTCCTGTCTTCCAAAGATGAATAAATAGATATTCAGAACACATATGAAAGAACTGGCCTGGTGGCCTGTTGCTGGCAGTTGTTACTATTTCCTAGATACTCTCTTTACCAAGTACAGGGGTGTCTGGGAATGTACCCCCCCCCCCGTCTCCACACTGACCTGGTGGAAGTCATTACTAAGCAGAGCACTAAAGCCTCAAGCATGTGTTGGAAAGTCCCTGTCTGGTAGAACTGCAGCTTTATTCCTTGGCTCAGGTGAGCTGTCATTGCAATTTTCCTCTAACAGTTTCCACAAGTGTCATCATTACACAACACCACATCTTTTTTCTGGTAGCTGAGGTTAGGCTACCAGCCAATATTTAAGAAATACTACAAAGGGCCATAACAGCTACTGGATAATGTACTCTTAGTAGACTCTGTAGCAGAAGAAATTTTTGTTGATATATATTTATGGATTTTGAAGGCTAGGATTATAGCAAAAGCCTTTATTATGCAATCAGTAAAGTGAAAAGCATGCATATGCTACACAGAATGGCAGCCTTTCATGAACATGCTAGTGTCTGTCACTGCTGAAGAATGGGGTAGCAGGAGACTGTTTTAAGCCCACAGGTCTCATGAGGAAAGAGTGCTCAATAACTTACTAAGCTTCAGCAATTTATTATTTTGAAAACTACTTCATAAAAGTGACAAGATTAAATTATACAGTCAATATTGCCAAGTTAGCTTGTGTCATGAATGCAGTGATGATATAAAAGCACTCAATGACCTGTTTATCATATTGCTTGCCACTTGATACATGGCAGCTGTTGTCACCAGCACCTTTTTGCTTTTTGCTTTAAGAGCACTAATTAATACATTACTGTGATGAATCAACTGCAGTCATCACGTTCAAGTTTGTTGACAAATTCAGAAAATAAGCTGGTATGGATTTGCTAATGACATCATACTGTTTACCCAGTCATTATGGGATAACATTCAGGGACATAGAAACTATCAAATGGCAGCCAATGTATAGTCTATTGAGTTCAGCATCTTTTCTTTGAAAACATTGGAAATGGACAATATTATTCCCAGATGCTCATGAATCATAACTGTCTCTTAGTACTGCGATGGTAGGCAAAGACTAAATGCAGTTGACAGGGATGTATCTTGGCAGACTCTCACCAGTACTGTGGATATTCTTATGAAAGTTAATACCATCTATTAACTTGCCAAGCACTGATTATATGGCTTTAACAGAGCTGTGGTGAATCCACAGAAGTCCACCAGGTTGTAGAAAAAGGAAAAGGCACAGAGCTTCTGAAGAGAAAATCTTCTCACCTACTGACTCTGTTACAATGTGTGACCGAGTTTCTCAATGAGCTGTTCAGAGCATTGGCTTTCCCTCCCACAGTAAGTTTTGGTTAAATTATTATTTTTTTTTTTCAGTATTCTTAAGCCTCTTTATAATTGGTTAAGGAGCCTGAAGAAATCCAACCATTTTTTATCTGCAACTTACAATTAAAAATATTAAGTGAAAATCATGAAAAGTTTGTTGTTTTCCATGGGAAATAAAGTCTCTCCTCCTTTTCTTCTCTCCCTCTCCCTCCCTCCAAAAAAGAGAAAAAAAAGCCCTACCTCTCCTATTATCAAAAAAAAATCACAAAGAAGCATACATAAAACTGGAAAATTTGAAAGAAGGAAAAAGAGAGGAAAGTAAGGATAAGATATTGTATCTGTACCACAACTAGTACTTTGTTAAACATTTTTTGTGTGAAATCCACTCCTCATAAGCCTAAATTACCTGCTTGTGCCTAGCATTGGTGAGCTACGCTATAAGGAGGTTGAAGCCCAGTTGCAGCCCAGTTGATGCTGGTGCCACCAGGGTATGTTTGGCCTCAGGAAGGTGCCACGACTTTGTGGAAGATGTCAGAGCTGCCCTGGGAGCTGGGGCCATTTCACACCACTCTGAAGGGTCGTTGTCACACAGGTAGGAGGAAATGAGGACAGGAACAGGTAGGGAGACAAAATGCGGACCTTACAGCTCCAGTTACCCAGAATTTCACAGAAGTAACGACTTAAAAATAAATTAAATTGAGCCAATCCTGCCACTTGTATCAATCTGCAGAATCATGTCACATTCCTGGTTTATACAGGTGAAAAACCAGGCCCTGCATCAGTTTCTTTCAGTGCTTACCTACCCCAACAATGTGATTTCTACAGAGCATGCAGCTAATATCTATACTGTGCTCAGTTATGAGAACATGGTGCTGTCATTACATGTCACTTTGGATCCAAACTAGCCAAGACCCCTTTCTATTTCCTTCAATAACATAATTGCACATTCATCTATGCAAAAGTTTTTGTAAACAGCCTAATATTGACCATAAACTGCCTGCACTCAAACAGATCTTATTATAATAAAAAATGAAATACAGGATAGATATTTACAGTTTCAGATATATATTAGTCCACTAAGAATCATAACATTTAAAGAAGTTTGCTGAAATATTGAAGGAGTTGAAACAAAGTTACCTGCTTTCAAGAAGAAAAATAATAATCTGTTTGCAAATGAGGTTCTGTTCAGCTATCACAATTATTTGATATGCAAAAACAATTATGAAATAATGAATGGTCAAGGCAAAAATGAAATTTCTATTCCTAAAATAAAAGCTCTTTAAATGTAAAGGTATTATATAATCACATTTTTATGCATGAAAGATCAAGTCACAAATATTAACTTTTATGCTATTTACCCTTTATCTACTATGCTGCGTGAAAAAAATTATTTAGACACAAACATGTACACACATACCTATATACATTCAAGCATCGTAATTTTATTTCTCTTGGTTGACTTGCAGGCATTATAATATTTTAGCCAGATCTATATTAAATGTCAAAGCATTGGGCGATTTCTAACAGTAACTAGTGCAGTTAAGAAGTGGACCTTTGGGAGATTCAGACAGAGCAATTTTCCTATGCCGTCCTTTCTCTCCTTCCATAATCAAAAATACCTTCCTTTTCAGCCAGAGAAGCGCAGATGTATGACCATACCTACACTGCTAGAAGCACTGATTTTTTTTGCTCTTTAATAAATGTAAGTACAATGGCAGAGCAAAAGATTAAGCCTGGAATGAGAATTAGGATTGCTTGGTCCTTACCTTAAAATCAAAGTCTGCACCTTAGCTTCTCCAATTGGTTATTTTCCCCACACTCCTATGAAATGGAAACTTTGTCTCTTTCTGTTGACTTGGGTTTATTGCACCATATTCATACTGCACTAATCACAGGCTTCAGGGCTTCTGCTTGCTGTTTGCAAGGATCAGAATGGAATTTTTTCGCTCCATAGAACCACCTTTTCTTCATGCATAATTTCACTTTTCAGGTGGAGGCTTGAGAAAAGGTTTCTTTGCTGTGTAGCATTAGAAACTTGTCTCAGCTACAGACAGGATGTTGAACAGGAAACTCCCTGGCGTACTGCTGTTCCTCCCTAGTCCTTAGCCAGTGCATCTGGCTCACTCATTTGGTAAGTTATCGTGAGATCTGTTCCAAAAAAAACAGATTAGAATGATTTTTTTGTGGGGGAGGGAGGGAGCCTTAATCTGTAGCAAAGAACATGGTTTTCTCTTAACATTGTACCAAAGAGACCCCCTGGTGTTACAAGAACACTGGAAATGACCTTGATCTCTTCTTTTCATGTGGCTTATTATAGCTGATGGCTTTTCATCTTCTGAACTATCTTAAGCCCATAATGGAGGGCTGGGAGAGTTTTGTGGCTTTTGATGCCTGGGCTAAATGGAGAAATGTGCTCTGTGGATCTTTCTGGGCTAAACATCTAATACATAGCTGCTTCTGATTATGGAACCAGTCGCAGGAAGCTGGCGCCACCTTCCAGTCCCACGTGTTGGCACGGACTTTAGCTTCCCAGCTGCACACACACACATACAGCTTTATTCAGGAAAAGAAGAAAAAAAGGAAAATGTTCTACTTACAATAATAGGACTTCATGGGTAACAAAATTACATATTAATAAAAGTCCTTAAAATGTCTATAAATGTTTATCTTCTTTCCTTGAAATACTTTGATCTGACATGGTACATACAAGAGGTGAAAGTGATTTCACTTGCAAACGTTTTCAGATCACAACACGTGATTTAGCAGAGTAAAGAAACCAAGGAACCTCTGAAGTATTGAGATTATCCCTTCAGCTGGACAGGACAGAATATTAAGAGTAGCTTCTCTTCATCTGAGAAATGGCAATTTGGTACAAAGCAGTGGTAATACAGCTGGGTCTGAACAAAACCTCAGATCAAAGAAGCCCAAATATTTGGGTCTATTCATATCCAGACTGCTTATCTTGAGTCTTAGAAGTAGTGAATTTATCTTAAGAGACCATGACTAGCCACAGAAGCTACATTTTCAGCTAATGCATAATATATGCTACAGGAATCCAGAAAGCTATTCTGAATATAAAAAAATCCAGCAAGCACCCAACTTCCCACACAAATGGAAAAGAACAAAGAGAGAGGATGTATAAATAATTAAAATGAAAATGCTTGTGGGGTAAGCAGTTATATTATTTTTTATAACAAAGTTGAAGTTTGTAATCATATTAAAATGATTTAAAAATGTATAGAACATCAACATTGAATTACCACATTATTTCTAACTACTTTTGCTTCCTTTTTTAGCCCGAATTGTTCCAACACATTAACTTATGGCTCTCTACATTACTTAAAAAAAAAAAATCAATAAAATGATAGCTAAAAAAGGCAAACTATCCAGTCAGCTATATAAAGCACTACCCTGTTTCACTGATTATATAAGATACGGCATAGATAAATGTTTTGGTGTATTATTTACATGGAGACAGGTTTCTTCTCTCATAAACTGGAGCACTGGTAATTGAGTGCAGTGGGAAACAGAGAAGCTTCGAGGAGTTAAAACAAGGCACTAAAAAGTATTGAACAAAGAGTACTTATTGAATAATACTGACTTAAAACAAAAACAGAATCAAAACCTTCTACTCTGGAGCCCCTGCAGTGGCATAACCTCCTTATGATCACTTTGGTCTGCTGATTCTGAACCCTACAACACGACATTAACAGTTAACATCGTAAGCATTAACAATACTGTTTAAAAGGTTATTATAAGAAGAAAAGAAATTCACACATGTGCAGGGTTTCTGATAGTCGGTGTGCTGCCTTGAAGAACCTTCCAAAGGAGTCCCACAGCAGGTTTTTACTGTCCATCATAGTTACACACCTGCATTATTCCTTTCCTGGCTGTAGACCAAATGGTAAGATATCTGCAACATTTGCCTGTCGCCTTGAGTTAATTTTTAGGAAATAAACATAATCTTCATGGTTCTACTGCCCTGACAGAGTTTGTAAGAACTATCACTTGAGTAAAAATATAAATTCACAAATTCACTTAAAGACAAAGTGAGTATCAGTAATTCCACAATAAAATATTACCCTTATTCCCCAAAGAATAATACAAGTTTACAAACATCCAAGTCTGTGTTGACCAGTGAAATGACATTTTCCCCAATAGCAGCAGCATAACACATGGGAGATAGAATATGCTTTGGCTGAAATATTCGTATTTTACTAAACATTTTGTGGGGGGTTGTTTCTACCTAATTTTATCTGGCTTCTCTCTACCCACAGATTAATAAGGCTGTAAAATGCATACTGAAGTGGAATAAGTAACTCCTCATTATTCAAAATAGACTATTTAATATTATTCAAAATTAAGATAAAACTATTATCCTAGTAAACGACTAGACTATGTACTCAGAGTAGCATAAACATATAACAGAGAGTTGACCGTAATATAACTGGAGAAAAAAATATAAAAAGAAATTTAATAGAATAAAAAGGATTAATTATGGATTTCCTCCTTCAATTAGTTCAATAGTTTATTGTCATGCAGGGTGTCTTAGAGTTCATTTGCACAGCAGCAGAGAATCATTTCCACAATAATCCAGATGAGTTGTCCTGAGATGCTCCATGTGTGGACACAGATTCCAGAATACAGATCATTTCATTTTTGACTCTTTAAATACACTCTAAAAACTAGTATGCTTTAAATTCTCACACTGTGCTAAACCAGATTGACTTGAAGATACAGACAAGCCCTAAGAAACTGCTTGTCTTATTGAGAGCTGGAAAAGCAAATTGTAGGAAACGATGCAAGAGGACTACTGTTAGAGTGCAGAAGAAAAAAAATCCAAATTTTAAACCTTTGATCTAAGAATTTAACACTTTTCATTTCATAATTATTGACAGAAAGTGCTTAGTATGGTTTCAGTAGGTGAGAATTATTGTCAAGGATGAACTGTGCATTTCTCACCATCCCCCTCACCATATCTCTGCAAAGTGATAATTACTGTTTCAGGGTAAAGTGGAGAACAGAAGAAAAACTCCAGAACAATATTTATGGTACAAAACAAAAGCAACTCAGAGAAGGAAAGGGATAGAATCCTGGCCTAGGAATCAGGATAACAGAGAACCTTTTCCAGATATAATACTAGTCATCTATGTATGTGACTGTAGCACATCAGATCATTTCTATGCTTCAGTTTCTCATTCATATGTTCTTTTTGACATCTATTTGAAGAACATGGGCAAAAGAAGAACTTTTTTTTAAATACACAAAAATACTTAGAAAAGAAGAAAGAAAAAAGAAAAATAATTCACCACTGAGTACGAGAGTATCATCAAATAAAGTTCTCCAGAATGCCAATTGCATTGACATTGTGAAGAATAAAGCAGGATCCTGAACCTACTTACCATCTAGTTTTTATTTTTAAGTTATTAAGACCAAAAGACAGCATCTGAACTCTGTTTAAGTTCTGTTACTTTGGGCACACTGGGCCCAGATGACTGGGATTTAGCCTAGCAATCAAATGGAAGAGTAACCACATCTATGACAAATTCATTCTCTCAGTGTTGTACACTTTCTGCAGTCAGTGTAAATGCAGTGCAGCTGCTCCCTGGTGCCAGACATCAATCTTCCAGAGTAAGATTAACCAAGCAGCCCTAAAATAGGTGGAATGCATTGAGAAATAACTACCTACATGGAAACCACAAGGACTGAGAGGCAAGTGCTGCAAAAGGAAATTTTCACAACTTTGTTTTTCCATTGATCCTGTGCAACCTTGGAATTTCTGGGCTGGATTGTTTTGAAAAAGTTGTTCCCATGTTGCTGCAGCCATCTGATGACTTCTTGGCTTCAAAGTGGGGAAAAACTCTATAACAGCAGTTCAGGACCTGATGAAAAACTGATACCAAGACCAGAGTGGCACCAGAGTACATCAACACCAGTATCAGTGTGGTGGGGATGCAAGGAATGGTAAAAATCTGACATTAAAGTGGATACATATCACAGATCTGTACAGTGGAAGTTTTCGTGCCCTTTGGAACAGTAACATCCTCAATCAATAACTCTTTCAACACAAGAAAAGGAGGAGAAGGTCATTTGAACTAGAGTTCTGGTCATATTCAAAATGTCACAGAGATAATATATTGAGAATGGTACTTCATTAAGCATTGCTCTCAAGTTAAGAAGGACAACGTAGGTGTAGCTTTCCTGCCCCAGCATCAGCAATCCATTAAAGAGCAGTGAAAATAAAGGAGAACAAACTGAAGAAAAGGAACTTGCAGGGGGTTTTCTCTGTATTTTTTTAGTTATGACATCTGACTCAATTCACTTGGCTTGCAAAATAAAAGCAAATGATATTTCTCACCTCCTGTTTCAAGTGCTACATACAGAAAGCTCTTAACTGAGCAACTGCATACCTGGCTTTGTGCCAGTACCAAAGTGGGAAGTAGCAGATAGGTTTCAGGTTGTCCTTTTTTGTTATTTACATTTTTAAGCAACTACTTGTAAAATGAGCAATTATTTCCTAAACAATCATTTAACACAGGACAAAGCACTTTGTGGGGCCAGCACCTTATCACTGAAGAACTCAAGAGTGCCCAGAGTTTTTCATCAAGTTATATATCTGCAGATGGTGCAGCAGAATCACTGTTTTGTTATAGACCATCTAACCTCTTATTTTTCAACATTTTGAAGGCAGCTTTGCCTGTAGAGTTGTCATGCCTATGTTTTTTCTTCACATTCTTTAAAGATATGTATTGATTCAGTCTTAAAAATTGACGTCACTTTTGTTATCTATGAGTGGGACTTTGTATCATGCAGGCAGAACATATGAGCACCATGCTGAAAGATGGGCAGTCTTTCTCCTGATATGGATGTTTCTCAAGTTCCTACACTATGTAGAAAGATTTACTGATCATGAGTCTGAAGCCTCCCATTAATGAGATGCGCTAATTAGTGACTTGCATATGTAAGAAGTAGAAAAGGAGTTGGAGGAAGAAAAAAAAATGTGCTATGTTCTGAGGGTTTTTTTTCTTCAAATTTGTTTTCATGTTTCATCTGTCTTTGCAATAACACCAAAAGTTTCCTAACTTGGCAGTACTTGGGATAATTATTACTGATTTTTGCACTGATTACTGTCATCTAGATAGCAAGCTGTACAGCACAATAGAAATAGCTAGATACACAAATTTTAAAATACTGCTCCATAAACTACTTATGGGTTTCCTATTGCTCACCTCCAGCTTGACCATGAATCCTTTTCCACTCTAAGAATCATGGAAGTATACAGCTGAAGTATTACTAAAGTTAAAACAATGAGAAAGTCATTTTCATGAGATTAAAACTGATTAAAGAAGTGTCTTTCTGCTTGCTTCAAAAGTTCTGCAATTTCCCTTTTGTTCTCTGGTACTACGTCAGATGGCCATGTGCTGTCAATATCATACATATTTCCATTTTATGTCAGTTGTCCACTCTTAGAATCCAGGCAGGTTTTTGAAACATACATCCAGCCCGTGTGAACCCAGGTTGCAAATTGCTCGTTTAAGTAACTTCACTATCATTGTGCTATCCAATAAAATATGTTGCTTCATACTTAGCATTGTAAAATTCCCAAAGGTAAAGATCATTTCATGTAAAAGTAACTTTTTTGTTCAATGGGCAAGCTTTATGTCCCTTCCTTACCCCTCCTCCCCCACAGAGATTAGGATTTCATCAAGATTTGGTACATTGTGTTAATAAAATAGTTCCTTGTATCCCCATGTACTTACCACTTTATTTCAGTTTTACTGCATCACTGTACAGTTTCTTGAATGTTAAATTTCTAATTCTACAATTCCTTCAGCAACAGAGTTCGAGCACTCACTGTACTTCCATCTACTTCCTAGTAGTTCATGCATGCACAAATCAGTAGGGTATCTAAAGATTTATTTGTTTTTTTTTTTCTGCAGTGATCAGAAACTACTGAAAATTGACAGTGGTAGGCAAATGTCCTAAGACAGCAGAGACAGTATAGTCAGCTGAGAAAAAGTAACACTTGAAAAATTTTCATTGCTGACAGGCGAGTAAAGAGTTAACAGGACTGAAGTTTGTCAATTGATCTGCAGAAGAACTGATAGCACCAGAGCTGAGGTGCACAAAGCTGTTGAACAGAGGACTTAACAGGACTAAAGAAGTCTACCAACCAATATGCGCAAGGACTGATATGTGCAAGGCTGCGGAATGATTAACAAGACTGGAGGAGTGAAGTCTGCCACCTGGAATCTGCACGGACCCCCGGGGAGGGAAGAAACAATACAGAGGTGTTGGGGTCTTGCCTCGCTAGCAGGGTCCTCCCAGCAGACAAACAGACAGTCCTGTGATTGCGAAACTCGCAAAAAGTCAGCAAAAGCGGTGTTTGCCCAGAGCCCCAGCTGTATAAAAAGAGACTTGGGAGCTAGGAGAGTTTGAGCAGGGACGGGAACGTGACCTGACCATCCTCTCCGGCTGGACCGTGAGTATCCCCCCCCTCCCCTTTTCCTGGGACGCTGGGTTAAGGTAACTCCTCGAGGTTGAGAGCCCTCTCACTAGGAGAGTGAACAAGAAAGCTTTCAAGTAGGGATAAGCAGTCCTTCCAATTAATAACGCAGTAATCGACGGTTTCAGGTTATCCTTTCTAAATTAGTAACTGATGGTTTTGTGTTATCCTTCCTAAATTAGTAATCRCATTATTTTAATGGATGTTACTAATCCAAGAACTTGTGTGAGGAAATAAACATTTTTTTATTATTATTATTATATTACTGTCTCAGTCGTTGCTATCGAACCTTCATAGCATGACAGCATGACAATTGCTATGATACTATGTGATTATAATCTTGCATGGCATGAAGCATTTGAACACATTCTCTTAACAGAAATTAAAGGGGTCCTCCAGAGATTTTAAGTGCATGTCTCTAGAAAGCTGCTGTATTATGGTAGATTTGACCACACAAAGCTCATTCCCCAAAGTACATTACAGTAGCTTTGACCACATAAAGCTTATTCCCTGAAGTATAAAGCAAAAACAGTAGTAGCAATAACATTCAGTATATAGCTGTCAAGTTAAGGTTTGTTACAGTTAATAAGCTTTTCAGACCCATGAAGTTCAAGGAAAATATAGTGTACCAATAATAAAGCAATTATTTGACAAAGTATCAGGCTCACAATCCTGAGTTCCTATTAACTCATTATAGGGCTTTGTACCGAGTAAGTGAGGAAACTGTATTCCTCTGTTGGAGGAATATCATTTTTACAATAAACATTAAAGAATACAAAGGGACTCTAAATTAAAACATAATTTTGGACATTTTTTGTCAGAGTACGAACAATCTTTCAGCACAGTTTAAATAAATAATTCGCTATACCTTACCAGCTCAAGCTTAGGACTGGAATTTGTCCTCTAAGTTCTTCTCTAACACTGATGCATTATTTTGGAAGGAGTAGAATAGGAACAGCTGATTTAGAGCATTTCCAATTCTACACTCAGACTGTAAGCAAAACAAAAGATAGAAATTCAAGAACCTTTGTATCTACCAATATCCAGACTACATATCTAGTCCACTTAGATATGTATTCGGGTGGCGCATGCTCTTAATCTACAAAAATTGTAAATAAATTTACAATTATTAAGAACCAAAATAAACTAAAAGTATCAAAATAGTTATTTTCATAACATATAATAAAAACATATCTTGATGAGATTATTAACCCATTTTAGGAATTGACAATTTGTATTTCAAATACAAGCTATTTTAGATTGATAGTATATATTCCATGGTATTCATTTTTATTTCTTTTCATGCAGTGGTCATATTCTTTTGAGGAAGAAAGTAGTTTTAATAGAGGGAGAGAAAAAAATAAAGCAAAATCCTCCTCCCTTTCACCACAGGGAATCTCATGCTAATGGAATATCAAAGTTGAGATCCATCTATTGGACCTGAGGAAATAAGTCTCCTGTAAAGATATGCCAGAAGTAAACCTATCTCCAGAGACTGTGAGAAAGAACAGTAATCAGCATGGCAATTCTGAAAGATCATGTTAGAGCAGGGGAAAATATATGCAATGGAGAAGCGCTTGGATTGTCAATTACTCTCCAGCACTGCTTCATCTATCTTTCAGCTATTAACTTTGCTTCAATTACCTGAATTCATCACTGTTCATCTTCACTGGGGTCCTCAAAGCATCCCATGCCTTCTGCTCTACCAAAGTAAGACCTGATGAAAAGATTTGCTCCACTCCACAAGTGAAACCTAAAAACAGCAATGTCAGACTTTCCTGGCCCTTGCAGAGACTCCTTCTCCCCTTTCTTTGCGCTGCTCTAATCAATAAGGGAGTAATTTGTGTGCCTGCAAGCCAGCAGATGGCATATATCAGGGTTTGCTTCAAGCTTCTGTATGCTTTTTTTAAGGCTTCTTAATCTCAGATTATTTCCTTTTTTATGTAAAAGGTAACTAAAGGACGCTACTCTTTACAGAAAACAAGCTCTCCTCAAAGGATCTGGCTGTAGCAGTAAACTAGTTTGTTTTACATAATCATTTTTAACCTTGTTTCAAACCTTTTCAAAATACATGGTCAACTCAGGGAGTCTAGTTTGCCACTGAACAATTTCTTCCTAGCACTGTTTAGGAACTCAAAACAAAACAAAACAAAAATTGTCCCAGTAATAAAAGTCTATAAATGACATGAATTTAAAAAAACCTGTTCCCCTCTGATTACTCTCTCCCCTGACAGGAGTTTGGACAAGAGATCTAGGGCATGTTAGGAAGTGGAAGGGAGGGATTTACCTCATATGACCGTGCCTTACTTCTCACTCAACCTGTTAATTTCTCAACCTTTTTTTGATTATCAGCTCACATAGTTCACGACATCTGGTACCATCATGTCCTGAGGGCCACAAAAACCCTTGAGTCATACACAAAAATGAGCATAGATATTTTTTCTTCATGAATTATGCATTGACTATATTCCCTGACTCACCTATAAAAAATTCATGAAAGATGTGTGACTGAAAGTAGGCATTCTGACAAAAAGAGCTGTTAGTTTGAGAGCTCATTGTTTTCATAGGCACACTCTCACTGCCAGTTTGCCTTTTTTGTATTACTGCTTTCTTCTTTTCAAACATTTTCCTATCATCCCACTAAGTCGAGAGGATAAAGCTAGTTTCTTTGAACTAATATTAGTACAGTTCTAGGGAACTGGCTGACAAGAGGTACTCTGAAGAAACAGTCTCTGAATTCCACATTGTGCCAGAGCTGCTCTCTGTTGTGCACCGTACATGGTCACCGCAGGAGTGGGAAAGCAAGAACACCCTCCATCCCCTAAATCCATTCTAAAAAGTTGTTTTAGTGTTTCATAACTTGCCTCTGGGGACGAAGACCAGAGTGAAACTGTTTCATCAAATATCCCAGCTGATCTGTGAGCATGGAAAATAAAAAGAAGTAGTTCATAAAAAAGGGTAGGGAGTTCTAGCCTTTTCCTTATTTACTGAAACCACCTTTTCCTGGGTCAACAGAACTACCTATGATAGTAAATGCTCTCCAACACAAGTAATAACTCTAATGTTTGGTCCATAGCATTAAACAAGCTCCCTAAAGTAAACATACAAAGTATTAACAGGATGTGATTTAGATTTTAGAAAAATTTAAAACAGTAGAACATTACCATTGACATGAGAATTACAACTAAGACAAAACAAATCCTAATACATTAAAATCTGTTGTGTGTAAATGTTTTGTGCAAGCAGAAAGGGAAAATCAAGATCAATAACTTTTTGTCCTGTAAGCCTTACTCAAAGCCACCATGAAGTCACTGGCTATCCAGGTTCTAGATATCCCAAGCTTTCTCAGGTGTTAAATGTGATGTGAAAGAACCAATAAGACCTTTCAAAATGATAGCTGAGAGATTACAGTGGAAAAAGAACAAAAGCAGCAAATACGTATTATTTTTACACAACTGAATGAAGCAGTGGACTTAGTGATACAGCAGAAACGAAAATATACCAAAATGTGTTTGGGAACAGACAGAATCTTCTCAAGACAGAATTATGTTATGAATTCTGTGACCTAGGTTTAATTTTAAAAGAACAACAAAGCAAAATTAAAAAATGCAAATGAAGCAGCAGAAATTAGCTTTACCACTGCACTATATGAAGAATATGAAGGTGCAATCTGTGCTATTGGTATGATGGAGTAGATGAAAAAGGAAAAAAGAACCAGCAAAGATTTACAAAACTGTAGCATGGACTTATATTCCTGACAGTCTTGCACAACTTTTCTTCAAACATATGCTCAGTGCTGAACATCTAAAAGCTATCAAAAGCAGAATGCACATATTGCGTGAAAGGAAAATGGAAAATAGTTCTAGGGACATAGCTGCATTTTTAAGGATAAGTGACTAGTTACAGTTGGGATGAGGGTTGTTTGTGTTGTTAGCTTTATATATATAAGGGAATTAGATTAAATTTTAAAAAGTATTTAACTAAAAATAAAATCTAGTTAAATATTTACTTGAGAAGCTTTAAATTAACCTCTATAAAAGGTTTACAGTATTAGAGCAGATCTACTTTTGGGAAGATAAATATGTAGTTACTACCACAGAAAGTGTAAGATTAGAAAAACTAGACAAAGTCGTCCAGATGGTATAGAATTTCAGTAATCCAAAGACAGAGTAAGTAGTCACTTGGTATGTTATAGCTAAACATATATCAGTAATGGATATTACCGGACAGTAATGTGGGGAAATTTAGTGATCCCCTACACATCTCAACCTCAAACCATTCCTATTTAAGCTGTAGACCTTCTGTCTAGTTGGCTCTTCATTAAGCTGACAACCACCATTTGTTTTCAGAAGTATTTTTTTCAGCAATAATGTGGCATCTCTTTGGAATCAGTTGAAAGATAGGAGGATTCTAAATGCTTCAATAAGCAGTAATATTTCCTTTCACAAGTTTTCTTTCTTACTTCTATTATACTGTAAGATATGAATTGTTAAGAACTCATTTGGCAAAGCAAGCATATATGATGGTAAAGCTGGAACTCCTAGTCTTATTTATGTTCTCTGATATAAGAAAAAAAGGAATGGAAAGGTATACCCCTGAACCTCACTTCAAAATCTGCAGCATCTGTAACTTAATTCAGAAAGAATTTTAACAGTGAACAAGACAAAATAATCCCCTTCCCTGTAGCATTGTATCCTCAGTATCCCACCCTCCTTATGCTGGAGACACTAGGAAAAGTTGGTATTGCAGTCTTAACATATTGTGTGTCAAGAGCTATCAGACTAAAGGTATAAGTATGAAAATCACATTTGTTCTTTAGTTATAGTTGTAGAGCAGCTGAGTATCAGGGCTGGGCCTGTGAGCACACCTCGTGCACGTAAGTCATTAAGTCCTTGGTTGGCCCAGGAACTCCCTGGCCAGTCTTCTGCAAAGGTAAGATAAAGGACCGGTCTGAAATCAACTTGAGACAAAGTGATTGATTGAACCTTCATAATTAAGTATTTGACTGATTGTTACAGGATCCTTCCAAATGGGAATTTTGGAAAGTTCTTGAAAATTCCCCAGGTCAGCTCCTGCTGCATCTAGTCCAGTTTGTATGCATAAATGTGTTGACCAATATGTGCTGACGAATGTGTTGACCTGGGTGAAGTATCCCAAAGAGTCCCCTGGGTGATTCCTCCCACAGAAGTAATCACATTGTACTTAGATAAGACTTCCGTAAATTGTCGATAGAAATTGTTCCTGAAAAAATGGTAACAAGTGACAGTCCTTTGTACGTGGTTAAAATAATCAATAGTGATGAATTACCATCGTCAGCAACAGCAAGCGGAAGAGAAGTCTGGGGAGTCTCACCTGATCCAAATGAAGAAACTGCTGTAAAGACCCTTACAACAGACTCCTGTCTCCACCAGACAGCAAACAGCTATCCTGTGCAGGAGATTTGATTCCCCATACAAGCCTTACATTATTCCAAGATCCTAATAAATGAACTTTTTTTCTTTTTAACACTCTGTCCATTAGTGTCTGTGCAACATAAGCACACAGCCAACTACTCTAGCTGAACAACAGGTTTGTATCTATATGGCTAGTACTGATTTGTGAGGATTACCAGAAACCAACATAGCAAATCCATTAGAACATTCACAAGGTACCTTTAGCAACACTAGCTCATCATTCTCCTTTCTTTCTAAAGGGGTATTTATTAAAAAGAAAAAAGAAGAGCCACAAACATAATGACAGGCTGAGGGAAATCTTTTGTCTTTGTTATGCAAGAGGTATGTCAGACAAAAATCTAATCACAGTAGTTCTTTCTAGTTTTACATGATGAAAAATCATTTTATAAAAATAACCTTACCTCAGTGAAAATTTGCACACCTTTATTTTTTAATATAAGTAGCATCTTTGGTAGGTTAAAGTATGATTTTTAGGCACATTTTTAAAATGACAGGAATGAAAAAGTTTTATACAGCTAATGAATAAAGCATTGATTTTTTCCATTCTCAATATTATGGTTCTTAGAGTAATTTTTTAATCCTCACAAACACACAACATTGCCAGAATAATATATACATGGAATAAACAGATTTGCTGAAACTTTACAAGATGGATCCTCCTTTGAGATGAAAACAAATACTAAATGCAGACAAAAATTTTTCCTTCTTCCATAAAGCTAAGAACTTGAAGAGTAGTATAAATCTATTGTACTAACTAAAATCTTTCCAAACGAAGACAGGTCAAACTATAGGAGAGATAAAATAATAAAAACTAGGGCATAGCATCTTGACTAGTAGGATAAAAGGAAAAAAAAATACATGATTTCAGGAGCAAAAGAGAGCTGAAACAGCAGGAAACGGGAAATTACATGTTAGAACAAAGAAAATAAAAACTACTGGAGGTCAAATAATGGAGGAAGTAGAAAAAATTTAAGATGGTAAAGAGAGTAGGAGGAAAGGCTTTAAAATGTGATTCACAGAATCATAGACAATTTGGACTGGAGGAGACATCAGGAGGTCTCTAGTTCAATCTTCTGCTCACAGCAGAGTCACCTCTAAGGTTGCTCAGGACTTTGTCCAGTTAGGTCTTGAAAACTTCCAAAGATGGAGATGGCACAATCTCTTTGGGCAACATGTGCCAATCAATGTTTGACTGTCTTCATGGTGAAAAAATTTGAATCTCTCTTATTTCCACTTTTTCTCATTGTCTCTCWTTGTCCCACTATGCACTGCTGTAAGAAACCATGGCTCTGTGTTCTCTTTAACTTCCCCACCAGCACTGGGGGGCTGCTGTTAGGTGCCCCTGAAGCTGTCTCTGCTCCAGGCTGAACAAGCCCTGGTGCCTCAGCCTCTCCTCACAGGACAAATGCTCCATGCCCTAACCGTCCTGGGGGCCCTCTGCTGAGCTTGCCCCAGTTTCTTGGTGTCTATAAATGACATGAATCTAAAGTACTTCTGATTATACCGTCTGCCCTGACATCCCAAGGGTTTTGATAAGAGATCTAGGGCATGTATTGATGTCCTTCTTGTACTAGGGACTCAAAACTGGACACAGTATTGCAGATATGGTCTAACAGGTGTTGAGTAGACTAGAATAATTCCTTCCCTGTATCTGCTGGCCGTACCCCTGTTCATACCTCCCAGAGTGCTGTTGGTCATGTTGGCTGCCAGGGCGCGTGGCTGGCTTGTGCTCAGCTCACTGCCTAGCAGGGCCCAGAACCTTTTCAGGCAGAGCTGCTCCCCAGCCCATTTGTTTCCAGCCTGTATTATTGCAGGGCTCCTCCTTCCCAGGGCAGGACGTGGCATTTGCCCTTCTCCAGTTTCACAAAGTTCCTGTCAGCCTATTCCTCCAGCCTGTCCAGGTACCTCTGGATGGCAGCCCTGCCCTTAAATGTATCAGCTGGTTCCCCCCCACCCCCAATATGGTGCCATCTGCAAGCCTGATGAGAGCATGCTCCATTACCTCCTCCAGGCCACTAATAAACATGTTAACCAGGACAGGTTCTGTGGTACTCCATTTGTTACCAACCTCCAGGTAGACCTCAAGCTATTAACCACGACCCTCTGAGACCAACCATCCAACCAGCTTTTTACCATCTAGATATCTGCCTGTCAAGATCATAATGTGCCAACTTGGATATAAGAAGATTGTGGGAGACAGTGTCGAAAGCTTTGCTGAAGTTGAGGTAAATGACATCTACTTCTGTCCCCTCATCCCCAGATCCATTGATTTTATTATAGGAGGCAAACATGTTGGTCAGGAATGATTTACCCTTGGTAAATCCATTCTGGCTGTTCCCAATCCTCCTCCACCTTCCTTCATCTACCTAGAAATGTGTTCCAAGATGATCTGCTCCATAACTTTCCCAGGGCCTAAACTGAAGCTGTCCAGTCTCCATTTTTTTCTGGCTTGTTCTTTTAGCCCTTTTAGATGATAGGTACAACTTTTGCCTGTCTCCGGGGACTGGGGTCCTCCCCTGGTATCCATGACCTTTCAAAGGTGATGGTCTTGGAAGGGTGTGAGCCTGTTATCTCAGCTCTGTGCTGGATGCAGCGAGAGATAGACAACCAATTTTTGTAGATCCAAAAGGATCTGAATTTCAGCCAGACTTGGTAATACTCAGTTCTGCCAAAAGCCATGCATCTCCAAAACCAGTTAAAGAGGGTGCATTCTTTTCTACAGACATTCAATTCTGCTGACCATCTGAAAAAACTGATACGTTAGTGCACTTTGGTTGAAGTTTTTCTTTTACCGTGGGAACAATCTCTAAACTAAAACTTCCAAGGGAGCTTCAATGGGACAAGTATTTTGGATTCAGTGAAAAAAACAGCACAGACACAAACCCCAAAATTTAGTTATACAGATCTAGATTAGCCTTTGAACAAGCGAGCAAAAAGAATCTGCCAAGAACAAAATTGGCTACTCAAAGCTTAGCTTGGCACTATGTCAGGATGTTTTAAATGGGACTAAAGGACAAGTTCTTCCTTAAGGAGCAAAATCAGCTTGAGAAGAGACAACTCATTTGTTACTTCAGTCATCCCAAGAGCTCAAAGTGACAATGGACAAATGATGACAGACTGAAGGACTGATAGCAACACTTTAGTTATTGCTTACAGTATGGATTCACTGTTACACATTGCTGGCTGAATGGGGCACCAGTATTTCTGATATTTGTTGTTCAGTGTCTGTAAATAACCTGTGCTACAAATACACGGATTGTTGGTCTGCAAAACAAAAAGTACTGTATCAAATAAAACATCACAAACAAACAGAGAATCAGCCAGTGTTGGCATTGCAGAATTAGTAAGGAAGAGCAAAAAATAAAATCAAAAGATTATCACAAAACACAACAATTACATCAGGGATATTGAAAAGAGAATAGTAACCCGCAATAAGCACACTGGTTAATACTGAGTAAAAAAATGTTTGACTGTTTATTTCTTTTACAAAGTAAAAGCTAAATGATTTTTCTTCAGAATTACCAACACTAAACAATCTGAACATCATGATAATCAGCACTTCTACTCAAGAATCTTAAAGTTTCTTAATGTTGTAGATGAAACTAATAGGATTAATTTTAAGCTGACGCTGCTACAATACTTTCCAAGAAGGTAATAAAATCAAATTCCAGCTACACTTATTAGGACTATTTATTGTTCTTTAAATTAGAATTGTTAATATAAGAAATTAAATTTATCGGATTAATGTCATCCATTGCATTAAATTGGAGGTATTCTGCAAGAAATCAACTAAGTGAATTGTTTCATAAAGAACTTTAAGCAATTATAGCAAGGAACTTTTAAAGATGAAGTGGAATTAAAAATAGCGGACAGGTACAGAAGAAACTGAGGGATGGCACTGAAGAGATTTAAAAGAAGGGTACTGGGATCAAGAAGACAGAAAAAATAGTATTCCTGCATGGACTCTCTGGTTCAAGTTTTGCACAGAAGAAGAAAATTAGGTAGGACTTGTTTAAAACGTCTTAGCTCCAGGTCAAATCAAAGAAGTAATCTAACCTGACATAGAAATTTTATCTTGTGCAAAGGACAATCTACTCAAGGCAATAAAAAACACCCCATTATTATTTTAAGATTTTTGTTCTTAACTAGGAAATTAAAATATATACCTTTGAATTCATAACTTGCCTTTCACACTGTTAACTATATATTTTAATCAGAGAATGCAGAAGACTTCAGTCAGATTAATGTTTATTTTATACGGGCTTTCAGTGCAGATATGATAGTCAGCTTTTAGCCCTAATTGCACAGGTACTGAGCTGCCTATCAGATAGCTTTCTGAGTATTATAGTTTCTGTTACAATTAGACAGGAAAAAATGTAAAGAAAACAAGAAATATTATCAAACTGTCATCAGCAGGAGTAACAAATAGGTACAAGATACAGAAATGACTATGACATGAATGTTATTGATTTCAGTAGTGATTCAGTCTCTCTAGCTTAAGATTCAATGCCCAACCTTAATCGTATGATTTATCCCATATATCTCTGTAATGCCCCAGTTCATTACAATTACACTCATTAAGCAAATTTCAAAGCCAAAGAATTATAATTCAAGAAGTACAGTACTTGCTCCAAAATGCTCTGTTGATATTTCTAGGTAGAAAATGCAATTTCTCATAAGTGCAGTTCAGGGTCTTTCTTAAAAATATATTTCAAAAGTTTTTATTTTCTATCAGCCAGAGGTTGCTGTTGCCTGTGCCTACAGCAATTCAAAGTTGCTTTAGAAAACTGAAAAACTAAACTATTCACCTAAAGATGACAATACAACACAGAAAAAATATGTCATGCTCCATCTTCAGTTCAAAGAACAAGGATGCAAAGGAAAAAAACACATTTTTTTGGCTCTCCCCCTTCTTTTCTCTCCAAGATTGCTGAGACTCAGTGGTTAAATACTCTAGGCTTCTGGTCACCTCTGGAATAGCAAAATCTTCTCAGTTCTAGTGGAACAATTCCAAGAGAACAGACTATTAATGCTGGAAAGAGACACCTAATGTCATTTCAGTGGTAACAAGGGAAATGGCTTCATAATATAAGCTGAGCATGTGGTCAAAAAGCTACACTTAAAAAAAAATACTTTTCAAATCTCAGTTTATCTTCTTTTCATTGTTGAAAATCAGCTGCTTTGAATAAGTCCAAAACAACTTTAAATTTTTGCAAAACAGTTAATTAAAGGAAAAAAAAAACTTTTGGTCTAGTCAAAAATATTTACAAATGCACAATAAAACTTACCATGTGAAGACAATTTTGGAAAGGAAAGAGAAAATTGAATTCAAATTCCTTATATTTGAAAAGAAATTTTAAAATGGCAAAAGCAGCAAAAAGCCATGAAAATTGTGGAAAAAGAAGTGTATCAAAAGAAAGTGTATTCTTTCCTAAGTTCTCCCATAAAGTCAGTAGGATGATCTGCTATAGGATGACAATATTTTGTGAATAATCTGCTTTCAAATTATCTGCAAACAGATTTACAAATCTACTAATTTGGTTTAAAAATACCTGGATAATTTTGAATGTTTTTTTCTTCCTGTTCACTACTAAAGGCAACTTTAGCTGAGAATTGCTTCTAATTCTGTAGTAAGACAGTGCAATCAGTCAATGAGTAAATGACTGTATGAAGCAAAAAGAACTACACATTCAAAGCACATTCTCTGTGCTTTTTTTGTTTGAATGGGTTTTTGTGAATATTCATTTGACAACATAAGCCTGTTACATTCACAAGTAATCTAGATAAAGAATCATTAATTTTATAAAAACAAGACATAAATCCTAGGCACTTTAGAAAAAAAAAAAGAAGCTGAGATGCAAAACTTGGCGCCTAGCTCCTAATAAATTCCACAGCAGCCAGGCATCCAAATATCTTTCTGTACATGGACTTAATATCACTTACTCAAAGCCACAAAAGAAGTCTGGCAAAGCAGGAAATTAAATTGGGGTCCATTGTAGTATCGCAGCTATTTTTACATAATCGTGTACGCTGTATATGAAGTGGCCCTTGTTCAAAGGAAGCTGCAGACACCACCTCTGATAATCAAATCTGCTGTTTCAGTACCAAACTCTTTGGCTCCACCACATACGAAACCCCTACATGGTAAGCTGCGGAAGCCACAAAGTCACTTCTTCTAGTGTTTTCTTCTATCCTATTGGTCTGTTTGGCTCTTACTCATTCTTATAGTTCATCCTGTGAAGGTACTTGGTGCATCACGGTTCTGTACACTTCTGTACCTGGGCTGCAGCAACACTTAATTGCCCACTGACATTTCACTGAAGACTGATATTCTTGCTGAGCAAAGTTGGCTGCTGGATGAATAGTGCTAATCAAAGGCCGTTAACCCTAGCTGAATGGGATCCTGAGTCAGCTACAACACTAAGGTCAATCTGACTGGAACTTTCCCTAATTCTGCACTCCCTAAAAAATACGAGGATGCTTCTAAACTAAACAAACCAAACAAGCGAACAAACAAAAAACCCTAAAAACAAAACCAAAAAACTTCAAAAAAAATTTAAGAAAAATGAAAAAAGTTGAAGTTAACAGGTCTGACAGAACAGAAATAAAGAACCTTTATACCTGTTCCCACTGCCCATTGTGTTGTTGTGGACAGGTCCTTGCTTCCAGGCTTGGTTTTATGTAATTTTGTTACTTTCTGAGTTAAACTGAATTCTGCTTGTATCCCCTGTTGTCCCTAGGACAATTCTTTCCATCACCTCTGAGGCTGACTGCTCCTGTCTGTCAGTCCCTCTGCTTGAGCTGTGAGCTTGCAGCTCCATGCTGTGAATTTTCTCCTTGCCACATCTCAAAGCTTCTTGAGTCTGCTCAGGTGCTAACCAGGGAGGGACAAGTCCTCTCCCTTCCCCAAGACATCCATCTCACCCTGTCACTTCTCTCTTAAAAAAAAATATATAATCATTAATGAAGACATTTATATTAAAAAAAAAAAAGCCCCCAGCTGCGTCACCCAGAAACATGTCTTTTAGAGATTTCAGTATGATCTAGTCATTCTTAGCATTGAAAGTACATAACTTGCCAGCAGGAATGAAAAACAGCCCTGAAATTCCTGATGTTATATAAGTGGCAAGTATTAGAATTAGCTTGGGGGCAGCTTGGCATAACAGTTTGATATAATTCACTGCCATTACGAAGTTGCTTCTATATACTCTAGGTTGCTTTGGAGTAAAACACTACATTTTAAAAAAACAACCTTTTTCTGATTTAATTATCAATTATCAATGATTTGACTTACTATTTTGGTTAGTAGCATCTCCTTCTTCCTGGAAGCTAAAAAGACAGTTTCTTTATAATTTCAAATTTCCCTTTCCTGTAGTGAAAAAAGGAAAATCAACAACTTTACTGGAGATAGTGTGTTTTTTATCAATAGCTTTTCACTGCTTTTAGCTTTTATTTTTCAGTTTGACCATAGAGAGCATTCAGTACTATGTGCTGTACTACTGGCTCAACTCCATGCTGTGATTACTGAAAATAGTAGCTTATGCTGAAGCACAGAGTTAAATCACTCACTTGTCCAAATGATGTATTTTCTTCCTTATTGCAGATCATAGCTGAGAGGTGGATAAAAGACCTTTATTTGGGCACACTGAAAATGACTTGCTCGCAGTGAAGATGCTTTCCTATTTGAGCAAGTTCCCTGTTCCTGAAGGTGTGCAATATTTCTTCATGTTTCTTCTGCCTAATAGATCATAAATTATGATCCTCTATTCAAGGTATCAAAACCATTTTCACATATATCTTTAAACATGAGATCTTTTTAGACAGGAACATATAAGAATACAGCACTAAAATAACAACAGAAACTGATACAGCAGAAGATAATGATCTCAGAGATGTTCAGGTAACACTAACTGAGCAGCTGTTTCAGTCATTTACTCTCATTTTCAATACTATGTTTATTTAAGCTCCTTATATATCATGACATCTGTAATGCTCTGAATGAAATATGGTAATCATCCCACTGTTATCTAGAGAATGGCTGGGCCACAGTTATCAAACCTCACTAATACTATTTCTCACAGCATGTGTTCATCTTTTGCATTTAAAAATCAATTTAATTAGTCCACATAGCTTAAACTACTTGTCCAGACCACAGTCAGCAGTGCCTGACTCTGCAAGGTTGCTGTTGTCCAGTAGGCATTTAACTGGACCATTCAAGTAGCGTTTCTAAAGCTTTCCTCCAAAAAACCTTGATTGAAGGGGTATGTGTGTGTCTGCTTTGTGACTTTCCTAGGCCAACATGGAGTTCTTTTCCCTTCCTTCTCCTCTGTGCACATATACTGTGTACCACTGTCTCATTGACTGCTATTTCAGGTACTTCCATACTTTCTTTCTTTTTTTTTTTTTTTGCCTTCCATCATACATGTGGGTTGATGTACTTGCTTCCCCTTTCCTTCTCCATTCCTGTGACAGTTTGAGGTTTTACCTGGTATCCCACCCCAAGACATCCATCTGCCATATGCTCCTGACAGAAGTAGTGTTGATTTCTAGTAGTTACTTTGTAATTTATCTCCTAGCAAATTATTTCTTGGAGCTTGGCAATGGGATCCTCAAACTGAGGTCCTCCCTCACACCCATCAGGGATACAGGAATTTCAAAAGTTTCCTGATGTGGTTTTGTGACTCCTAAGGAAGAAGTAGTGTACCGCTTTATAGAAAGAGAAAAGAATAAACAAATAGAATACTAAACTGTATTTTAAGTGAGATTAAACTATATTTTAAGTGGATTTTCTTACCTCTGCTCCATGAGTTGTGTCCTGTTGTGGGAAAGAGGAAGGCGGCTCACGCAGCATTGTTTTCCCTCCTGAAGCCTTTCCTGTTCCTGCTACAGTCCTGACTTTTTTTTTTTCCCCATGGGTAAAAGTGTTTCCTACTGGTAGTTCTAAATGAGATTGCAGGTCTTGAGCTTTGAACTGCTCAATTTTATTCAATTTATTACTGAACTTTTCAAGGCAATCCAGTTTGTTCTTTAATGTTGAGTCCTTCTAGCTTTAGGTTTTCAGCAAATTGCACTGGAGCCCTCTAAGTTGTGCGTTGAGGTCATTAATGAAAATACTTGAAAATATCAATACCAGACAGTTCATTTGTGGAAGTTCTGAAGAATCATTTTTCTACCTTATACTTTCCTTTTGGTGCAACCAGTTGCTATCTGCCCTTCAGCCAGTTCCTTGTCCATCTTACATTTCTAGTACTGAATTCTTTCATGAAATCCATATAGATGAGATTTACTTCATTCATTTTCTCCAAAAAATTTCCATGAATTTCTTGGTTTACAAAAGAACAAAAAATCTGAATTATCTGTATTCTCATTTTGAACACTATTTTATGGATCCATTACATTTTGAATCTTTTTATTCTGAAACCATTTTGATTAAGGATTTAAACTTTTTTTCTGCAGTAAGTGTCTTGTTTATTTGAACCTGAAATTATCAGTTTGACATATGATAACAGATACTAATATTTTATGTTTTCCCAAGATCCTATATGACCCATGAGAAAAAAAAGAAAAAGAAAAGAGAGAGAGTTGGCAACAGAAAGACTTTGGGAGGATGTGAGGCTAAGAAGTATAAATAAGTTACAGAAGGGAGGAAGAGAGAGGAGTGAATAGTTTGCTGACATTCAACTAAACTTTAATCATTCTTTTTTCAAAGAGGTAATTGCTATTTACAGGAGTTCTAGGTCATGATCCTATCTTGCACCCAACTTAGAAGAAATACCTGAACAATACAGCACACCATGAGACCTGGGCTGTGAATGAATGCATCTTTAGGCTTCCTAAAGTGCACTGTATCATTAAAAATAAATCAAAGTCTGTAAAAGTTGACATATTGTAGCTGTTTTCCTCACCCCACCTGCTTTAATTTGACACTTTACAGAGGAAGGTTGCCATTCATTTCATATCAAAACCTGTCAAATTCTTTTGCTCCACTTAGCACCGGAGGACTCCAGATTAGTATGGCATATTGAAAAACTGCAGAGATCAGACAACTCATTGTATGCAACAATTCCACGAGGAAAACAATTAAGGATATAAGCAAGTAAACATTAAAAAGTTAAAATAAACAAAAAAAAAAGTTAAAATAAAACAAAAAATCACAGTTCAAAGCATTAAAATTAAATTTTAAATAAGAACTAAAAAGTAGTTGATACTTAAGTTTCCAAATAGAACTCTAACATTACAGGTGGGAAGGAGGGCAATGTGTTTTGGATTTTTTTTTCTTTTCTTCCTCAAATACAGTTCATAAACATCTTACTTCTGAGCCTATCTTTTAGCTACTGTTAAAAGTAGGTAATATTACGTGCATATTTTCCCTAGGTAGGATCATGAGGCTTTGTAATCAGAAGTGTACAGTGCCACAAAATAGCAAATCTCTGATAACAACTATCACCTCTTTCTGATGCCCAGTAAACATTCTGGTAATGGGTAAAGGAGATTTAAACAGCATTGGAACACTGTTCTACCAGCTGAAGGACAGAAGAGAAAAGTGACTTTGACACAGTGCAGGTAACTGAAGTTAAGTTTTCTGTATGTCAGTATAGCAAAAGGGTACCAGTTATTTAGGAGTGGATGACTCTCAGACTTTGATCTGCAATTCCACCGTAAACCTAATTGGCTTTCCCTGAAAAATTTTGTCAGAATTAGATTCACCTTTTTTTTTTTTTTGCTAGAAAAAGCATTAGCTTTGAAAATTGATATTTTTTCCAGAAGAAAACATACTTAGTTGACAAGAGCCTAACCAGAATTCAAAACAGGGCTTCTAACACTCTCTATTTCCATGTACAAATGGTAGTTTTTCGAAGACTTGTAACACTGCACACTGCTGCATTTAGATGAACATTCAATAACATTAGTAGGGTAATTTCTCCCTAATTGAAACTATATTTTTTTCTTTAAAGAAATTAAAGAAATAAAAAGTCTGTATAATTTTTGGAAAACAACCTGAAGGAAGACAGCAACTGCGCAAGGAAAATCTGTACGCAAAGAATTAATTTTTAGCAAAATCATAAATGACTGAAGACTAGTGCTTATATGGAAAAAAGGTAATATTAAATATATGTGGAACTATCTGATTAACCCATAATGGTGCTGTGTTTGCAAAGGAAATGTTGGAGGAAAAACTTGGGCAATAAATTAGGTTTTATATTAATCACAGCATCCTGTAAAATGTGTTACTACTATGTGGTTTCAGCTTTGGTGAAGGCTCAGTCTCAAGCGGTGACTAGTCTCCCCTGCTGGTTGATATTTTCATTGTTTTAATAAAATTAAGTTATCATATTGTTAAAGTTGCAGAGAGGAATGCAACTACTCAGACAGCAAGGGAAAACTCCCATGGAGTGGTGAGAAACCTGACTGCTCCGCGTAGTCTGCATTCTTTGTAGAAAATAGTGAACTGGAGCTATATGTTTCCATGGACCTCACTACACGGGAAAGCTGCAGGTTTCTAAGCATGCTTCACGTCTCCAATAGTACAACCAAAATCATCCAATCTCAATGTTAGGAATGAGCTGATTGCCATGACTACCTTTGATCTGCAACCACAGCTTTTACAACAGGGAGGAGTGAATCGTGAAGGACCCCACGCCATATAGGGCAGTTTAATAACATGGAATAAGCTCAACTGGAAGGCAGGGAGCAGGTGCCTATGTTTATTAAGAGACAGACACAGCTGGCTCCTTCCTTTGACATCCGGTAGACATAATGGCACTAACCAGCACTGCCAGGATTGAGCAACTTACATAAGAAGCAACTGGTTCTAATAACACATTTTTTTAGGAAGAACGGAGGAAGCAGACATGTAAAGTAGAGAGCTGTAACAAGTATTGAACTGCAAAGTTGCTTTGTAGGAACATACTAGAACAAATGCCACAGAATAGGCAATTACATCAGTCTCTGGTGGCCTCAGTACAGTTTTATTACAGCCACTGGAAACCTCACGATCGCAGTAGGTGTGGGTAGAACTAAGACCTGCCTGCTCTTAAAACTTGTGCCAACAGAGCTCCAAGTAGCACTTCATTATCTTCTAGCAATACACTGATGTACTGTGTGGACTCTGTCCAGTAGCAGACAGCAATAAATATGCATGCTAGACAGAAGATTAAGATATCCTTGCTTTCCCCAGACCTATCACCTGAAATTGCCTGGGAGAAAATTAAAGACTTGACAGGAGAAGATGCAAGTAAAAGTACTCAGGTGTATTCTAATGTGCTTTGAATGAACAATACTACACAGTGATAGTGTCTATCATTTTACACAAAATTGTGGAATGGACAATAGAATAATCACATACTCATAAAAAATACATGAAAACTATGTCTTGATGTTTTAAAAAACAAAACAAAACACCACCACCATAAATACTCCTTTCTGATTTTAAAACTTTAAAATAAGGATAAAGAAAAGAAACAATGATAAGAGAAGTTTTTTTAAGGTAACAGGTCTGTTTATGTGAATTTTATGAAAAATACTCAACACCTGCCAAGAATTTTAAAAATAATTATGAGTTTAATAAAATTGACGCAGAAATTTTATCCATTCATTCTCTGGAAAGACAATTTTGCCATAACTAATATTAATTTCAGGTTATTTTAATAAAGAACTTACTTAGCCAATTAATCTTCTATGACTGTAAGTGTAATAGTCCAATTAAAGTTAACATAAAGGTTAACAACTTAAATATATTTGTTATTGCTTTCATATTAATTTGATCCAAAAGCAGTAATTCTATGTTATTTTTGCTAACATTACGCATACTCCTTCACACTGTTTTCTTAAGAAGTTGAGTGTCATTCTGAAATTCACTGAATTAATATAACACCAAACCAAGTAGAAACACCTAATCAAATATTTCAGTCACCTTTAATGCCACAGAGTTAAAGCAATATTTTTTGGATTTAAAATATGCTAATGTAGTTGATAATTCAACTCATTGTACACCTGCAATTTAAGTTTCTCTGTACAAAACATAGCAGTTTCTTGAAAACAAGATGAATTATTCAGAGTTTGTAATGAACTCAAAACCACAAATCATGTTTCAGTGCTTTCAAACTCTCAGTATGATGGCTAAGAACCTTGCTGTAGGTGTTCATTAATGGCAGCATTAATTGTTAATTAGCAAGTGTTAAAATGGTAGCAGAAATGAATGCTGAATACATTTAGATTTTCTTTAGGTATGCACTTTATGAAAGTGGCATATCTTCCAGCTAACTTAATCTTTATCTGTTAATCTTTTATGCAGAGTCAAAATAGTCCTGTCTGCTGGTCTTATTCGACTCATTCTGGGCAGTTTTTCTCTTACTCTTCTTCTGGAAATAGAGAAGTATCAGGCAATCCATTTCAGTACCCCAGGTGTTGCGACCAGACCATTTAAGAAATCACAATAGGAAGCAAAATTGTAGCAGTCAATTGGGAATACATAATGGAAGCCATTCATCGGTGCATGATGCTTTCCTGTATTTCTTCCTCTTTGAGTCCGAGTCTGAGAATGGCTGAGGTAGCAGGATCACAGCCCAGGGGCATATGACAGTGAGGGAATTCCCCTACATCACAAATTCTCTTCATTTCTGATCTTCTGAATCATCCGAGTACAGAATTCAGGTCACCAATTAGTGAAACAAATAACGCTTCAGTATGAGAATACCCCTGTAAGCTGAACAGTTCTAACTCAGCAAACTTCTGTTAGAACTAAGACAATTAATGACATCTTGATGTCTTTACCAGTAATGAATATATAGTTACCTATAATCCAAAGAAAATCTACAATTTAAAGAGACGGGGAAACCTGAAGTATCATTACACTTAAGACAATATATGCAATTCTGATTTCTTAAAAAATGATGCTAGGTTATGAAGCACATGAAAGTTCAATAACAAAGTTGGGGTTCAGTGGAATACTAAAACTGTGTATATCCAGTAACAAGACTAATATTCTTTTCACAGCAGTTTAATCCTCAGAAATTGTAAGGATGAACACACTTTCCTTTAAAAATAATCACCAACCTTTACTCATGTTTCAGACTTTGAAATTGTAAAGTGAATCATAAATATTTCATGCAAGTATTGTTCTATGGTACCCATCTGGAAGAAAAGTATTTTCTCCTTTGTTGATTAAAACTTTATTGACCTCACTGTCTGTCAGGTTCTGCTAAGGGGATTTTTGCCAAGCAGATTTTTAATATTGTGCTTGCCAAAATGCATCAACAGATTCTGTAAAGGGTAATCGTAAAACCATGGGGAACATTTAATATTATAGCTAAGACCATGGCATTTACTTTTTAACTTTGCTTACTCTCAGATTTTCTGCAGTTACAATGGGAAAATGAAATGCAGACAACACAAACACCTCTGCATAAAACAGTGAAATGCCATAGACTTGATAATTAAGGGGTGTCATAGCCTGACTGACAATATTTCATTGCTTAACACCTAATAGTTTATGACAAAATCCTTCATATAAAATCTCCTCCTCCTTTGTTTTTCTCTCTGACAGACAAAGATCAGTTTTTGGAAACAGTCATCAGAAGAACATCTTTGGACAACCTGAACTCTGTGAGAACTTTTGAGAAGGAGCCTAAAACCCTACCATGGTAGGAAGCACAAAGGCCTGACTGCTGGGTTGCTCTGCAGGCAGGAGAGAGCAGAGGTGCAAAAGCCTGCAACATCACTTCATGAGTCCTGAAATCCTTCTAAAGAGAGTTCAGCAAAGTTAGTTGTAGGTGGAGGTAATGCGGAATGCAGCAGGACACAGGAGAAGACCTTGTTCTAGAGAAAAAGGACCCTAAGGACCTTAGTCCTTAAGGCTATGTATGAAAATCAGGTTTCAGATACTGCTACTGAATTGTATAGATGGTATATATATGAATAACCTTTGATAAAGTAAGTATTTGTGCCTTAGGTGAAAAATCTTGTTTCTTTCTAACAAAAAAGCACTTTGCAAATGTTCTGTGACTCCAAGCCAACCAACCAGCTATCTATCACCATTCTGCCAGTGTTCTTTAGCCATGACTTAGACCATTTTTCAGAGAGAAATGAAGGTGCTCTTATGACCGAATGGTTGTGAGATACAGAGTCTTAATCATCCGTATCCATATTGAGATCTATTAGCCTCTCATTCCCTCTCCCATCCCCTCCAAAACCCCAGGATCCTTTCAGCTATCTAAGTACCACTAATCTCTTCATTGGGTATCATCTGGTCCTACCCATATGTCCAATAATATTGTATATCTGGTACAATCAACCTAAAAAGGCATTTCCTTCAAAGCAAGGGTGACCTGAAAAGACCTGATATTGTCCAGCCTATTGCAGCTAGTGGGGATGATCTACTGTGGAGAAAAATTTCAAGATGAATTTGGAAAAAACATCTGGTCTGATGGTGCAACAGAATTTCAGCACAGGTAGCTTAGAAAAAGTCCAGTAAAGACTTTGGGTTTTTGTTGGTGGTGTTGCTATATAGAAACCCCATAATTTTCCTTTCTCCTAAACTAATAAGCTTCTGGAAAAACTTTTTTTTTTTCCAGATAGATAGAAAATCACCAAAGTCAAAGGAGTTCACAAATGGATGGAAAAGAAAGAATCATCACAGAAAAGGTCCTATGACAATGCTACTGATACAATGTAATGCTTATAATTTATAATTGTGTGAGAGAACTGACAGAAAGTGCAGGAACTGGTATATAAACAAGACCACATATGTTATTTTTGTAGGTCAATAGGTTCCAGTAAATTTAAGTTAAACTGAAGGGGAAAACAAGAAGTCTTTGCTGAACTGTCCTTCCTAGTTAACTTGCAAAGAGCCCTTACCACCATCATCAGTACTACTTACATCTAGCATTTGATATCTTCAGAGGCTCATTTATCTTCCCTTGCACCTCTGACAGTGATCCTTTTCTACTAAGTGCTATACAAACACAACAGCTTAAGAACATTTGGCTGCAAGACAAGAGATAACTGCTAGACAGATAGAGGAGGAAATACAGCTACATAATGGGGCAATGTTACCCAGCATGACAGGGGATCTTCCTTTTTCAGGTTTTAATGTACTCACATCAATGATTATGCTATTGTGTAGGCAATCCAAAAATAGCTTTAATTTAGCTAATTCAAGAACTAATAGTAGAGCTCAGGATAGACCAAGTATTCACTTAGCTTTCCTAGACAGCTGTTGCACTCCACCAGTATCAGTACAGAACAAAGCTAGCTCAGGCATATATGCATACTCTTTATTGCAGCCATAGCAGCAACTGTAGTTTACACATGAAAGTTACAATTCTGAACTAAAAGAAATAAAGAGTAAACATCTGGCCCATTACATATGTTACTTAAGGGAAAAAAAAGATTTTTTTTAAGATAACATTATTTGGTACTCCACCTATCCACATAACATTATTTTGGTACTCCACATAGAGAACTTCCTTTTTCAGCCGGCACCCTCCCTCCTTTACTTACAGCTGTTGCATCAACAGTCAGAGGGAGGTTCATCTCTTTTCCCCAGACATTCTGCCCAAGGGACTTGCAAAATGGGGAACTACAGTGAACTAGAGGAGAGAATGTGACAAAGAGCATGGTAAAACAGCAGGATATGCTTGAGTTTAGTTAGTTTAGAAAGTGCTTCCTTCCTGCGGCAGGCCAAAAATGCATCACCTGAGGTTTCTGTTCAAAAATCACTTGCCCACATGCAGTCTGTTATCACATCTGTTCAGAAAAATAGGTTGCAGATATGTAAATGAGTAAATTAAAGCAATAAAATAATTGACTCTGCATCCATAATTTCTGACCCAAAAAGATGCTGACCTCAAGAGCTGTAAAATCCACTTGTAGCTGGCAAAGATCCAACAGTGGAAAAATTGATATTAGCAGGAACCATCCACAAACAAATTTACAGTGACAAGCAAGTGCCACAGAAATATTTATGCATACAGATGTGCTGCAAAAGCTGGTTTTGGTGACCTGTTTTCTTTGTGCAGCAGCAATGATTACTTCTGCTCTTTCTTACATTATATTTATACCACTGTTCTCATTTTTTCTCTAACACCACTCCTCAGCTATGATGACACAGCAGTCACTAGCACACCTGCAGCATAGATATCTCCAAAAGCTGGAATCATGCCTTCCAATTACAGTGTAGATTATTGCATTTGGGAGATCAGATCTCAGCCCAAAGATTCAATCTTTATATCAGAAATTTAGGTAATCTACCAAGGCCCTGTGCTGTGCAAGCAAGAGCTGATTGCTGCATATCCACTTTCAGAATCCTTCTTGGAGTCTGCAAGGAGATTGTGGGGTACTTGCAAGGTTTAGGATATGAAAGACAAAATGCTGAATTATATTAGATGCTTTACACTGCTTGCTTTAAATTATTGGGAAGCTTTGTTTGTTCTTTATGAATTCTCTCAAACAATTTCATACCAGAAGATGAGCTTTACAGCAGTTCAACTTTAGTGGACTTTAAGTTAAAACACATGTAACTATTTATATGATGCTAAACCATTCTTTCTGCAATGCATTTTGTCAGCATCCCTTGTGATGCTGTTAATCTAATTCAAACACACAAACTGCTATTCTATATTAGAACTTTATTCCAGTTATACTGGAGAGGTTTAGTTTCAGCTGTTATTCATTTGTATTAACAGAACTGCCTAAGAACTCTAACTTTGGGAAAAGGATCCACATCTAGGTGTGCTACAAACTTGGGGAGCTCATACTTAAAGTGCGGACAGACAGACAAGAATACAAGGAAATAGCAACACAATACTGGTAGCATGACAGGTCATGGTCTCAAGCAAAACAGCAGCCTAAGCACCACTGAGATTTTTAGAGAAGATTTTTCAGTAACAGGGTTTACTTAAAGTATACTGCTGGAAGAGCGTAACACACTATAGAAATGATAGTTTTAGGTATTCCCTGCAGTGTGTGAGACATTGCAAACTTGAATACAAAATTTTGGTATCTAGGACCTATCATCGATTCATAGAATCATTCAGTTTGGAAGGGCCTCAGGAGGTCTCTCGGCCAAGGCCCTGCTCTAAGCAGGGTCAACACTGAATTCAGAGCAGGTTGCTCAGGGTTTTGTCTGGTTGGGTCTCAAACATGTCCAAAGATGGAGATTCCACAACCTCTCTGGGCAACTATGCCAATGATGAACAGTCCTAATAATGTTTGTTGGTTTTTTTTCCTCCAAATATTCAGTCAGAACATCTCCTATTTTCACTTATGACCACTGTCTCTCTTTTTCCTGCTCTGCATCTCAATAAAGAGTCAAGCTCTGTCTCTCTGTAACCTCCTCTTACATACCAACAAGCTGCTGTCAGGTACTCCCAAAAGCCATCTCTTCTCCAGGCTGAAGAAGCTCCAGTCCCTCACAGGGCAAATGCTCCAGCTCTCTGACCCTCTGCTGAACTTATTCCAGTTTATTGATCTTTTTATTGTATTGGGAGACCCAAAGCTGCATGCAGTACTCTGGATGTGGTCAAGTAAGTGCTGAGTAAAGGGGAATAATCCCTTCCCTCGACATGCTGGCTGTTTATACTGCCCAGGCTGCTGTTGGCCGCCTTTGCTGCCAGGGTGTGTGGCTGGCTCGTGTTCAGCTCGCTGCCCACCAGGGTTCCCAGCAAAGTTACTCCCCAGCGAGTCAGTCAGTCCCCAGCCTGTATTACTGCAAGGGGTTATTCCTTCCTGAGTGCAGGACTTTGCATTTATCCTTGATGAATTTCATGAAGTTCCTGCGAATCATTGTGCTACCCTGTCTAGGTATCTCCAAATGACAGCCCTGCTCTTGAGCATTGTTAGTGGCATTCCCCAGTTTGCTGTCATTTGCAGACTTGATAGGGGTGTGTCTTATCTCCTCCTTGTACATTGCAATAGTAGATTTAATCCTACTGATTTTTTTTTTTTACTTCCCTCCCCCATATTAATACTATGTTAGTATCAATAGTTAATATGTTAATTTTGTTTAAAAACTGGGAGGCAGACAGGGATCTAAACTCAGCTTATGAGAAAGAGGTGTTACATTTATATTTCACCATGAAGAGCTGAAGTCTTATCTGCCTAGCTTGTTGTATTTAAAACTCAGGATATATTTTCATTAATTTGCATTAACTTTCTTAAAAGATTTAAGTTTCAGTTATGGTTGAACTTTTAAGCATTAAAATACTAGAAATAGGCAAAATATGTTTGGAGATCATTGAAGGAAACAAGATTCAGTACTTGATTTTCTTAACAGAAAGTCTCAAATACCATAGCCATATTCCCTGTTGATGTAAAACATGACACAAATCTTAATTTCAACATTTTGAACTTAATACATTCTGCCTGGGTATGGTTGATTTAATGACATTTTGAAATAGGCTCTGTAATCCTTATGAAAAAGTATAGAAATCATTCTGGAATTTTATATTTTCATTTTTAATTGTATTAGCGAAATTTGCATATGTAATCCCCGATGGAGACTTTTTTAATAATAGAAATACTTTAGAAGAATTTTGTCGTACTCTGTTGGTTTGCACATGTATCACATAAAACAAAACAAAACAAAACAAAACAGAAGAGCATTCCAAAGCTTTGTATCATTAGCCAAAAGTTAATGATACTGTGGCATTTCCTAGTCTGGTCTCATAGTTTTACAGTCTCACATTCTTTCAAAATCTTTCATAGACACATCCACCAACAGAGTGGTAGTGCACATGGGCCATACAGGGTACTTGAAAGAGAAAAGAAGAGGTGAAGACTCCATTTACTGTTGGAAAAAATTATTTTGCGTCTTTCAGCAAGTTCTTGCATCTTTCTATGACTCTGGCTATATTTACATGGACTGTTCAACTCACTTTAAGTCTAGAAAAATACCTTGATAAGCTTTATGCCCTCACAATTGCTTGATCCAAGACCTTCCAGGACTATTGGGACTGAACTCATGACGCATCATGATTATGTCAGCTCCTGAGTCTGAAGATTTCCTAACCATACTGTTTTCATGTGAAAGTAAATCCTGAAAGACATATGTATGAAACTGTTCCACTCTCCATGTGGTCAGGCTTAGTGTGCAATAAACTGTCAGTGTAGGTGAAAGTTTAGCCTGTGTTAAAACTGACTGCAAGCTGTGAGCTGCAAGCTATGCCCATGTAGACAGAGCTCCTTCATATTCCCCAAACCATTTTATGCATTATATGGAAGTAACTTTAGGTGTTCAGCTAACTAAAACATGTACATCTAGCACAACTTTAGGGCACCAGAGGTAGCAGATATGACATGGGACCTGTTGCTGTAGACCAGAGTCCTTCTGCAGTGGCATCTGGAGGTCATTCAGAGCGCAACAGGCCATTTAAGATGACTGTACCGTAAGGTACCCATAGGGGTACACACCAAGATTGCTTTTCCAATGTTGTGGAAGAGTTTGAAAAGAAATTCAGGACCCTTCAGTTTTAGAGGATGTATCTAAATAAAAGCTTTGTTTAAAATAAAACTGATACTAGCAGGTGAAATGGCCTTCAGTAAAGATAGTACAGATTTAGTGGCTCATTAAGTAGCTCTGAAAACTGTGTACTCCATACTTCTCTCAGTTGATTCCAGCTCTTTGCTTTATTCCTGAAGGCCAGTTTCTTCATCTTTGGACTCACAGTGGGAACTTTCTGTCTCCTTTCTTCTTTGAAACTGTCATCTAGTCCTAAACTGAAAAGAAATTCATTGCTCTTTCCAGTCCTACCACATGATACTGACACCCTTCTAAAATCTCCTTACCTGCAAAGAATAAATGAGCAGAGGAGCAGACCAAAATCACCTCTTACTGTGGGTTCCTAAGCTTATAAAGAAATGTCTGAATATCTCTAGTTAGATCTTTGTTACTTGCATATGTTTTTCATAGCACTACTCTGCATACAGTGTTCACTGAACTTCTACAATAAAATATATTACTGCCTCTCCATGTAACAAGAATTTCTTCTTTCCATTTGCTGTTTTCACAGCTATTACAGAGTAATTCCAGATGTTTGTATGCCATTTCCTTGTCTTGGTTAGAAGTAAAAAAAAAAAGAGAGAAAAGAAAGGCTGGAGTAATGCTTAACAGGAAAAGTTTTACACATGAAAGCACAGCTATGATTTTTGCCACAGATACACCATCTATTGTAGTCTTAGGACATCATGAAAGTATTTTACCCCTTTTGAGCTCAGTGGTTAGTTTCTGTTAGAAGACTGGGTTACTTCAGGCTGAATTCTGTTCTGAAAACAGATTTAATCAGCAGCTATGCTGTCCTGTGTTGTGAGATACAGATTTGGGTGATTAAGTCTAAAGTGAATACTGGGTCAGACAAAGGTCCGCCTACCAATATATACTGTCTCTGAGAGCATATATCTCAGGAAAAAAAAAAAAAAGAAGAAAAGGGCAGACATTCTGTGATACTTTACCCCTGTATTTCCTCTGAGTTAATAACAGTATGCAGCTTAAGGACTTTAAGTCACAGGTTTTGTCTTTGTGCTTATCATCACTTGATGAATATTTCTTCCATAGATTTCAGCAACTCATCTAAACTTTTATCATACATATTATCCCATGGCAATAGGTTCCACAATTTAATAAAACCTTGTGTGAAAAAAAAGTCTCTTTGACTTAAATCTGCCATCTTAAAATTTCATTTGACACTGCATTGTTTTTGTGTCATGAGAAACAATGAATAATTATTCTCCTATTCACCTTCTGCCATGACACTCATTATCTATTTCTTATTCAGTCTGAAGCATCCTAATATGTTTCACTTTTTCTTATGTAGAAGCCATTTCACACTATTTATCATACTTGTTGCCCTTTTCTGTACCTTTTCAATCTCTAATATTTTATTATTATAACCAGAACTGCAAATAGTATCCCAGGTGTGAGGACAACATGGATTTATTCAGTGGCATAATGATGTTTTCTGTTTTGCTCTCTATTCTTTTCCCAGTTCTCAAAACTCTGTTTATTTTTCTGACCACCACTAAGCATTGAGCTGATGCTTTCACGGAGTGATTATATAATGACTCCAAGACTCCAAGATCTCTTTCCTGAATAGTAATAACTAATTTAAAGATCTTCCCTGTGTATGTATAGATGGGTTGTTTTTCCCAACCTGCATTACTTTGCATTTTTCAAAAGTGCATTTTCCCTGCTCCCTTATTGTCAGTCTCTCCGTTTCACAAAATGCACCCTGTGTTCTTCATTCAGATTGCTTACTTAATATTCTGAATAAATTTAACATTATCATCAAACTTTGTCACCTTGCTGTCCATTTCCCCTTTCATATCAATTGAGAACAACATGCCCCAGCACAAATCCCTATGGAATTTTACCATTAATTTTGCAACATGGTGAAAACTGTCCTCTTTATCCAGTTACTTACCAATGAGAGGATGTTCCCTTTTATCAGATAGCAGCTTTGTTTATTTTGTTTTGCTTACGTGTTCTGTTAACCACATGAAGTTGTTTCACTCCCTAATGCCTTGTGTACCTGCTCTTCTCCAGTCGTCCCACAGCAACTAGTCTAGTTAGCTTCTGGGGTCCAAAATGAATAAGTCATCTTGCTCCTTCTCCAAAAAAATGCCCCCAAACCAAAAAACAGAAACAAAACAAAATAAAAACTTGGCACAGAAAATAGAAAAGCTTGTTCTCCAGTTTATACCCTACAGACAGCACAGATTCAAACCACGTCTGATTTCAATCAAGAGTGACCCTCAGCAGTATGCCAGACATTCGTTCTCACGTTCCTTTAATCACTGACCTGTGCATGCGAACATCTCACCAGCAGAACCCTGCCAGCTGGGCAGTCTGCACAGATGACATAGCCCACACATTGGTCTCTTCCAATCAGTATACAAGGACAGAGAAATACTAACTTAGGATCAGAGAGGTCCAGGGCTCTGGTTTCCTTGTATAAATACTCAAGACCAAAAGGATCTTCCACCAACAATACAAGGAGTTGGATAAACAACATGTTGCTGACTGCTGCCAACGCAGGACTAAATAGTTCTTGTCTTAAGTTAATATCTGCATACATGCGGTGTCTTCATTGATTGCATTTGTTTGGTGGCAATGAAAGAGGGGATGGGGGGAAACACAACCTGCCTGAGTTTAGGAGATACACAAAGTAGACAGTTTTTGGCATACAGATAAGTGCTACAAGAATAATAGTGGTATATTAAAGCGTATACTATAATTTGCTGAGTAGTACAAAGCCAGTAGCATTTCTTTCAACACCACTATAAGCAATGTAAAGCCTATTCTTTCAGTGATTTCACTTCTAGGTCTAGGGTGATAAGTAAATTTAACCAAGCACAGTAAATGATGGTGTACTTCATCCCACTTCCAATTATTCTTGCTTCAATTTCACTGGCATAGGTACAGGCCTGGTAAATGTGACAGCTCAAAGCCAGTGTCAGAGCTGACAACAGAATGAAGAAAATCTCATTCCCGGTCTGTGCTATTGAAAGCAGTTACTGAATACTGTGGCCAGATTTTTCCCCAGCATGTACCTGCACACATCTCACAGACAGTTTGCACAGTTGTCAGCTAGGTGTCCCTGATTTTCCTCTAGACTCTTCTTAATTCTCATTTCACACTTTAGGCTATTTGCATAGGAAATCCAAAATGTCCTATCATAATCGAGAGAGATACTAAAACCAGTGGAAAATCTCCTTTCAGATATCAAAATATCTATGTGCAACCTTCTTTAAACCTACCTCTTTAATGGCTTCATTTTTTCTTTTTGGGAAAGGTACCTTTCAAAAGGCAGCTGTGTTGAGAGGGACTATAAAGATGAGTTTGCTCGAGTAACAAGAGAGAATTCATGAAATAACAGGAAGGCAGGGTGGAATTCAATTTTCTAATTGGGGCTTTCTGTATGCAGAATACACAATTTAAGTGAATCTGAGAAAAGGAAATTAATTCCAGAAATACTACAGTATTGACCTCCTCACAACTAAGATTACCTCAGCCTGCAGTCTGAAGTAGCAGCTCCTGCCACTCCTTCTCTATATGTTTTAGATGTTTCTCATCTGTCTCCAGTGATGCTCTTACAAAGGCCTTTGGTATATTACTCCTAGTATTGAACTTTTAAATCTTGGAGCTGTGTTAGAGTGGTGAGTGTGTGAAGATATCCCAAGTATACTGGTGGTGAAGAAGACTATACATAGGCTATATACATAGCCTATAGTATACTGTATAGTTTACTATATATAGTATAGTATATATACATAGACTATATCCACACTATCGAACAGAACCATGTAAATATCTTGGGTTTTTTGCAACAAGTTTATAATTTTATGATATTTTTATTTTATATTACCATTGATCAAAATCTGCTGCTGCTGACAAGCTAGATCTTCCCCTCACACATGTAAGCCCACAAATATATACCCCCACAGCGAGCAACAAGAAGAAACAGCTGTGATTAGAGCAGAGCATTTCAAGTTCACCTCTGCCCCCCCAGAGGCAGTTAAAAAAAAGCAGGAATGCCATTAGCACATCTGCGTGAGACAGTGTTTACATCTAACTAGAGTGTCACATACTGCACAGGAGAAAAGCACAACACATGTACTAAAAATACCTAACCTTTATTTTTCCTCACAATCAACACATGGCTCATTTTGAGCTTGAAAACTCAAGCTTTGGACACTAAATAAGTTTGGCTAACTGTTCAAGCATTCTACCATTGGTACTCTTTTGATATGTGCACAGCTATATCTGAATAAAATATAGCGGTAGGTTCTACACCTGGAAAAATTTTAGTTTCGAGCAAGTGAAAGAAAGCAAAGGATTAACTGCATTATTAACAGTTTTCAATATCTTGCATTTAAATGAACGATCATATATTAGGGACTAATAACTAGCTCATCTGCAAAAAATGAGATGACCTCCTCACAACTAAGATTACCTCAGCCTTCAGTCTGAAGTAGCAGCTCCTGCCACTCCTTCTCTATATGTTTTATAGAGATCCTGCATCATCCTTATATGATGCAGTGCCACAACTCTGCCCAGGTGAGGATGGCCCCAAATAATCTACTTGTTACTGGCCTCAAACACTTTGACACTGATTCAGAGTATCAGCAACAAATCTCCCTGCCAGTCTGGGAAGCTAACAAAGCCAGAGTAGCAATGACAGCTGCATAAACAGCAAATAGTATCAAACTATCAGAGAGAGAGAAAAATCAGCACGAAAATGGTTCTGTGCAACTCAGGCTATTTTTTGCAGCTTTTCAGGGAAATCTCTGTAGAAGACAAGCAGTGAAGCATTCCTGTATCTATTTATTTATTTTTACCAGGAGGAATGCATTAAGAACATAAGGTAGATATGCAGGTGGTTTTCTCTCTTTTATCAAACGTCTCATTTAAATTCTAAAGCACAACAAACCTTCATTAAAATTCAATTGTTGTCAGGAGTTTCAATGACAGAACTGTGACAACTGAAGATAGGGATATTTGCAGTGAGGTGGCCCAAACTGTACAGAAGAGTTTTGCTCTCAAAAACACCCAGTTTGATCAGATTTTTTTTGCCATTGCACTGAAGGCTGTGAAAGTAACAGATTTGTGGTTAGTCTAGCCAACCTTTCAAGCTAGGAGCTCCTGAATATTCAGATCAGTTGGAAAGAAAAGCCACAATATGTATAAAAAGATCCGCAGGACTCATCAAATAGTAGGAAAGATGTAGATAATAATACTATGGGCACACAGTAAACAAAGTGAAGAGAGGGACAAGAAAAGAAGGAAGACAAAGAAATGGATATATCAGGACTAAGCCCTTCCACACTGTTTCTCTCTTACTCTGCATCTTTCACCTGTCTCTTTGTCTGTCTGGTTTCTATCTCTACTCTCTGGAGAATCCKATTCCTGCTACCAATTAGGCTCATTAGGATATCCTGCAAGGCTCACCATTGCCCAGTTAAACTAGTTGCCTGATTGCAGACAGAAACGTAGGTGACTCTTCCTGTCTGAAGCCTCGGCAAAGATTGCAAAATGATCTAACTGTATGTAGCAGAGAGAGTGTTAACCATTTAGGTGCTAGGCATGGCACTGGCTCGGAAAGCAGTCTTCATTTGAGACATAATTCCCTAACATATATATGGGTATTTTTAGTTGGGGCTATTTATCCCCATCTCCCAAATCCTGAGAATCAAATCACAAGCTCTTTGCGCCACCAACACCTGTTATGCAAACAAACAAACAAACAAAAATCATGAAAACAGCCCTACTTGTCTTCTTCCCTTGCAATCTACCTGGGCACACCAGACCTGGATTTGTGCATCGGTAATATTCTGTATGTTATTCTAATTCCATTATACTATCTGACAAAAGTCAGACTTCATCCAAACTATAGTTTAGAAGGAAACCAGCATAAATCATCAAATAATAAGCTTCCTGAAAGTAAAGTAAAAATCAAAGCTAAAAAAAAATATGTATTAAAATTGATACAGTGCTTTCTGAAAAATAAATGCAAAAAGCGCTATAAAATGCATTTAAGGGGACATATATTTTGCCATCCCTGTCAAAAAAGGTATAGTGAGACTGCTGGGGATCATCATTAAAATTTAATGATGAAAATTTCAACACCATGGGTTTCCAATAATACTGGAGCTTTTGAATGGAGAAGATTTGAAAAGACATAGTATGAATGACAGCTTTGAGAATCCCTGTTCTTAAGCATTTTACACCTTTGTCATTTTTTTCTGTTCAGTGGAAAATTCATAATGTCAAAAAGAACAAACATATAAGACATGATTAGAAAAAATGACTGTGCTTAAACTGCAGAAATAGACATGTTTTGAATTCTAATTTCTTCTTCCCCTTCTCAAGTAAAATATTTCTATATTATCTGAAAATGGAAAAGATTAAGTTAATTTTAAGTAAATAGTACTCATTAGTCTGATAGTTAGTATTCATGTGTTTAGACCTGCTTCTAGGCTTTGATGAAATTTGTTTTTATTCTGCCATTTGATCAAGATCAAATCTGTTGGAGAATAAGAAGACAACTGAAAATGTAACTAAAAACTAGGGAAAGTGTTATTAATTCAGAATAACATGGCAACTGTTATTTCATGTACAGTTAAGCTCTGATCCAGCTCTTACTAAAATCTTTAAAGGAGAGATCCTCAAAGAACATGTAATGGAATTGCCACATTTTATTCTGTTAGATGTTACTAAGGCCAACTTAATATTTTGTCTATTTTACTTGAATGGGAATTTCATCAAAACTCTAGATCAGCTGTAAAATATGTTACTCTTGATATCTCTGACTCAGAATTGATAACTCCAGCTTTTCCTGTAATAAAAGCCAATCTGCAAAATGTTACTCTAGATTTGGAGCTGATCTTTGTCAATATTCAAAGGTTATGATATTGGATTTTAACAAGATGTTCTGATTACTAGCTCCCACATCCCAACCTTCTGATAGAAAACCTTTATAACAAAAACCAGTCAGTAATCAAACCAGTAGTTTGATATACAAGAAGTTGTAATTGTCATGCGTATTGCTTAATTTTTTGAAATTGTTTGCTTGTTTTGAATATAAGCCTTTTAAATAAGTATCTGTCTATTAGGTCTTTCCTACTTCCCAGTCCTAGAGAACTGGGTAGGGGCCATGTGCTCTAGATGGACACCTTCCATGTGTTAACAGAAGACTAGTCTAAAAGCTCCTTGAAGCTGGTTAGGGCTTCTAGATGATAACATTTCAGTCTGTAGCAAAAATTCTTAATTAGTCCCCGACATCCTGGCAATTTGTGTTGTGAATTTCATGCTATTTATACTTGGCCTGTTCTTTCAGATATTCTGATACCCTTTCTTTGGAAAAGGTTATCATTTTTGCACCAGGGACAACTTTTATGAGAAGTATTGCACTGCTAGTGCCAAGAATGACAGCAGGTGTTATACAAGAACTGTTCCAGGAATGATCACTGACTACCCTATGGCACAACAGCAATTTTCTTATCACCTCTTGGTCTCTCTCTCCTGGAGCCAGTTCCTTATCCCTCTTTCATTATCACAGTCTAATAATTACACATTCCCCTCCACCCCCTGGAAAGCAGAAGATATGGGCATACTGTCTTCCATCACCCAAGAGCGTTCAAACATGTTTCCCCTTTCCCACAAAAAGCATCAAGCCACTGTGCTAGATATCTATCAGTGAAGTTCCCCTCAAGACCTTTTATTTATTCAAACTGCTTAAGAGCCATGAAGAATTTGTGAGGTCAAAATAAAATACAAAAAAGTTATCATTTTCCAGCTCAAAAAATTTATCTTGAAGTGGCAAAGCCATGGGTTCTGTTTTTTTTCCCTTTTAACTGTTCATGCATTTTATATTTGTAATTGAACTGAAAAAAGCTTACACAAAACAAAATTATTTCATAAATAAGAAGACCTAAAACAATCCAAAGATTCACATTCCTCATTTCTACTTTCTTTCTGATTCTCATTAATTTTATTTCCATTTCTACACAATAATGCGATCAGTAAGGGCTTCAGCTTCTTAGACAACTGCTGTAATGAATGTATAAGTAAAAATGGGAACTGATGGTACAGTTTGATGACTTCTCCTCTACCCGTATTTGGAAAGAAACTGTGATCCCTCCTTAATTACCATGAACCCCTAAGGTCTGGAGAGAGCCTAAGCATCTGCATTCAGGTGACCAAAGGCTCCTTCCCATAGCCTCCGGTGCCCAAGCTCTGAGGCAGGGTGGGAAATCATATATAGCTTTTCCCATTCCCTAAAATGCAGGATTTTGGTCACCTGTTTGAGGTGCATAAACCTTCCTGTGATCCCGTGGAGAAGGGTTAAAGGCATCTAATGCTGGGTTTTAAATTCCAACTGGAGTCCAGGTGCCTAAAATTAAGAGCTGTGACACCTTAGGTGAAGGTAACAAAGTCTTTTATTGGATTTAGCCTTAAGTGGGGAAAAAATCTTTAAGAAAGCCATAAAATACAGGGTAATTCTCAGGCTATTCTTGCCATAGAAGGGAAAGTTATTGTTTTCATTCTATATGCTTTTTTAATATGTATCACTAATATAATTCAATTCCTATAATACAGGGAACAGTAGGAAAGAAGTAGGAAATATCAATATATTACTGGAATCATAATATTCTTACAGTGTGCTTGGAAATTTTTATACGGCTTTTCTTCTGTAACAAGCAGTCAAGTCTAGCCTGTGTCCTTTGAGAATAAGAAGAAATGCAGACAAGGAATGTAGATAAATAGTTCCGATTATCTTCTTCTGGGAATTTTTTTCTGCCGCAGGTGTTCACAGTGATTTAGATTTCAAGGATTTTCTTTGAACACCTACTCTTTCCTTTGTATGTATTTGTTTATTCCCTAGTGTTCAGTCAGAAGTGTTTTTTTAATTCCTGTACGCATACCCTAGCAGGAGGGTTTCACCTAAAACACTTAAACATCTCCATCAAAATATTGACTAAAAAAATCACAGCATATTCCTGAGGAATAACTATTAATGCTTTAAATAGCAAATATTTCTCAAGTGAACTAATCTGCAGTATAATAATATTGCTTGCGATGGAGTGATGCAACATTAAGTGAAACAAATATGTTTATCATCAAGGATTATTCCAGCATAGTCTTCAAGTCTATCTGCACTGGTATAATAAATATGTACCTACTGATTTTAACAGGCTTTTTGGCCTAACACTCTCTGAAATCAGACCACTTGTAGTCCATGTACGCATTGGTACTTTTTAAGTAATTTGATAACTCAAGGATAATGCCTGTTGAAGCTAAGTCTATATATAAAAGACAAGGTTTAGGGGCATAAGTTCTTATTAGAAAACTCACTGCAAGCCTTCAACTAGTATTGAATAAACAACTATAATAGAAATTAAAATTAGAACAAACAAGTTCTATTCACATCAATCAAAAGCAATCTGAGCATTTGGGATTTGGGCCACCCTCTCGACTCCTGCTAGCCATTTAGGCTAGGATTCCAGTTCCAGCATGAGACAAGAGAAAGCAAGAGCACTGTGCAGCCTCCCTGTTATCTTCTCCTGCTGCCATCCACCCCAGGAAGGATGGCCTTCAGGTGCAACCGGATGGGTTTTTATTTCAGACACCTTGGCATTTGCTATATTGTATGGTTAACTCCACATTCTGGGGGATTTGACAAACATTACAAAGTCAGGAGCTCTGAGAACCTTCCTGGTGCTGTTTATACTATGTCAGAAAAAGCAGATTTTAGCACTGCCCTATGTCATGGCTTCTATCTACCACTGTCCTGACGTCAGGTTGTTTCTGTCTGAAATATTTCAGTACATTCTCATTATCTCCTCACAAGTAGAGGGCCTGGTTCTGAAAAATGCTGAGTGCCTTCAATTTCTCAAATTCATTTTCAACAGAAATTCAGAAAATACTAAACTTCACTAGGATACCTGGGTTCACCTAACCAGGACAATTCTCTTATCCATAATAACATGCATTGACAGATACCATAAATTTGATTAGAAGATCCTTGCTTGACAGCATTGTTCAGCAGATGTGCTGAGTATGTCAGGAAGATTTTACACACACGGTATATTTAATATACAGGATTCAGTAAACAAATAAGAATAGACTATTCAGCTGTTACTGAAATTTATGCAACAGACATAAGTAATGTGTTGCATGCTTGGAAATGAAATAGATACCTACATTGTGCTTTCAAGAGCAATTTACAAACAGTGTGGGGGGGGCAGGGGGGAATGCACTAAAGTTAGCATGAAAAGTCTGTGCTCATTCTTCCCTCCCTGCCTTTAGAGAGAGCTATTGAATTTACTAATAATTACAGCCACAGAAAATTGTTTGATTAAAACGTCCAGCTCAAGAAGCAAACAGAGCCCAGTCTGTAGCCTCCCTCACTGAGTTTTCATGTCCTACCCACCTTTGAGATGCTGAATGAATTTATCAGAATGCTTCTGCTGAAACAGCAAAAATAATCATACTAACATCCTCTCTGGGCAAAGGGCTTCTGTAAAAGCTTTTTATTTCAATGAATGTGAGGGTATTTGTGGCTCTGCTCTTGGCTAAGATACTAGAAATTCTATTGCAGAAGGATAAAGAAATGAGGATTTACCTTTATTATGTATTAGGAAACATACGTATATTTTGCTCAAAGACTTTGTTTAACTTTCACATTTTAACAACTAGGATTAAAAATCTAAGTACCTACTGTTCTACTACTGAACTAACAGCTTTGATAAAAACAATTTTCATTTTTATTTTGATATTACACATTATCAGTGTCTCAGCAACCTAAAAAAATCACATCTCTTGAATAAAAAAGTTCCAATAAAATATAGTGGAATTTTAGGATTCTATTAAAAAAATTAAAGGCAATAAAAATAAAGAAACTTGTTAATGTCTAACTGTAATTACAAACTATAGGTTCCTAAACTGTGTCTGCTAGGCAGTAGCTATTTTAAGAACCACCAACTTAATTATCTAAAATAAGAGACACCAACCCATCTAACTTTGGCTCATTAAAAAGCCTTCTAATTCAAGTCTTACAAGTGCAAAGCAATAAGTGTTATTTTCCAGCCCTACTTTTTTTAATGATTTCATTCTACCTGCCAGGTCTTAATCTTAATCTATTACCTCTCTCCATTTTCTCTTGTTCTCTCTATTACCCTGCTTGTCCAAAACAGTAGGAAAGGTGGCTTCGATAACTTGTTTTTCTGCCTGTGGAAGACAACCAAGGAAACATGAAACTCTTCTTAGAACAAGACATATTTTTTAATTTTCCTGAATCAGGGACACAGGTTAGAATTTCGGAGGAGAAGAGAAGTGCTTGTCCTTCTGATGGTAAGAATTTTTATCTTCCCTGCAACAGGTAAAGGGGATGTAAAGACGACTATCGAAGACGATAATGCCCTATGTGTCCTGATTTGTGTGATGATATAGGGGAGAGAGTGTGCCTTAAATAGCACAATCTTTTGCCAACCCTGACAGTCTATGGAGCTGACAGGCTTGGGACCACTCAAGGAGTGTTACTTGTTAACAAACTCACCCTGATCCCAAGTATGCTGAAGTTAGTACAGTGGCTATGAATGTGTAGTAAAATAGATTTCTGATGTGGGAAATCACTGTAGAGACAATAAACACAAACACTATAGGAATAAGATCCTGTAGAAAATGCAATAATAACATTACTGATTTTCTCTAGTATTGATCTCTTCCTGCGGTCTTCTCTGTAGGCTTCCACTGGAAATATTTAAGACATGGAATATTTTATTGTGGTTGAACGCTGCCTAGGAAATTACCTTTGCAATTGACTTAGCTATTAATGAACTGCGGGTGAGAACAGAACTACGCAAATAAGTGTCCCTGAAGGTTTTGTTTCCAATGCAATCATAAGAAAGGAAAAGGTGATAAAATATTTTGACACGTATCATCACTAGCATTTATGCAAGGGGCTGGACTTGCAAAACCATATAAATGTCTGGGAGGGGTAGGAAATGACAGCAATGGTAATCTTATTATTAGTGGCTACTAACAAAACTAATGAAATGTGAACAAGAAAGGGGGGGGGAAAATCAAGCAACCCTTAGAAATGAATATAGAGGGTAAAGCTCCCTAGAGGATTAAAAAAATATTGTTTGAATTAGTGAGGCTATACATACAAATATGAAAACTTGGAGGCCAAAGTAATAGTTCTGGAGAGAATAGTTTCTGAAGAGAAAAGCATGTCTCTGAAATTCCACTGTGTGATGCTGCTTACTACTAATTAGTCCCCCAAAAATGACAACAGTACCAGAACATGGACTGAGGTTGACCGGAGCGTTCTACCAACATCAGACAGGAGTCACAATCAAATGAACACTGCTAAAATGGTCTCTTTTTGCAAGTTTGAGAAACAGAGAGTAATACATGAGCAGCCAACACCAGTTTTACAAATGTTTCCAGTAAGTTAACTATCAGTCTATGTCTTGTTTTAAAGAGTTTGCCAGGGTTTCTACAAAAGTTAGTCTAACATGCTGCAGGTAGAGCAGGTCTCGAAATCTGGATGAAAATGCTCTTTTAGACTGTTTTTACATTGAAGCATTAGCTTCTTATTCCTTTTATGGTTGTATCCAGCATTAATGGAATAGCAGACCATTTAGTGGTCTGCTTTTCTTTGGTCAGATACATCCACCTTGTGCCTGTGTAACCAGAATAGGTATGAAGCCCATGAAAAAAAGCCACACACAAGTTCTCACTACTTAGCATAATTGATACCAGCTATTATGGGGAGAAAAGTAAAAAGGAACATGGAGCTATTAGGATGTCAGAATTAAAGGCAGAAAAATTTAAGGTGAAAATAAGAGTTTTCAGTCAAAAAGGTTTTACTGAAGAGTTATGCAGACTTGGGTTAGCAGTTTTTACTATTCCGTGCCATACATGAGGAATTGTTCCAGAAAAATGTGCATATGAGCCAACCTGTTTCTTAATTTTAATGATATATTTTCACTGCTTTCAATTTGGAATGTTTTAACAGAAAATGTGTTCTCATTGCCTGGAAGAAAGTTAAACTCAGAAGTGAAATCTTTAATTCTACACCCAAATATTTTTATTCTATTTCTTTCAATTCAGCTACCATATTAAGAAACCAATTATTTACACAAAACTATTTGGGTCACTGCGAACTTTGCCTAAGACTCTTAAAAAAGTCAGTGCATATAAATGGAGTCTTTCATATGACAGTGTTCAAACTCCCTCCCTCCTGGGAACTTGCTCAGGTGTTTCTCCTATTTGTGAAGTCTGGATCAGGAGTGTGCAACCTAAAAATCCACGGGCTATGTGCACCTGGATAAGAAGGCAGCCCTCCCCACCTCAGGATGAAAGTGTTCCAGTCATGCAACTGAAGACAAGCAGGGCTGCTGGAAAAAAAAGCTGTCACTAGGATTGGATTACCCCTATCAAAAATCCAGCTCACTGCCACTCCCATCCAGCATCTGAGGAGCCCTTAGGAAAAAGCAGCTGACAGTGGGCTGCCTTTTTTTTTGTTTGTTTTTTACTAATTTTCTCAGCTCATTTCTGCCTATGGGGACTCTCAGGTAAAGGCAGAGATTTAAATATGAGAACATATTCTTCCCAAATGCACTTTACAATCACTTCATTGCTACATGTATAGATCAACAGTGTGGGCAGGCAGACATATGTCTGTTCAAAAGGATGGAGAAGCAGCAGCAGGAGCACTTCTGCAAGAGCTGATATGACTGCTGTGACAAGAAGTTTGGGTATCATTGACTTAGCTCAATCATGGCAGGTATCCTCAAAAATGTAAGTATGACTTAGATTCATTTTAGCAGTGCGAATAATATATCTTAAACAATAGATACCTGTGCAAAAACTCACAGAGAAGTGTCTGTAGATCAGCCATTTGCTCTGATTCATCCATGTAATGTATGTATCTAAAAATATGTGTCTAATGAATGTGTTCACAGAAAGCAAGGCTTGTTTACAATGGTGGACTGAGCTAGCCAAATAAATTATTTGATGCAAAGCTCTTTGCCTGGCTTCACTACTAGCTCTCCCCCGCAGGCGTGCGTACCCTTCTCCTAAGGAAGTGAGCTGTGTACTGCTAACAAGGCTCATCAGTATTCCTGCCAACGTCGCTGCCTGTATCATCACCAGTCCTTATTAGTGGAGCTCTAAGGCAGGCTGGCTTCCCAGCTAGATCATGTATGGGGTCACTTCTCCATGCCACAACTCCATAATAAAGTCCCAAATTGGAAAAAACCATCTTTTAAGCATACTCTACAGCCTTTATTTAAATGCCTTTTAATGTAAATTCACTGCTCATAAAAGTGAGGGAATGACTGTTCTGGCAGCCTCTGGGCATCATTTGGGAAGATGAAGTGCAGGCTTACCTGCATAACTGCAAGAGCACTATCTCTGGCTGTGGCCTTGTAACCCTAGCTCCAGTCTCTCAATCAGAATTAGCCCAGTGGTCCCAAATTATGCAATTGTTTTATGGTCATGGGCAAATGACCATTAGGGTGAGAGACACCAAACTGATTTTTCCACTTGTGACCTAATTACAGTTTAGATTTACTGTGTGTCCTGCGAGCTGCCACCTGAGGTGATTTGCACTGTCCAGTGAGTCATAGCACTGCCAGTAGGAGGGACTGAAGAAGGGCGAGGACGTTATAATGACTTAGCACCCGAGAAGTACAAGAAGGTTTCGGTCAAACTACTGAACCATCAATCACTGATGGAGCCTGCAGCCCTAGAGAGAGTGCAGGAGTGTACTGATGACTCAGGGGTTTAACAGCATGGTCATCTTTCTGCCAAATGCTGAGTCGGATTTACACAAAAGAAATCACTCTCCCTTCTCCCCGATCACTTTAGCTGTCTCCTATTTTGTCATTTCATAGCAATTAGGAACCAGAATAGGGGGCATATTATAGTCAGCAGCCACAGAGCAAGGAGAAAGAAAGAAAGAAAAGGAAGAAAAAAGAGAGACAGCAAGAGAGAAAGAGTGAGACAGAAAGAGCAAGGGAGAGAGGGAGGAAGGAAGAAACGAGAGGGGAAGGAAGAAAGAGGGGAAACGAGAAAGAGGAAGCAAGAGGGGAAGAAAGAGAAAAAGCAAAAGAGAGAAAGAAAGAGGGAAGGAACAGTGCAAGAAAGAGAAATTATATGCATGCAGGGAACAATGGATTTTTCAGCCATGCTTGTTTTCTGTACATCATTCATTCACCCACAGACTTGCCACTATCACACATAACCCTCGTGCTGTCTCCTCATTTATTACTATGAAGTAATGACACTGAAAATGCTAAAAAGGAAGCAAAGCAGTTCAATTATCTGAGCTCTATTTGTTGTTACACTGGACTTTAAAAAGTGGATGGTATTGAAGTTATATCGCATAAGAGAATTTGCTGATTTAGGAGCACTTATGGGAACCCTTGTGTAGACAAGGCTGCAGCAGTCTGTCAGCTTTTATGAGTTACAGGGCAGAAGTGTAATGCTTGACAGACTGAGAATGAGGCCAGCAGCAAGAAGGAATAATGGGAAGCCTTCCCAGTAATGAAGGATCAGTATGTTATATAAAAGATCAGAAGCTGTCTCAAAAATAAAAATCTGCCTAGATAAACCCAAAAGATAATGACCACTCAAATCAATTAATGAATCAGAGTACTCCTTTAACAGTGAAAAAACAACTGAGAGCCAGAAAACTGAGCAAAGTCAAAAGGATCCTGCTAGTGAAAACTGAATCACATCACAATGATCTAATGACTGCATTTCACTTATAGATCAATCCACCGAAGAAACACTACTCATCAAGGTTCTTGTATATTAACTAAAAGTAACTACTAATAACAATATTTATTATATGTTATTTAGACTATATACAATATAACCTAGGAAGGTATGCCCAATGCCATGGTCAAACACTCAGGATCCTAGGGGCTTCAGAGGACATGCATTGGCCATGAGGGCATGTATGTAGGCTCACTGCTTATGCAGCAGGTGAGTCGGGTCTTGATTCTGACCATGGGGCTACCCTCAAGCAGGCAGTGGAGATATACCCCTAGGGTCTGGAGAACCCATAGTCTTCCACAAAAGCAGGTTTGGCTGTCTTCTGTGCTAGTGATTAAATCTCAACTTCTGTCCTGTATAATCAGTCTCATCACACTGAAGAAGATTCAGCTGTCCATTAATGGAAAGCTTTCAAATGATAGATGGCAAGGAATGAAAAACAAGGGCAAGAAGAGTGAAGTACTGTCATTTAATCAGCATGTAAATGCTAGCTTCCAGCATTCTCTAATGCTACCTTGACTTGATTTTTTAAAAATCAGGCCTGCTCATTATTCCAGTAATATCTAGAACATGCACCTTTATCTGTGCCTATTAGACCAACATCTAACCATCTCAATCTGAAGTACATCAGTAATGTACCTGAGGGTGTGCATATAAACACGTCTTTCACAGGCTTTGTGCCTGGCCAGTGCATTAAACAACTTAGCAGCCTTCAGTTTTTCATTCAATAATACCATTTTAGCTGGCCTAAAAAATACAGATGAATCTAAAAGAATGTGCACTTTTTTCTGTAAACAAAGTTTTGAGGCAAGAAAGACAGGCTAAATTCTGTTGCTTGAGTGGAAGCGCTGTGATTACCATAGGTAATTAATAAGAAAAAAGTGCTATAAATTAAAAATTTTGGTATTATAAATAAAATAATCTCCTTAGTACACCTTCTATTATTATTGTTACTATTAGTAACAGAAGTAGCAAATTTTATTTATTTTATGCTTGACTCCCCATCCCTAAATTATTAAATGACAAAACATTGCAGCATTTTATATTGAAAACTCGTACATGCATTATGAACATTATAAGGGAAGGCTGAAGATTTTGACAGCTGAGTTGGACATTTGCTTAAGATCCAGGAATGCACTGTAATTATTCACATAAGCAATCAGTCATACCCACAAAAATATTGAAATTCTTTTCAGAAGAACAAATGGGATATGTGGTACAATAGAAATTGGTGTTTCAGTATGTTTTGGGGAGTGTCTTGACCCTTTACTGATAATTAAGCTCTACCTTTGAAGAGTTTTTCCTACTTGAGTCAATGATCCTTTTCACACACTCATAGGCCTAGAGCAGAAGTCATTTACAGTATTTCTCGTAGCAATGTTCCTTCAGCTGCCTTCTGGAGAGAGGTAGATATCTTTGACTCTTTTGTGGAGGCTATTCAGTAGTGGAGGAAGCTCCTACTGCCACAGTGTCTGTTGTGACCACTTAGCAATCTCACACGGGCCACCCGATACTTTTGTTTAACATCTGCTGACTTCTCCCCGGCTTATAAAGACGACTTCAAAATTTTGGTAGCATTTGAATTAATTACAGAGAATACAGAAGTTCAATGTTATGGTAATAATGTCCTGGGATAAAAGTGGTAAGAAAATGGTATTAAAATCAACACAAGCACAATACAAAGCAATAATAATGCAAGGTTTGCTATCTCTGATTGTACATTAGATTAGAGTGGTTCTTTCCTGGGATAACCACTGAAAGAGCTAAACTGTCTCTGTCTTAATCCAGTATTCATATGACATTTGCTGAAATCCAAAAGCACTCGGTAAGTTCATAGCTGTTCTCTTAATAACAATGTAATAAGGATAATATAACCTTAATTAAGGATATTCTGCTCTATGATGGCAAAATGAGATCTCATATAATACTATCTTATGGCTGTTTTTCTTCTTTATTTACTCAGAAACCTAAGCTCAAACTTTAGATCCATTTTTTGCTGTCTATTACTTACTTTTCTAGCTTGGTTGAGCAATATCAATTTACCAGCTTCTCACTGTGAGTCATTTGCTCAGCCAGATTAAAAGTCAGGATCCTCCTTATTCCCAGTTCTTTGTTCTAGCCTGTAAATTGCAAGACCTCTTTGTTTGTTGTTCAGGCAAAATCGAGGCCATGGAATGTGCTATACACTGTAAGTGACCAAAAGGTCAAAGCAGACACTGGAAGTCAATAAACTGGCATACTGAGTCTGTGTAAAATTCTGCTACTGATAAAATTTGTCTTACCTGGGCACTTAAGATCTAAATCCAGTGTTGTGCTGTACGAGAAGCACTGGTAGGGAAATACAAGTCCACAAGCAACTTCTTTCCTCTGCCGTTTGCATAACACCAAGGTAAGACTTCCACCAAACACTTGGGAGTAGTAGGAAGGAGAGTTCATGAATGTATCTATGAACACATAAGACGACATGGGTCTCTTGCTGTAACTATGTGATTCAGTCACCAAGATTCAGTAATAACAATGATGTTCTTCATTTTGGTGCAACAACAAAACAACCGTGACATTACCTCTGCTCCTGCAATGCTAGCTTTGTGCCGGCACTATGTTCCATCAGACAGTACCATAAAAGCTGAAAGTTCATGTGAGTGTGTGAGCATGTATATGTGTGTTCATATATATGTGTATATATAGTGTATGTGCATATGCATATGAAAATTCTTTAGAAAGCGGAGATTTTGTGTCTCACGAACTCTGAAAAATGTCTTGCATCCTGTTGGACTGTATTTGCCATCCCAAACTTCATTTCAAGTTTATATTTGAGCCATGCCACAAAAGTTTTGCGTGTCTTTGGCCATTAATACCATGCTTAAAACAAAACAAACCAACCACACAGAATCAGAATTTCTCATGACTTTCTAGCACTTGGTAATGAAGAGAGTGTCACACAGAGAAACCAGAGAGTGATTAATAACAATATCCCCATTCTCCCTTTCTTTGTATCTTCCATCAGCAAGGTGTTGTCCTCCAACTTACTCTTTTTCCGCCATAGAAAAGGCAGAAAAGACTGACCATTTTTTGATCTTTCTTCCCCTGATCATAATGATATCCATTTTCTTATTCCCTTGAGTACTCAAAGCTCTACAAGAATTGTCAACTGATTTACTTTTCTACCATTCCAGTTCTTGTATCCTTCTGATAAACAAATGCCACCTCAAAATTTATGAGAGAGGAAGAGCAAGAGAGAGAGGAAACACACTTTTCTTTATTCCCCTGAAGATAAGGTGTTAGGATAAAGATGTGTCCCACTATTGTTCTGTAACAGTATTATCACTGCTATTGAATATAAATTCATTCATAAGTAATATACATAAATATATATATAAACAAGTGGGCTGTTTCATGAGATCACTACAAAAATGTCTCCACATTTCAATAAACACAGATAACTTCAATACATTAAAAAGATGCTGACTGTATTAATTTCTTGCCCTAGGAAGCCAGGTGATAAACCAGGATGACAAGAAAGAGAATGTCAACAGCTATCCACCGACAGGTGGATATATGACAATAGCGCAGCATAATAAGCATTATTCTTTTGTGAAATGGCATAAAAAGTAATTTGGCTCAATATCAGCATGATATAACTACCCCTGCCTACACAGAAAAGGATCTAAAGGCAGACTGAAAATCTCTCTCGGTTGTGTTTTACACAGCAATTAATGATTTAGGATACACTGATGACAGATATTTCAGTATTTTACAATGCACTGCAAAGAAACTAAATATTGAGTCTCTCTCTCTTGTCAGTGGTAAAAAGTTACTTAAATATTAATGGCCATTTCAACAAGGATGTTTAAGATGAGTTTAGAAGTAAGAAGGGCTAGTAAGCTAACAGTTCTCTTTTAATGTACATCAAGAAAAAGGATTAAAACAGAGACCTGTTATGCTCCAAAAAAGTAGAAGCTGAGAAGAACATTTACACTTTAGTATAATTCTTGAATTTAAATACATTTTTCTCACGCAGACTTTTAAGATAAACAATCATTAGAAATTAGCTAAGAGCTCCTTAATACACAGTCACAAGAAGAGTTTTATTTGATGTCTTGTTGACAAGTAAACAAAATATAAATTAGTGATTTTTAAAAAGTATGAGCTTGGTAAGGCTGTCTGAAAGGTCCTTCTAAGGATAGTCAGACAGTCTGGGAGTAAAGGGATCTGTTGGAGGGAATGTTACCCACAGAACATGCCCCATCCAAATATGTGGTTTGGGGCAGTCATTTGCATGCCAGAAAAGGTAATCTTTGGAAGCTATGTTAAATCCCACAGAGTAGATCAGACTGTGAATTCTACCCTTCAAACAAATCACATAGAAGTTAAGCATGTTAAGTGCTTTCTCGAATCAAAGTCACAGCTAGGAGGCAGGGCAAGAACCGTAGCAGTAAGAGTATGTGTTCAGGGCAGCCAGGATCCCTTAGGAAGCAGATTGCTATATATTGTATCACGTTAATGCCTTCATTCACAGGGACAATGAATTTTCAAAGCTGAGGTTCACAGCTGCAGGAAATGCAGATGCCAGTCTAGCCTGATGGAGCTGAGCTGAGACTTCTAGACAGCAGAAGCCCTGAAAAGACTGTTCACAGAAAGTCTTTATCCGGTAAATGACAGAGAGAAGACATAAAGGATCCTGAGTTATATCCCAAGTTATGTGTTTATCTTGATAAAAAGGGAATATAGGATCATTGTCCTGAAACATCCATCCAAGAAGCTTCGTCAATCTTAACAAAACAAAAATATGTAAAGCTGGGTCCTATACCTTATTAATGAGACTTTATACTCATAGTTAATAAATGTAGAGGCAGGAAAAGAGTGATAATAGAATTGGGCTTAAAAAAAATCAAATTTAGCTAAAATTAAAATGTTTGTCTAGCTGTCTTCATGCCATCAGTACGAAGACGAACATAACACTGGAGGAAAGAAACAAAAATGCACAAGAAGAAGTAGAGAAAGAAAAAATAAAAGGAATTCCTTGTTATGGAATGTTTGTTTTAATATCAATTAAAACAGATATATTTCTGGTCATCTGTTGACATTAAATATTCTTTAAAAGCTTACATTTTAAAGGTTTTGAAAAAACAAAAAATTCATCTTGACATTACTTTTCAGAAGACTTTGTTCTGCCTGATGAATAAAAATAACAGAATTCTTTATCTAATGCTTATGTACAATCAATGTTTTATGCAGTGGTTAATTATAGATTGTAAAATTTGTGTGTGTTCACACTACAGCAAAGTTGTTCGAACTTTGTGTCCTTTTATATGCAAATATGAGCAAAATAAGAAGCAAATAAGAGGGACAACTTATCAGAGAATTACCAGTTAAATATATATATATATATATATATATATATGAAGTAGGTTTTAATACCTATTGTGTCTTTGTTTAAGCATAAGAATTCTAAATGGGGAAAGTACACTGACTGAGAACGTTTAGTGGCTAAAGAATAAAAACTGATGTAGGCATTTTTATAGGTGTTAAGTAGCTTTAGAGTAAGAAAAAAAAAAAAGAAAACTGCAATGGAATTCTGCCTGATTCCATGACATTTTGACACTGACTTCAGTGGAAAACTTTCTGTGCTTTAAAAAAACATGAACGGAGCATTTTCAAATGAAACAGGTAAATTAATGTGTACAACTAATCATCCACAATCTTAATAAGGAATTTTCTAAATTACTTTGCTTTTTAAGCTATTAAATATATAGATTACTTAGCCCTAACTGGAAGCTCATGAAGATAGTGCCAGATAGCTTTATCTTATGTTTGTCCATGAAATAACATGATACTGAAGGTCGTGCAGTTCTACCATTGGGTAAGTACAGCTGCAGTACTTGACAAGGTTTCTTTCTCTTGCAAAGTCAACTAATTCAAAAACTGTTAAATATTGTATAAGTATTTATGTGTTTGAGATGAATAGTGTACTGAAAGCAAATGAAAGTGTGATGTTAATTACAAAGCGTCTCATTCTTGCATGTTTTCATTTCTTTTCTGTGTCTAAGAGGATGCCTTAAAAGGATAACAGATACATACTTGATTAATTTGTTTACAATCAAGTAATGAAACACACACCAAAAGTTCTACTTTCACTAGGCACATTGTAGAGGACACAGCAATCAGACTGACATACTAATTGCTTATGAGTGGTTCAGATGTAGAAAAAGCTGTTTGCTATATTCTGTACGTGTGTATGTCACTATTATACTTATTTATATAAATATGCATATACGTATTTCAGGAAAAACAAGAACAAAATATTCTCTGTCTTCTCTTCACACAGACTGGATTATACTGCTTTTTCTTGTTTATTTGTCATGAGACTCATATATTTTACAGGAAAATAAGTCTTCGGCTGCTTGTTGTGATTCTCAAAGACATATTAGGCATGGCAAAGGAACACACATCAAGCTATAATTTGGAAAAAAAGTAAGAAAAAAAACTTTATATAAGCAAGATATGAACATACAAGGACTCCCTCCATAAAACAGAAAAAATCTATAGAATCTTTTCCTGACATGACTAATGGTGTGAAACCCAAATTAAAGTAAAAGTAAAACAAGAATCCAAATGTAAAAAAAAGAATCAAAAGAGAATAGGATAATATCCTGTCCTCAAAAGGAAAACCAGACAGAAGTGTAACTCTGTGGTAGATCCAGAGGCAGCTGTGGACTTGTCAACTCCGTTGCCTAGTGAGCTTATGCAGAAAGTTGCCTCTGGCTTTGTCAGATGTCACAGCTGGAAAAATATCTTCCACTTTTTGACTTTAAGGTCCTTCAAGTGCCATCTGCAGAGGGAGAGTGCTGAAAGTGAAATACGCTGACTAGAGCTCTTACAATTATCTATAATACAAAGGTCTATTTTTACAGCATATTTTTACCAATTTGAGTATTCTGCCTGGAGGACAAAAGGCACTTTTTAAAGCAGAACATCTATTAGAAAAAAGTTTCTGACTCCTGTAGAAAACAGATATTGCCTTTATACTAATATCATGATTGGAAGCACAAAGTGTTCTTGATATAGAGCTCAGTCCAGCCAGCAGTTACCAAAGGTTTACTAGGACACATTTCCAAATAATTAACAATAAACTCAAATGTTTGCAGGTCAGAGACCTACATAAATTTGGAATGATAAACTAGCCCATAAAGTACAGTGTATACAAATGATTCCATAATGGATCACCAACTATATATCTTATGCTGTGAACAGCAAGGATAACTATAATTTAGTGCAACCTGGAAGATTTTCCACAATTTCTAAATTTCACTTACATGTTATTAATTCTCTGTATGTATATATGTTACAGCAGTCTTGCTGTAGACTTGAATGATGCTTTTTATTGTACCTTTAGAAGAATAGCACCTGAGGTCTACTTTGGACAAAACAACAGATGATTCAACAGATTTATCAACATTCAACATTAAAACAACAGAATAGCTGAGACTGAAGAATGGATTCACATGAATTACAAATCAGGTAGTTATATAGCAGTGAACCCTAGCTACCAGGGTTAACTTTAAAGTTGCCCAGAAATGGCACAGTAGATGAAACCTGAAAGTATGCAAAGATAGTGCTTGGCTGAGCTCCCTCTCACCAAAGCAGGAACAGGAGATTGTGCTGAATACCGAATCCATGAAAGAAGGTCTGGAAATCTGAATGCATGTTGATCATGTAATGCATAAGTGCTCTGAGGAAGCCAAAAATATGCTTCTTATTTTATATGTAAATCTTTTATATGAATCTTAAAAACAAGTGGACTTACTGCTGAACTTGGATGATTGAAAGCCTGCAGGTTTTCCAGTGTGAGAAGGAGTGAGAAGGTTATGTTACCTTCTCTCTACCTTACCTGTAGCCCCAAGATGACCAGTCTTCCTAGTGCTCTCCACCATTAAGGGTGTTCAAAAGGTGTTCCCAAAGAAAAGATAGACTACCATTAAGTCTTAGCAAATCAAATCAAATCATCATACAGTATCACAGACTCTCACTGCCTCTGTAAATTGTGCCATATCAAATGTTCTTTTTAACTGTAGAAGAGAACTAAAATCCCAAGATCCTAAAGTCTTAAAGTTAGCTGAAGACTTAATTAAGCATAAGTAGGACTATCTGAAAAATAAAATTTTATTTTGGGGGGACAAATTGACTACTGACTTAGTGCTTTGAACTTTTTTTATACATACATATATATATATATACACACACACAAACACATGTATACAGAAAGACATACCTACAAATATAAATTTATAGGTGAAAATCACTGCTTTGGAGAATAGACCACCTATGCTGAATGAAATGACTACAGAGCATTCTGCATCATCTCAACTGACAAATGATTATTTTGTTTGCAGAACTGATCTTTTCCATAGAAAGTTTATTAAGACTATGTAGGGAAAAAATATTCTTGGCTCATTTTTTCAGCTAAAATGTGAGGCAAAAATAACACTGAAATCAGGGAAATTCTTAACGGTAAGAAAACATGCAGCATTCTATTTCCTGCAGCAGCAGAGTAATGAGCCATCAACAGATGCTCTAAATGATTAAATATCAAGAAAGCTACCTTTCTTCTGGAAGAAAATTTCAAAGAAAAAAAATGTTTTTTCAATTCATAAACTTTCTGGGTTTTAACTGGGTTTTTCTTCTTTTCTTCTTTCTAAATGGAAAGCAAATATTTTTTATAAAGGGCTGACTAAAGCTTACATGCTTTCAGAGGTTTTCGATCAAGGCCTGTCAAAAGATGTGGCAAGATATAAAACATCTTCCAGCTGACCCAGATAGATTTTGTCTCTATGCCCCCAAACAACCCATCCTTCTCTGTCACTGGAAAAGTCTGTTGCTTCAGATTACCTACAATACAAGCTGGGCAATCAGGAGAACAAGACCTAACACCCAAACAGGAATCTCTGGTTCACTTTCTCATGACTGTTCCTCAGGTCTCTATGCTTCATTTCTTCTATATATGAAATCGGAGTGGGTATAATAATATACATGCTTCAGCCACCTATTAATGTAACTCAGTGCTCCAAGTACTATATCATGTCAATTTATTGGGCTGATTATTATCTTTGCTTGTACAAAAGAGTGAATTTTCTGAATAAATACATCTTAAACAATGAATATCCATTAGCTATATTAACAATACTTCTAGAATTTAATTTTTTAATGTTCAGCTATTATACAAACTCCTACATTCAAAATAAGAGCTAGGCACTATCACACGATTAAAATAGTAAACGCTGAAACAGAAACTGTTGTTTCCTTACTTACATCAACTGTCTAAAAGAGGAGGACAATCGCATCATGGGAGCGGTATTAGTGCTATGTATTTTAACCTATTTTTCACAAGCACTTACTAAAAACTCAATAGAAAGCCCCATTTAATGTTCCTTGTTATTGCTTTTTTGAAGTTGCTTTTATCAGGACATTTTCAGAGACATGCAAACTCTGAGAGCAACAATATGAAACATAGAGAATTCAGTTTTTATTTATTTTTATTGTACATTCTGGAAAGGACAGTCCTGTTTAAGTTGATGGTTCTTCTGTAAGTAATTATTAAATGAATAGTAAGAAGGAACTGCTGTCGAATGAGTCTAATGAAGAAACACATAATTTATAATCAGCAAATCAAGAACCTACTGATTTTTTATGTTTTTTTGGTAAATCTCTGTTTCAATTTTCATTGACTGGATGGAAATTACCAATATGAATTTCACAATATGAATTGTGAAAATATCATGTTTTACAGCTCTCTCAGGGTACAAAATAAACTTTCAAGATAAAAAAATCTGTATTTTCACTCAGCTTCAAATCAATCCACATAATCCAACATTGCACAAAAAGTAGCACTGTACGTTTGTGATTCAGAGGAACCCAAATTGCATTGAGCATCTCCAAAATTGCAGTTACTAGATTTCACTTGACTTTGCAATGCAATGCAATTCACACCATTTTCTCCAAATCAAATATAACCTAAGCTTGACCATTGTGAAGTTCAGTTTCCTGTCCAATCAATTAAGTTTACTCAATATTTTGTTGCAAACCGTGACTGTTTTGTAACATTAAAAATAAAACTTTAGGCTGAAATGAAATCATTTTATTCAGATCATGTTTAAGGATTGGCTCAGCTGCTGGTATTTTAGTAACACTAGAAAAATGGCTGTGAGACAGACTAGAGGTCCATTTAGCAAAGTATACCTTCTCTGAAAGCAGCCAAATCAAATGTCTTGAAGAAAAGAGCAACATGGGGCAGATATATAAGCAAAGTATTTCTATTCCCTTAAAAAAGTAAATTTGTATCAGTTTAAATAATTCACTGGAAAGAATCTCAGTATGAAAGGAATAAGTCGGAAAGAAGAAAAAGTACCACAAACTCCTCTTCATGCCAGCCTACTTTTGAAGGATCTGTGCACTTCTGAAGAATCACTAAGAAAAAGGAAAGATGAAATAATTCAAGCAGCCTGTCGGCTACCTCCAGCCATCAGAATTCAAGGACAAGGCAGCAGAGAAAAGATAGCTGCAAATAAGACTTGTATAGCAACCAGCAAAGAGGGACTATCAGGATTCATCTGGCCCAGTCACATGTTTCTCTTGCATTAGCAATTTCTGAGAGAGAAAAAAAAAGTGCGGCAAAAGAATGTGAATCTCAGAAAGTTTTTTAAAGTAATGAGGGTGTTTCTTCTAAGGAATACGCTCTTTCATATAGCTTTACAGACAAGTTACACATAGGTAACATCCAATCACACTTCAGTTTCTTTAATAAGTAATTTCATTAACAATGCTAGCACCATAAAAAAGGACAGTAATCTTCAGCTGATACTGATAATTGGCTGTTTGAATAGCATTTAGTTTTAGACAGCATTTCCTTAATAAATATGATGATGTGGTATACTGAATGGCTAAACACTGTGTTTAAAATAGCTATTTCAGTCATTATGTCCCAAATTATGGCTTTTGTAATACCTGTGCTGCTCTGCTGATACCAGAGGCCTTATTTATTCAGTGATAAATACCATTCAACTTGTTTCTGCAGGGAGAGCTCACTGCCAAAATAAGAGTACAAAAGCCCTTGAATATCCACCAGAGTTAGTATTTGGAGAAGGAAAAAAAGACTTTTCTGTAGTATCTCACTCGAATAATGGTGGAAGTCACTTACAGCACAGTTTACAGCTGGTCATATGTGTGCATAGCTCTGTAACACTCTCAGTACAGTCTCAAGGCCTGAGAAATGACCACATGATAATGAATTCGGAGTTCAGGACACAACGTTTTCACAGGACAGTGTTTGTGTTTCCAAGATACATTTCATTTCAAGTACTTGCATAACAAGATAAATATGTCTTTATACTAATTAAGAAGCCAGATTAGAACCCCAAAGTCAATTTATATGCAAAGGACAATCATTAAAGGAGAGTACTGAACACCTGTATGTGTAAAACTGTCAATAATAGCATTAGCTAATCAAGTTAACGCAGAATTGTGGCTTGTAAGCATGGTTGGTTCAAAAAAGAATAAGTCTGCCTTATCTTCTACATCCATGCCACAGCACTGGCAAGAGCCTTTTCATTTTCTCTGTTGGCTTAGTATCACCCTTCAGAGTCTTCTTCACTGTTACAGAAAGGAAGTATTTGTAGCAAAAAGTGTTTAGTTCCTACAGCAATCTGTATGATGCCAGAAGTTGGAAGGTGGAATAATCCCTGTTTCTATAATTTCTATCCTTTTTGACTTATCTCTAGCAGATAAGACAATGTTATTATAGTAAAGAAAAAATTCTAATAGGCCTCAGCTATAAAGATCAGCTTCCTACATGTTGTTCTAATTATTTAAGGAGACAGAGTAAAAGGTAAATACATTTTCAAAAAAGACATGCATTAAATAAAAATTTAATTCAAATATGTAACTAGTATAAATCCCAGAAATGTTTTTGGATTTGACCACTCAGTATTTCCCTCTATCAAAGCAATATTTATGTCTGTTTCAGAACAGAACATGTAGGTGCACACAGAATGTCAGAAGCCATACATCTTTAGTCACTTGGTATTAAGACAAAATTAGCAATAAGGCTCATATACTGTATAAAGTTAATATCCCCACGGACATTTTAACACAGCTGGTGTATCTGTGATTCAATTGAAAGATACCATGATTGAAAGATAATAGTGTAAAATTAGTCTGCCTTGACACAAAACTGATGGAAATTTAAAATTCAGTTTATTGCACATATGTCTCTTTTTCCTCATTGCAGCATTTTCAAAAACTAAGCAAATGATAATACAGTGATAGAGGTGTTTTTAACAGAGACCTTGAAATGGCAAAACAGGAATTCAAATTAGAGTTTTTAATACATCAGAATAAACTAATATAACCCAAAGTACTCTTACCTGTACACTCGTTAGACTGTAGCAGCATATTTAACTTCATTTGCTACTAAACAGAAAACAAATATATTAGGTGCTAAATAAAATACAGCTATGTCTTTTAAGCACCTTAATTTTTGGTTTTCTTTCTTGTTGCATAATTCACAGATACTAAGAAAGCTCTTAGATGAGAAATTATTGTAGCATATGTAGCCTTTTTGTAGCAAAGTTGGGCAATGAAGGTACTTTCATTTCTTAGAGCTTTATGACGGGCTAATAAACTGCCACAATGTAATATCTACAGACTACAGTTGTCTGAGAAGGGATTTATCATAGTATTTTATTAACTTACATCTGTTCAACAGTGCCATAGCTAGTATGCTCTCTTAACAATATATTGATACCCTGCTAAATGAAAACAATTTCAAAATTTGTGTCATTTGAGCAAACTCAAAATAATCAATGGAACTTGTTCTGGTTTCCTAATACTGCACTCTAGCAGGCCTTCATCCTGGGCTCTAGCATTCAGGATGAATGATAAACTACTCAGCTCTCTTCTGCTAAGAAAAGTTGTATGCATCTATCAACTGTATGATTAGATATCCCCTCCCCGCTTTCTCCTGCCCCCTGAAAATGTAATGGTCATAGGATTATAGAAGTGTTTGGAGGGGAACTCTGGAGGTCATCTAGTCTGACCTCCTGATCAAAGTAGGATCACCAGTACTGGATTAGGTCAGCCATGACTTTGTCTAGCCAGGCCTTAAAACCTCCAAGGATGGGCACCTTGGAGTCCACCACAGCTCTCGGGGCCTTTTCAGCAGGGTGATCCCCAGTCACTACGGATGCACAGGGCTGGTTATTCCACCCCAAGTGCAAGACTTTGCACTTCTGCTTGTTGACCTTCATGAGGTTTCTGTTGACCAAATTCTTTATTTCCTTAAGGTCCATTTGGATGAAAGCACTACCATTCAATATGCCAACAGCTTGCCTCCACAAATTTATATCATTAATGCCAAATGCCATCAATGATATAATGTCATAATACTTTGTCTCCACTACTTGTTCAATAAGAGTTACCACAGAAGGCAAAACTTTTCTAGATTACTAAATAAAAGTTTAGATTTAAGTCACTGGAGGTCAGGCTACCAAACTACTATCAATCTACAAGCTGAGAAGGTGTTCTGGAATTTGTTAACCTTGTTTATAAACAATAATGTTATTAACTTAGTCTTCATCTTGCTTTTGAAAATCTGTAGAAGGTGCTGCCATTGGAGGTACTGAAACCAACATTATTTCTGATCATTGATTTATTTGACCTTTTTGCTAAAAAATGTGAATACCTAAATATGTTAGTCACCTGTCAATCTTTAATAGTGACTTCTAGTTTTATATGTATGTGTATGTATGTATTATATAGTTGTAATATGTCCTCTGTGAGCAACCTATTTTGCTCTATGCAGGAAGTATCATAGTTGATGTGTGTACTGAAACAATGCCTACATATTGTAGATTCAGTAATACGAAGATTTTTCCAATTCTTTCTGCTAAAACTGTTAAAGAAGACTTTGTTTTCTCAGATACCATATTCAAACATCTTGACCAATTCTATTTATTTCAGAATATTTAATGCTAGTCACAAGAAGCTAAAAAATAAACAATATATTTTTTTCTTTTTGCTCTGAACAGATGCCTGACTAAACTTGCATACCAATGTAAATGAAAACACTTATATAACCCCACACACACATATACACATTTTTATAACTACAAAAATAAAAGTATTATACATATAAAAGTACAAAGTATATTATTGTCACTTGTGTGATATTGATTAAAACTACCTGAACTTCTTATTTTTCTTATGAAATCTCATCAAATATGTAATCCATTTTCTTCAGCTCTGCTTGTGCTTCATTTCTGTTTTTCTGAAATCTCTTTTTTTTGCATATATTGCATATATGTTATGGCATATATTGCATACATTACACAAACATTCATTGAAAGAAAATAGCTGAAACAGGAAAACTTTATTTTTTATTCTGGAAGTACTTACACATTCAGTTGACAGAAACAATAGTATATGAGTTGGTAAACTCATCAAGCCAACAGAGATCAGTTTCTCTGTACTAATAAGAAAATTCCGAACATTCATAAATTATAAGTATACATAGTATTTTAACAAGCTTACCTGCTTATGGTGATGAATGAGTCTATATAAAGAGACTAACCTTTTAGATAATTCATTTATTGCGAATTAGTTGGTCTATTAAGGGCTATTTGTCATTTAATTGCAAGGACTGTGATCACCACCTGTGTGATCCAGTCTTGGGCTCCAGTCTTGTACTTTTCTTCTAGATGAATGACCTGCTGCTTCTTTGTGAAGCACACAGTGAGCAAGTCAACTTCATTGATTTCATGACTCGGTAGCCTGCCCTTTTGCAACAGGATTCAGAATTGGACCCCTCGTGTCTGTTTTTGCTACTTAATGCTTTCCAGTTGCTTACCTAAGATGACATGATGATTTCAGTCCTATATGTAGTGTGCAATTATTAGCAGTACAAAATGACTCTTCTTGCCATTGAATTTATCAGGTTTCCTATTTCAAGTCCTGCCAGAGAAGAGAAAATGTACTGGACATGAAGAAACCTACCTTTTGAGCATTGTGACCACTTCTTTGGACCAGATTTGGAGGTGAACTGACACTGTAAATCAAATAATTTTAGACCGTGTTAACACAACACCTTTAAAGGCTGATCAGAAGAAATAATAATCAGCATGCCATTCTGATAACCATATGGAAAAGTGTGTGTGTTGGGGGGGAAAGGCAGGCAGAACCCTCAAGGAGAGAGGGAGCACTCAGGTCGTTATTCTCAAGGTGATGTCCAAGCAGCCCATTTGCAGCTTTACCATCTGACAAAGAGGCAACTCAATGCTGTGCTGGCCTGGGGAAACAGCCAAGAAACCAGATGCCTCCATCGAAAAGAAAATAAAAGAAAAAAAACAACAAAAAAAAACAGCTTGATATCTCAAGCTCTCTGTTTGAAGTCCAAATTAGGTACGCTTTGCCAATCTGGGAACGGAATACTAGCATCTACTCGAGGAACGTTTTATTCTTTAAAAAGCTGAGCATTGTAATACTGGATGCAATTAATATTTACAGGAGAATTTGTTTTGGTACATTGATTTCTTCTGGACTTCAGATATTTCAGATTCTCTTTTTTTTTAAGGAAATGTATGTGTTTTGTATTTTTTAACCAAGAGGCCAGGAATGTTACATATAGCTTAGATCTGATACACGATTCCAAGGTAGGAAGTGTTTAATTAAGGTAGTAGTTCATCTTACAAAATATTTGCTTATTGTCACAACTCTTCATGGTGCTCTGGCTGTTTAAAATATTACAGAATGGGAAAAATACCCAGCAGGTTTCTTTTCTCTAACTCATTTCACTATTTAGTAAGCCTTGGTAAGGCATATCTCAGAGTAATATACCTATATAAAGTTGAAAAATCTAGTGCAGATAAAAGTCCATTCTATTGACAATAATTGATAATTAAATTCTTTCCAAGCCTAGCACAAAGCTTGATATCCACCTCCCTCACCCTCGGTGTTATATTTTTCACAGATTTGCCTGTCTTTTTTTTCGCTTTTAAGATTCTAGGGAACTCTCTGGGCTTAGACTTTAATATTAGTAATCTTATTAATCTTTTAAACTTTCACAAGCCTTAAGTGCGAAAACAACATATGGCTGAGCAACAGAGCACCTCTGGAGGTTTTATACTCCTCCAACAGCACATAAAATCTACGTTGTGCTCATTCTTATTCATTGCTTGCCTGTCCATATTTTAACCCTGCAAGTATCAAGGTATCAGTCTAATTCATTATATTTTATTTTGTACCATCTGCACCTTATGGATTGTATTCACGGAAAATTAAAATCACCTTTCGCAAGGGCAGTGCATCAGTGTTATCATGGTAACAGATCTCTTCCTGCAATGACTTGGAAGATATGCAACTACATCTTTGACCAAGGCAGTCATGATTTTGCAAGGTGAATGAGCTGCAAGTGGTATATAACACTGGGTATCCAGTTGGGATTATGGTTCTTGATACCTCAAACAAAAAAATAAAATTACAGTCAGAGATGTTTTAAAGTCTAAAGACCCACTCTTGCAATTTGTTAAACGAGGAGGACCCTTGTTTATACTAGAATGACACTACTGAATACAGAATCCCATTTAAAAATTATATTGAGAACATTAAGGATGCATAGTTAAGCACGCATGTCATTAAAAACTAGTGTTTATCAATTTTTAATAATAAATTGAAACTGTATAGATCCATATTGCATAGAAAAGACATTAAAAGAACATTATGTTGCAAAATCAAACATTCAAAAGTTAGGAAATGACAGACTTAATTAGCCTTCTTATGCATAGACATTATGATAGTTTTTCTCAACACCATATAGTAAGTTTGTATCAGAGTCAGTAAGGGCTAGGAAAACCTTATTCTCCTTGGTTTCAGCTTAATGAAACTATAGGTATATAACTATATAACTATAAACTACATAACTATAAATGGACATCTTTTCCTTTTCTATAGTCTTGTTCATTCACAGCCTCTTCACAAAATCTGTGGTCTTGCAGGAAAAAAAAAAAAAAAGGCTATGATGAAAACATCCTTTCCTAGAAGAAAGGTACTGTAGTACCTGGCAAAGGGATAAACTAGGAAGAATAAACATCTCAGTTTTTCTAACAAAACATATCTCAGACATTTTAGTTATATTCCTTTGCCAGCTTGTGCTACTCATGAGAATCACATCCTTTCCCCAATCCTTAGGCCTCTGGAAACCTTTGTGACTGACCTGTGTTTCTGTACTCCTGCAGAAAAGCAATGCGTTATTTCTCAATAGCACATTGGCAGACCACATCCTTTCCTGGGAAAGACCATTATTCCCTATTAACTAAAACAGATAAAAAACCCACATTTTGATTTTAGCCCTGTTAATGAAGGGTGGGGTTTTCACTTTATTAGAAAAGGTTTGTGTTGCCCTTAGCCTGTTACGAATTTCCAGTCTGCTTCTCAAGGGAAAATCTCAAACATAGATGAGACTGAGCATATAAGAAGATGGCCCATTGCCACAGGATCAAGTATTTCTTAGAATCATAATAGCAATAAAGTGTTTAGATCAGTCCCATATAGGGGTCCTTTCTGTTTTGTTTTTTTTTAACCACAAACTAAGAACAAAACAGAAAGGACATACTCAGACATCATATATTGATAAACTAGTATTACTACTGAGAAAAGACTAAGTCATGTTTTCCACAGGACTGCTCTCATCCTTGGTTTTATAACCAAGATCTTGGGTTCCTTGACCATAGTAAGTATGTCTTGCCCCCTTATGGATCACTGAGAATTTCTCCAGTTAAAACAATTGCAGGGCATGTTTTTGCTTTGTCTTTATGCTGACCACATTTGCATACACCTCGCCGGGTACCACCCCTGTAAACTCCTAAAGGCATAAAGATGCCAGTACTGCTCAAACACTGTTGAACAGGCATCAAAAGATGTAACTCCAAATTCATGTAATAAAACCATTTTAATGTATAATAAAACTATTTTAAAGTATCACAAATGCATTTATTAAAGTAATCACTCTTCTGGGAGAATTAAAATCAAGTGCAAGTCTTTTATTTCATTCACTGTATTGTACAGAAGAATTAACATAAACTTCAGAACATGGCCTAAGCAGAAATGAAATGAAAATACCAGAATGCTTCATGGACATTTTTATTGCTTTATTTCTTTTGTTGGCATACATCATTAGAAAATCATCCATATATGATTTTATTTGCTTTATATTTCACCTTCTACACAGCAAACTTCATCAAAGATCAAAAGGATGGATAAAACAAGAAAAAGCTTGTGCCTTTTTTCATAAATAACTGTCACTAGAAATCTAAACGAAGTCACAATTCATCTTGTTCATAGTCATTTCAGCCTTTAGCAGATGTGTGCTTTGAACAAATTTATTGGCCTTATGAATAAAGATTAGTACTATTCTGTTCAACTCTGTTGGAGAGAACATTATTCTATAGTAAATGGACATAAAATTCAACAGTGGGGATATTTAAAATAAAATTGACCAGATTCATTGGCTAAATTTTCAAAGCACCACATGGGAGGGATTCACACAAATACTGTCAATAAAAAGCTTTACAAATGTGCACCTTTATCCCCATTTTTAAGCTAAAGATCATTTCTAACTTCTGTGAGTGAGGAAATGTAAATGACTGAAAGAAAATTAAGTAAAACCTAGCAACTAGAGCTTTTAAAGTTAAAAATACACAACCATGCCCAGTTAGGCTAGGAATCTGTAATCTCGCAAGCTAAGGGCTAAATAGTAGGGAGGGAAATACTCACAAAGAGAAGATTTGCAACAATTTGTTTACATTTCTTAGCTATTATAATTCTAAGATTGTGTGTAAAAGTGTAAGAGAAGAATAATGAAACATCAAGATGTTAAATTTTAGCTGTTGTTAGAAAACATTCAAGTTCAGTGAGAGCAGCCATTGCTAACAGTTTATCTCCAAGTTTTCATTGTGATTTAGGCATTATCTCAGTTATATCTGGACAAAAAGCAGATAGTGAAACAGATGTAAAACTCAGTGACATTAAATGAAGGAGGAAAAAAAATACCTAAAGCGGCACAGTGTATCTTCCAAAAATATCATTTTTTTAAAAACAAAAAAGCAAGGACTTTTATCTTTACCCATATCCGTTGGCTTCTCAAAGCAATAGCTGGTGAAAAAATCTTCCATCCATAGCAGCTAGGAATGCCAAATTGTCTCGTTGTATGCTGAACTGGCCAGAGAAAACCAAATGTTTGTAACATGAAGGCTGTATTGGACTTGTAAATAAGGTTGAGACTCTCAAAAAATAAAAGCTGTTTCCAAGTGAAAGTGCCCAAAAATTAAACAAGAGGAAAACATAAGGGAAAATCACTTCAGTTTTCTGGACAACATCATCTCCCTATATTAATATTAGACTGTGGTCAAGGATTGTGTTGTTATTATCAAAGACCAGGATATTTTGGTCCCAGACACTTACAGGCTATTGCTTTCTCTGTTACACTTTTTTTCAGGAATAATTTATGCTGTCAGCACAAAAGAATAAGACCAGGGAAAGGGAAAAGGAAAGCCTGATTTTTTCACATCTCAGTATAATAGTGAACAAAATAAAATGTATTTCCCCCCTAAGACTTTTAAATATATAATAATAGTAGTCATAATAGTATAATATAATAAATTGTTGCCATATTTCTTTCACTCCTGATCAGAGGAATAAATGAGAGAACCATGCACAATCACTTACTGTGCTCAGAGAGTCTACAGTCATTTATGATGTTTTAAAATTATATTGTTGATGTGGAGAATAAGAGTTACTTATATTAGTTTTTTAATTAATGTTCATATTACCTGCTGGCTATTACTTTGTCTGACTTTCTGGAGTTAAATCAAAAAGACATCTTGCACAATTAAATAATGGTTAACAATAACATATTATCTGGAAAATATCCCGTGTCCTTAAAAAAACAGTGAATTCACTTGTTTAGTAACCATCAATTTAACAAAAGGGTTGGTTATTTTTGGTAGGGTGGGAAGAGAGGAAGGGGAGCCTGGGATCAAGGAGTGTAAGACTGTTAGTAGCTACTGTCCAAAGTGGAACTGAAGAAAGGGGCAACTAGTTTTTGGGGGACAACTGGTGCAAAGCTTGCCAAAACACTAGGGAAGTTAGTTGCTACATCTGTGAGTTACATCAGGAGCTGTCTCAGCTGCTATGAAGAATCAAGCTTGAAGGGTGTAGAAGTGCCTGTGGGTTTGTTTACCTTGTTTCTATCTGTGAATTTTCCCATGTCAGGCTAAACAATTCCTAGTCGCAAAGCCACCTTATGTCTACAGAAATTATAGGCAGAATCGACTCTGTACTGCAATATGTAGTGCAGATATATCTGGCAATAGAGACTGAAGCAAAGTATTCTGTCTCTTCCAGACCACAGCTCAATCTGCTTAGAAAAGCCAAATTTATCATAATGTTCCAGGAAAAGGCAAGGTTTAGGTAAGACAGAGGCATAAGATTTTAATTATTTTAACCCTTCTCTCTGCTTACTAACTGAGGCAAAAAAGAAAGTTTCGTTTTGGAAAAGCTGTTCTTACTTGCATTATGAAGCAGGACACAGACTCTTAATGGAAGTTTTTTCACAAGGAATTTACAAGGGATTATGAGCTGAGAGGTGACTGCACTGCTTTGTGCCCATGCCCATTTCATATGCTACTAGTGTTCCTATATCCATATTGTGTTATCCTTCAACTGTCTTGTTCTGGTTATCTAACTCCACACTTGCTTACTCATATTTCTGTGTGATGGTAGAACTTCTGTTCACCCCGACTTTGTCATCTAGCCTTTCTACTAAGGACCTCCTGTTTATCTGATCAGAGCAAAGATCTGCTGGAGACGATTTCTGACTGACCCAAGTATCTATGCGGTGATTCAAGGAGATGTTCAGTTGCTTTGTAGGCATTGCAGTGGTTATCTTGGATAAGCACTGTAGAAAATAAGACATGATGAACTGCTGCCCTATCCCCCCATGTATTAGTAAATCTTGACCAAGAGAATTGGTCTAACATACTGCAGATTGTCTGCCAAAGGACCTCTCATTGGTTTTGAGGGCAGGGATAAAGGAAGAATTGTGGGACAGGGAACCAGCCACCTAAGAAGCAGGAAAACTACATTTGCACCTAGGCACACCAAGGAAGGAAGAAAAGAAACCATCAGCTGAGCTAAACACAGGTGGCAGAGCTTTGGGGAGGAGGAAATAGCTGTTTGGAAATTCGCTATCCTGTTCTGCTAGAGGTCATGATTAACCATGCTATTGCAAGAAATTAAGCTGTTTTGGCTGATGATGAAGAAGTTTCTGACATTATTGTGAAACTGCTTAACTACCTGTTGCTGGTTCCAGAAATGTGCCTGATATAATAATTGGCATTTGGAACATAAGCTTCCCGGCCTGTGCTGAGACTACTACTGGAACATGTGTGCTCCTTTAAAAGAGGTGTTAAGTTTGCCACATAAGAGATGCCATCACTTGCCTTTACAGGGCTTAGAGAATGGGAAAGACAAGGTAAGGAATTTAGCAAACAGCCTCTGTCAGAAGCAAAATGATGCAACCCCAGCAAACAGCCAGCCAACAAAAAGAAACGGTCAACTAGCTGAGCCATCAGCCAATTTTCTGTTTGGGAAATTACACATGACCAGCTGCTCAGCTCTCTAACGAGAAACTGCCTTTGACCCCTGTTGAAAGTGGGCTGTTAACTGCTTGCATAGCCCACCCCATACATCATGGCAGTACAGCTGGGATGCATCCCTATTGCTGGAGAGTCCCTGCATCCAAGAAAGCAAGGTCACTAAGAAATGCAACTTATATTCTTATGTGTGGAACATGTTATGTCTATTTTAAAGTACTGATTGTTCAGCATACTCAAAGTAGCTGACCTACTTAAGGTTTTTTGTTGTTGTTGTTGTTTCATTTAGTTAGTTATGGGACTGCTAGCTATGGTATTTTATTTTATTTTGTATTTTATTTTGTTTGATTAGTTTTATGAATTGTGTTGTGCAAGAGAGAATTTATTTGTTCAAGTGAGTATCTATTTAAATGCAGCTCTCCCTGCTTGCTCACCCACCTGGGGGCATGGCATACCATTTTATTGTACTGTGTCAATTTCTTGCTGTTTTTTCATACTTCTAAAATATTTTTGGTATAGTTATGACTTCTCATTCCCTTACAATAGAGTGGGCAGCAAAAAAGGCTTAAACAAACATGTAGCTTTACTAAACTCATAAATATAGATAGGGAGAAACTGAAGAACATAACAATAAGGCCTTCCAACCACCAAGAGGAAAGAAAATGAGGTTTTTTTAATTATCTAACAATCACAGTTATAACTATTTTTACTATTACTATAACTATTATTACACAGAATAACTATTTCACAGTTGTACTCTAGAAAACCAGAGTACTACTGTGAAATCAAATTTTAAAATAAAATCACAGAATTTTATTTTATACTTATATATATATATATGGCATAGGGATTGAGTGAGAGGGGATTGTTTGCTACCACAATTGTTGAAACTCTTGACAGTCCGGGGCACTAGCAAAGATGCCATGAAAGTGGTGGAGGGAAAAGAAATGCCTGATTCCCTCTGCCTGACTGATAATTTGGAAGAGGAATTGGAAGAGTTACGTGATGAAGTTGTAAGGGGCTAGCCTGCATGAAGGACACCCTTGAAGGGAGGCAGCCACTGGCACGGGGCCCTGTGTAGAGACTGATGTCATTTTGGAGCCGCAGACAATCAGAGGTGATCAGTGCCCAGACTTTCATGGGTGTCCTGGGAATCCCTCCAGCCTTTTCTTGCTCCCCAGATCCTTTCCAGGGAGCATGATTTTCTGCTCCTTCCGAACCTCCAGCAGCTTCTTGGATCCAGCACGTGTTTGTCGCATCTTGCCCTGTACTCTGAAGGAGAGTTCCTTGCTCTCGAGCTCCAAGGAAGGATGACCACCAAGGACCTGCAAAGGGAAAAGAGCTTATGTTTTTTTTCTCCTAGAAATGTAAGAAATGTTCATTCTTTCCACAGTATGAAACTTTTACTATTTTTTATACACCATCCTTTCTAATTTGGAAGATTGGCTAGTTGGAGATAACAGGTGAAAAATAAGCAAGACTAATAAACACATTGTGGCTATATTTTTAATCCCATATCCTCTATCTTTTATTATGTTAAGTGAATAAAAGAATTGCTCACCTATAGCACAGTTGTAATGGTGAGGAGTTACATTTTGCAGCCTGTTTGCCAGCGTGTGTTCCTACTAAGCTTAGGCGTTTATATCTGCTTTGTGTCTTTTCCTTGAGGTAGCTGACATACTTTCACCACAATTATCCCAACCCATGAATGCCCAAATGAACAAGTGGCTTTAAAGTAGTATTGTAATACCTACTGGAATGACCATAGTCTCTGTTACATTATAGTATCTACTCAGATATAATTCTCTGAATAATAAGAATACATGTGTTTGCAGGAAAAAAGCTAGCTGGCCATTTGGGGCCAACTGCCTGGTGCAAGTGTTCAAAAAAAAAAAAAGAAAAAGAAAGAAAGAAAAAAGGTTTTAACTGATGAATAAGAAACTAAAATGAGAAGGTAACTTAGGTTAAGGTCAGTATTGGGGACTTTAATTCAAAAGTTTGCTGTAATGATTCAGTAAATTAGCTGTTTGGAACAGTAAACTGCAGATACCAAGATCTACAGGAAAGGTTTCATTCATTTGGGGAAAGAGTACTATTTTCTGTATAGATATTAGGACAGTGTGGTGACCACGAAGTCAGAGATGCCTTGCAGTGGAGCCATCCCAAAGAACTGCTGAACTTGAGATCCTAGATTTCAGAGACTTGAGGCAAGCAAATTTATCACATGATGGGCACTCTCAGGAAACACAATAAAAGGTCTTGTCCATTACATCACAACTCGTAGGGCTGACAAAGTAGAGAACTGAACCCTTCTTTTAAAGCATATAGATCCCATAGCAGTATTTTCTAATTTGTCCCACACTGATAAGCTATTCAGCTCAGAAGCAAGTCATTCACCCTGGGATTTATCCCAAAAGCATGACATACTTCTCCAATACCATGAAGAACCACAGAAGAAGGGATTGAGGCAGCAATCTTTCGGACAGGAAGTTTCACAGTTCTACAGTGAGTCTGAAATGGGAAATGAAGTGGAATATTTAGAGGACCGTGAAAAATTGTTTATGGGCTCTAATATAAAAGTGGGTTATCATCAAAAGATAGAACCTGGCTAAACCAATTGCATGCAACAATGAGAACTTTCACATATGGACAACACATAGTCAGGTTATTTTATAAAGCTGTTAGTTATAATGAAGATCAAGAAAAAGAGAGTTCGGAGTGCATGATACTCCATGGATGGGATATTTTTTTCAAAGATGGCTTTCCTTTCCTGTAAAACCAAGGAACTACTTAGGAAACAAGCAAGCAAGCAACCAAACAACATCAAAAATCCTAACAAAGCAAATGAACTTAAAATACAATTTCTGCAAATCTGTGCTGCTCCATTCATCTCTGACTGTCACTCTTAATTTCCCTTAGTAGCACTTGTCAAACTCTATTTCTGGTTCAAATTCTTAAAAACAGTTCCCATGAATTATTCAGCTGCTTAGTTTGCCTTAATTAAAACTAGGATTTGTTTCACAACTCTCAGCACAATCTCAAGCTAGGTTAATTTTGTCCTCTACCATCCATGTACGGTCAATCAAGATATAAACTTCCAGAGAACAATTCAACCTTGTCTACAATAAGATATTTGAATGAACGTCTGGCAATGCCTATTTCTTTCCATTCCTGAATGAGGAGACTAAACTGCTGGTGTAGATTAGATGCCTAACTTTTAAACACATAGAACTAGGCGATAATAATCCCAGCCTAACAGTCTGTAATATTTACAAGAACTTTTGAGTCATTTTAATTTTATAGTTTAAACATACATGCTCTAACTAACCTTTTTTCCTTAGTTATTTTAGGTGCTAGTAAAAATCAGAAGTAGAAAATAATCATAGCTAGAACTGTGTAAATTCAAGTCTCAGTTGCTCACATGCTATGAGAAAGGATTTAAAACAAAGATATATTTATTATGAGACTACTTGTCAAGCACAGGTGCAAGAGTGGCTAGAACTTGTCTGCAGAATCTGAGAAGTTAAAAGAAAAAACAAAATCGCCCCAATATTTTTTTCTTACATTGTATGTCTACTCACACAGTACTACTACTACACAGCCACTCTTTTTACTGCTCGTATTTAAAAAGGTCACTCAGAGAAATCTAAGAGGTCAAAATTCACCAAGATTTTCACAAAGCCTAAATGTCAATAATTACTGTATTTGAGTCCCAGAAAAAATGTATGAAAAAACAAAAGAAAAAAAAATCCGAACTGTTTCAATCACAATTTCTGGTCAAAGCTGAAGTAAAATGATGAGGCTTTGTTGTTGTACTGAAAGTTGGTAACTTCAAAAACATCATGCTCAGTGAAAGCCCTGAGCTACCCTTCTTGTAAATCTTAGTACTATGACTGACAATGTAAGGAAATAGAGTTAAGAGGAAACGCTCATGAAGTTGGCCTCTAATATTATGAGTTTTAAGGACTGATGTCAGTACTTTGAACTGCATTCTAGATTCTTCAAAATACTGATGTTACACTTAAATATTACAGATGCAGAACCACTGCTAAACTTCATTTCTGACTGACAAGCCATGAACACTTTTTTTCCTATACCTGCGACTGGCACTGTCTACATCATGTAGTGTGGATTTTCCCCCAATTCAGACAGAATTTCCATTTCTGTGGATTAAGATTCCACCAGCATGATATTTTCATTACCTGATTTTTGCTAAGTAGTGAGAAACCAGAGGCAGTGAGCTGTTCAGATGCAATGAAAAGTATATCTCTCTATTGACTAAGTGCATACTACTTTTCTTAGCACCTTCATATGTCTGAAAATTTTTAGAGATGATTAAAGTTTTGTAGAACTACACATGAGAATGAAAAAAGATTGAAAACACATGATATTTCATCCATTTTGTGTGGTCATTGGTTAATGACCAAAGCTTGTGGTTCACAATTTGTTTCCTATCACAAGAATTAGGAGTTTAGCGATGACAGCTGAAAGTATTCCCTGAACATCAAGAACCTCAGAATAAAAAAAAAGATGAAATTCAAAAAAAGAAAAGAGGTTATGCCTTCAGTTCCCCAATAATTTGCCAGTCTTTTTGACTATGACCTTACACCAGGCAAAAAATAATCATGATGAAAAACACTTGACACTCTATCCCTTACCAGCATTAATGTTCAGATGAAGAGCCTCCATCCCCTACACCCTATTGTCAATTCTTCCATCAAACAACTGTTAATTGTCCAGGAGATGATACTTTATCAGCCATGTAGTATCAGCCCAGACAGTCTGAAACCCTTGACCACTTGACCCCTAAGAAAACAAGTCCCCTATCTTTGTAAGAAGTTAATGTTAAACCCTGAATTGGAGATGATGTCTTGACCATTCCATAATCTTTACTCTAATTTTTTCTATCCAAAACCAAATGTAATCTTCAAAACAGAAAATATCACAACCCATCTGCTTGTTTTACTTGATCTTGCCATGGTTCCTAAAGGGACTGCTCAAACATTTGAAGCGTAATAAAACCTGTATAGGAAATGAGGAATCAAAGAGGAAGGAGACAAAATGGTCAATGTCATTTAAGGTTATCAGCAAAAATAAATAAATAAATAGGTAGATAGATGATTTAATAAATAAGACAAGTGACCTAGGAAAAAAAAAAGACGTTGAACTACTATATCAAGGGGAAAAGAGAAAAAGTAGATTTATGAATAAATTAGATTGAATGGCAAATACATCCTTTCTTTTCCTAACAAAGTTTTTAAAAAGAAAACATAGTCCCAGGCTATTAGATAATAGACAATCAAAATTATGCTTGCATAGTTAACTTTTAAGAAAACAGAAAAGATTCTTAGAAGCATTTACAGTTAATAGCACAATTTCTCAATTATCAGCCAGAATCTTAAGTCAATTAGCCAATTAGTTTTCTGAATATTTAGCAAATATTTTTGAAAATCATGTAAAACTTGACTGATAAAAGGATACCATGTTTTGCAGGGTCAATCACAATGTGTTCAATCTGAGTGCCACTTTTTGTCATGAGTCATACTGTTGACACTAGTAAGGTATGCTTAATTGTTAAATAAATTATGCAGAAAGATATACACATTTATATGTACATAAGAAATAACCTGTAAAAGTGTAGACAGCACTTTGGCAAGTCATTCCTATGAGTGTACATGGGAGCACTGGGATTATAAAACAGGACAAGGGACATCTTGCAGATTTTAGGCTTCATCTTATAAAGAAAGCATGATCAAAAGCATAGCAATATAGYTATGAATGAAATAGCAAATAAGCAGATTGCCATTCAAAGCAGGATTGTTTTCAATTAATGTCCAAGAACATCTTATGAAAGGTGAGTAGAGATTGTGCAGTAGTGACATAATGACATAAACCTTGCTAGAAAACTTAGCTGAGAATTGTAAGGGGGTGTGTGTCCTCACTGGGTATGAAAGTAAACAAAGAGAAATGACAAATGACAAGGAACCCAGCAAGCCATCACAACAAGCAGCAGTAGGCCTGATCTCATGTCAAACTTCATCTGATGATCCCTAGGAAGTGCCTGATTAGTACAGGTAAAATTTTCAAAAGCTTGACTGCCTAAGTAAAAAGGGACTTCAACACTTAGGGTTAGATTTATGAATCTACAAATTAGCAACCCAGTGGAGAGCTTTTTGGCATCCAGCTCCTGAAACAAAAATCAAAACCCGGAATAAGAGCACAGAAAATGATGATGCAATGCATCTTTGCAATGAATGAAGGAAGTTCCTATCTCCTGTCTCCTCCCTCCCCACCACAGCTTGTTGTGAGGAAGCCTGAAAAAGACTTAAGACTGGCACTTTTACATGCTTACGATCACAACCCCAGAGGCTTCTCCTGATGATTCTTCGAAGGAACAGTCCAGGTTTCTTTTTTTTTTCTTCTTCTAGTATAGCAAAGTACAAGTGGTAACACCCTTTCGAACCCCAACCCAGCACCATGAGCTGCTTCTGCTTCTGACGCTTCGTACCCATACAGATGTGGTGCCAAACTCCAGTGAACTACCTTGTCTCTCAGAGAGAAGCAACAGACATATAACTCTGCTGATCTGTCCTAAGGCTTTGAGGTTGTTTTTTTTTTTAATTAATCAGGGTCTGAAAAACTAAATGTGGTATTTCTGTGGCTGATTGCCTTAGGAGATTGCATATGAATGCAGATGAACAAGCTGTTTTGGAGCAGGCTAGGTTAAGAACTTGCAATCTATCTGTACTCCATGGTAACTACTGGGAATGTTTTTCCTCTTTTGGAGTTATTCAGCAGTGAAAGGCTAGAGGGGGAAGGAAAAAGGGAGGAAAGGGGAGAGGTCACCAGAAAAAATCTACTCCTATATCTTTGGGGGAAAAAAATCGGTTTTGAACTCAGAAATAGATGAAAAGCAGCAGTGCTGAAAAAGTCCTAGGGTAACAGTGAATAACAAGTCGAATATGATCTTGCAAACACTACAGAAGCAATAAGGAAAACAAAAACTGTGTTATGATTTTAGGTAAGCAGAGATGCATCCATCATAAATGAGACATGCATTCAGACCTGTCTAAATGGGAGAGTTGTGGCTTACGCCCAAGTGTTGAGCTCTGGGCATCTCAGAGTTTACAAATTGTGGAGAATTCTGAAAAGAAAAACATGAGCTAAGGTGCTGCATGGTCTGACCTTTGAGGATGGAACCAAAAAAGGTATAAAATATGTATAGCTTGGCTAAATTGTGTCAATGAGAGAAATCCTTGAACAGCGTGGGTATCAAAGCAGAAAGAAAAACAGCTTAAACTGGTCCAAGAGAGCTTAAATAGCAATAAAAGGAGAACTCTAAGGCAACATACAATTTCGTAAACTTGAAACGTATTCAGCTATAGAATAGTCCCCCAAAGAAGTGGAAGAAAACCCATCACTCAAATAAGTGTAAGTTCTCTAGTTGTAATATGATAGAAATTTACCTCAGAAGTTATATCAATCCTATTATTCAGTAGAAACTGCATTCAATATGAATGGGACACCTCAATCTAACCTTTAAAACAATCATGAAAAAATACTACTGGATACATGGTAGAGAATAATATTCTATTGGCAAAGAAAATGATAAGGTAAACAAGTGGAATTATTGTATTTATGGCCAACTACATTCATAATTCTGAATTTCTTACATAATAGTATCTTTCCTTGCAGCAGATTATGATATTATGGACACAGATTTGTGACTTCCAAAAAATGAGCAGTAAAGCTTACTATGGGTGAGAAGATTTTTTTTTAATCTTTCTTTAAGACCTGCAGTGCCAGGAGAGAAAACTCATAAGGTCACCGTAATGACAATAACAAATATCTAAATAGAAAAAAATGGTTTGCACTCTTCTGTAGGGAAAAAAAAAATCCAAACTGGGGAATAGCCATTTACCCTTCTCCATCAATGCAGGTAAGGTTTTTCTTACCTGGCTAAGAGATGATGCAGTACAAGTCAAGTAGTCAGAATACAAGAAAATGAACTGAAGGAAAAACACTGCAGAGATATTGAAACAGCACCATAGCACTCAGTCAAATTCCATACACGATATGCATACAAACACAGGCTAATATAATGGACGTTTGATGAAACAGATAAATGAGACAGAACAAACAAAAATACAGCTTTTGAAAAGGCATTTTTCTCTAGCAGCAGCAGCTTGTTCTCTGTCTCTCAAAGGAAAAGCTCAGTAGTCTACTCAGCTTCAACTCTTTTTTTTTTTTTTTTAGTATTTATCTGATGTTTGCATCCACTGAAGTTTCAAACTGAAATGAAACCTGTTCAAAAATACCCTGCATGACTGCAGATTCTTAGTAAAATGTTTTATGTTTCAACAACAATAGGAGCAGTATCTAATACCCTGTGGACCTCTGACCGTAAGGGCCCCTGAGGCAAGAATTGCTTCTGTTTTTGCAGATGCAGATGAGCAGTGGAGACTTATTGACTCACTTTAAGGACAAAGGAGTAGTTAACAACAGAATTGGGTTAATGAAAGGAACTTGAAATTAATTAAGAATATACTACTTTTCCCCTCACCCCCTCCTCCAAAAAAAGAAGTGATAACAAGCTTTCTTAGATTTAATACTGATATAACCAGAGCTAAAGAATTCAAATGACATGAAACAGGCTTTAATAGAACAGGTGGAAAATTTTCTTCTGTGCAGAGGAATAATTTGTGCAAGGTGACAAAACAGTATGATATGTTAAAGCACGCAGCTACATAGAAGCAGGAAAAACATGTCAGGATAGAGAATAACATAAAGTAGCTTTTAAATGGAAAGCTTATGCTTCATGTTGTTTCCAAGGCTAAGATGGGACTTCTATACATGTCCTAGTTTTACTGACTACATTGGCCTTGTGGCATGTCCAGAATAAAAGGTCCTGTTGAAGAACTTTCCCAATACCCCACAGTCATTTACATGTAAAATTAGCATTAAATGATATTTTTTCAATTTTGTACCTTCTTTCTTCTTCTTTTGTGAACTTATTTACATCTGAGCAAAGACACTGGCGAATCAGGCCCAGAAATGGTGATGTACGGAGAGCTGAAGAGTTATAAATAGTAAACCAAGCAAACAAATCAGCTTGTTGCCAAAAGGAAGTAGTGCAGAAAAAACATTTGCACATGCCTCCTTCACAAACCAGAGTGTAATTTGCAATAAATATAATGTAATTTGGACTAAAATGTCTTTTGTTGCAATGAATGACAAACTAGAGATTTCATGAACTTGGCTATCCCATATTTAATATAAGCATACATGGATATAAGTAAAGTGCATTTACAAATGTAAAAAGTTGAAGGCAATATAGCTCCTAAAAAATTGCTGCTTATCCCCTTCACTCACTAGAATGTTTTAATCAGATTGACCTACAGCACATAATCAGACAGTTTCCATTAGGACACATTTAAGATCTTATCTATTTCATCTAGACTCTAAACTAAGTCCTTCCAATCACTTTAACCTAATTACTAACAGATGAAAAATGACTTGTCTTGTACAATTCCTGTCAAAACAAGTCTGGATCAGGAATCTAATATGACCTCTGAGGAAACAGTCATGACATCCTAAATGTTGACTTCTTACGCAGCTTTTTTGTTAAGACATAAGGACAACTTTTTTATTTTGAATTCGTTAGTAAAGTATGAAAGCCTTTGACAATACTTTATAATATCTTTGTTTAAGTTTAATCTCGCAGGTCCTGGAACTGGACCCATATGCACACAAACTGATTAATCCTCCTGTCCAGTTTGACTCTGAATATTGAAGTGACTTTGGTATTGTATTCCTATTTAATAAACAAATAATTGAAATACATAACCTAACAAGAGGGCACTCTTAGCATGCACATACAGGAAGCTGATAGCAGACAACCTTCTTTCACAATGTCGTGCTATGCTTACCCCTTACACTAACTTCAGGCTTTAAATTAGAGGAAGATAGGTTTTAAAAAAAAATGAAGCAGTAACTCTGCCTATATTAGATCAGTCAACTTCAACTGAACAATACAGACTTTCTAATTAGAGAATATTACATTGCAGCTCATCTTCTTGTCTTCTATGGTTCGTTATACTTCCTTAAGTTATCAAAATAAGTACACAATACTTACCTTCAGCTGACCAGCTGTAAACTCAGATGGGAAGTGAGAAAGTCTTTTTTTGAGGGTCCAGTCCAGTGAAAGACAGTTTTCCACCTGAAGCTCTACAGAAATCTTTTCAGCAGCAGTTGCTTATCTGTTAGGATGAATTAGCAGAGCTTCCAGCTGCTCGAATAGCACTTTTGCCTTTGCTAGAATTGACTGATTTCAAAATCATTGAAGGAAGATTACAAAAAAATTGTACAAATTTCCTCTTTGTGTTTTCAGCCTCTGTGGGATTTTAGATACAGAAAACTTCAAGGTTAGATGAATTATTAATTTGACAAAGACAGTGTAAAAGCTGAGAGCAGACATTTGGATTCTTATGGCAATCCACTTACAAGCCCATTTCTCATTAATGCCACTCACGTTCAGTGCTGTTCATAGTGTATGCAAACATACAAGTATTGTACAAGAGTGAGTACAACCAGAAGATGTTTCTTTGTATTGACAAACAAAGCTGGTCATACAGCCAGTCTGCTACAATGAGATTACGAAATGTCTATAAAATCTGAACCGATATATCTGAGGTGGTAAAATTCTGCTTATGCCACAAAAAATCCAAACCTATTCCTACTGCAAGGTCAAGTTGTGTAATTTTTCTACATTTTTCAGAATTTATAATGAGGCACTTCTTTTATGCTGATGTTAGTACATAATTTATGTTCATCTAACATGTGTGCACAGCATCAAAGAAGCAAATCTCCCATGCCTCTGCTCTTGCACCAATTTATGGTTGATTTCTATTTGAGATTCCTATACCTAATAATAAAATCTGAAAAATGTAGAAACATTATCTTCACTGCTTTTGTAATTTAAGCATAGGGATGGGTCCTGGGACTAAAGAGCATACTTAAATACTTCTTTGAATATAGATGCTTTCCTGAATTGGATTTATAGGTATAAATAATTGTTAACCCTTCAGTTAACCATTTTCTCATAAGATGCAAAGCAAAATCCCCACTTTATTTCAGCAGTGTCAAAATGGATTAACCCTATCAAAGTCAACAGAGCTAATTTGGATTGACACTGGTAGAATGGGATTTCCTTTCTTAAATGGAAAGATAGCAAATAGATATTTCTACAGAATTTCAGAAAAGAGCTTTCTAGACATTCACAGAACATACAGAACATTTTTGTGCTTAATAAAAATATCTGCAAAGTTTTCTATTGCAACCCAAATCTTTCAGTTTCGCCAATGTTAGGCCAGATTTTAGTATAAAATTATCAGAAAGCCCTGATAATCACAATATCATAGTTTTTTGTCTGCAGTAAAAATTTTGAGATATTAGTGGGAAAACCTGAAACATGATCTAGCTTTTCCTTGTGTTCCTTTGAAGTAGCACAAAATAATGTTTCAAAAGTTCTAACTTTAACAGCTTATATTTATATCCATTAAGTTAGACATGCATATGAGCTACTGAGAGTGTAACTCAGCCTGCCGTGATTCCTTCTGGAAGCTTTCCAAGATATTACAGCTTTTAAAAATATTTTTCATGTACATTTGTTTTTCCTTAGTGCTTAATTTTACATTGACTTAAAATGAAACTGATCCTGGATTCCTGCATTTGGGTTTTGTTTGTTTTTAATGACAGGTGCAGAACAGAAACTTGCTTACTAGCATAATTCCCCTAATCTTCCAAAGCACTTTAAAAATATTTAAGTTATGGAAAAACAGCAACAAATACAGAATTTAATTAATCAAAATTAACTAGCCCATAGAGAAGGGGAGAAGAGAAATCCAGCAGTTACATAACCATAAGCAAGAAATTAAAACATATGTATGAAATGTGTTGCTATGATAATATTAATGTTTCACATGAACCAATAGCAGTATAATATGAAAAGGCAGCAAAACCAAAAGTCAAAGTGAAGAACTGCTTTACCTTGTTTCCTCATAAATACTGCTATGCTTCTTAGAGTCAGCCTCCATTATCTTCTTCATGTTGTTTATATATTTGTTTTCATCTGAATTGGTAACTTCTGACTCTGTGAACTTTCTGTTCATTAGCATACTCATTCACTGCATAAAAATTAACTTGAGAGGAGCTGAGCACATACTGTTATTGTTGACTTCAGGTAGAAAATATAAGAAATATGATGACTGTTTATGAGACTAACTAGATTTAGGTCCCAAATTTAAGAAAAGAACAAGAAGAGGAACAAACTACCAACAATACAATTAGCAGAAGTTAGCAGCGAGAAAGAGCTATTGCATGATATGGTTTGCTTACTACAAAAACAGGTCTAGTGGAACAGACTTTACACTTGTGTTTAGTCTTGAACCCACCTTTGAGCCACACATAATTTTAACTCTGGCCTTGACTAGTTAAGAGCTGGTGTAAGTTATGACAATTTGTAACAAAACTCTACTGAGGTTATGAAACTGTTAGGGAACTGTAAGAGACCAAAACAGCTCTGACCATTTACCTCTGTTTCATAGTTACAGTCAGAACTGTATATTATGTTGATAAAGAGACATTCTAATAGTTTTTCAAAAAATATTTAAACATCATCAGTGCCATACAATACAGATAACTCATATAACTAATATGAGGAACTCAAATGAACATTCAAAAGAAAGGGTAATCAGACATTATTACTTCAGGGTACATCTTTTTTCAGAGCTAAGTCTCAAAAAGGCTTATATAATAGAAGTGGAAAAAGTTCAGAGAAAGGTGGCAAATCTGATCAAATGCCTAGAAGAGCTTTTGCGTAAGAACCAGCTAAATAGGCCTGGACAGGAGACAGAAGAGATAACTACAGGTATGTTCCAGTGCAAGAATTATGGTACATCAAGAAAACCGAGCAGGTGGCATATTCAAAACCAAACAACCAACCAAACAAGTCAGGACAAGAGAGAAGTGAAAGAGATAATTGAGAGTTATTGAAAGTATAGGCACCACTTCTGACCTAGGTAGCCCTTGAGCCAGAAATTGTTGGAGGCTGGGATAAGCTTGGAGAATTATCCTTCATCTCCTTTCTGAGAATCTGCTATTAGCCACTGTCAGACATAGGATCCTGAGCTGGATGGACCTTTTGTATGATCCAGTATTTTCCATTCTTACATTCTTAAGATCAATGGATGTAAATCAAAAAGAATGAAAACATGTAGAAACATGCAGATTCGCTCCTTATGGTTTCCCATTCTGAGTATATATATTATAGCTGACTTTGGCTGCAGTTATATCACACAAAATTACTTTGGATCAAATCATTTTCATTAATAAAAAAGAACAATATTGCAATTTATTTTAATTTCCTGACACTCAAAAAGATTAATCTAATCTATTTTAATGACACCTACCTAGATGAATTAGATTTCAATTAGATTTTGATTAGAAGGAGATCACTAGAGGGACTGCCACTAAAGAAGAGAGAGCAAAATAGCCAAGAGCACTGCCCTAGAGAAGAGTAAACAAGGCACAAACCAAAGAGCAGCGCTGTTCCTTGTTATTCATAATGTTTGTGTAATTGCATCGTCCTTTAAAATATACGCTCCGAAGAATTATGTCTTTGATGTTTAAAGCCTCTCTATCCTCTTGTGAGGGCATTTTCAAGTATTTTCTGTCCTACAGCTTCTTGAAATCCTTGCAAGTTTTAAGTCAGAATGCATATTTAGGACTGCTCTATATAGGGAATAGATTGTTCCCAGTAAGTTAAAAATAAATATGATCATTAAGACTTCCTAAACACAACATATAGCGCAAAGAGAACATTACAAAAATGCAAGGAATTAATGGCAAGCAGCAGAAACATATATACCTTCCCTTCATTGGAAGGCGAACAAATGGTGACACAGTTCTGACCTAGCCTGACCCGGACATAAATGTGACAAATAAACTGCAGCTGAACCCTGTGTGCAATTGTGCTCTCATACAAATAGTCTATACTTGAATAGGGAAAAGAATGTGAAGGTTTGTGAGCAATCATATATATAAAGCTCACATTACAATTGAGCAAAGTACAAAGAGCTAGAGACTTCAGAGATGTTTCAGATAAGCATTCAAAAAACTTTTGAGTGCTTACACTGAATTCTGAACCATTTTTGCAGCAGTAGTTAATTGGACATCTTACTTCCTTGGCTGTATGGCAGTTCCTGAGTTATTTCTAAATTGCAGCACATAGATATATGCTTAAATTCCTCTACTTTGAATTTATCTTTTTCAAGTTCGGTTTGAGAAATGTGGCTGACCTGACAGCTCCTGCCTGCTTGATGTTACTAAGCTTTAATTCTGAATTGCCATTAAAATTCTGCTTGCTGTACAGTCCCTCACCTCGCTCCCACAGGCTCACTGGAGAACCACCGTGGAGGGAATCTCTGTCTGAACAGCTGAGATCCAGGAACAGCCCAGCTGGAGCCCAAGGCTCCGTTTATATCAGCAAGTGTGTTTTCCTACAGGGAGAACAGTAAATGGCATACACATATGCAAAGAAATGCAGCTGAAATTAATGCCACAAAATAACATAATAATACTTTGTAGTTACACACAATATCTGTCATCAAAGCATTTTTATGCAGTGTTTAATCCTAAAATCACTTCCTCAAAAAGGAATTATCTTCCCCATTTTTCAGACAGAGAGGAATTTGGTAGAGGTTAAGGAATGGATTTTCAAAGAGCTAAGTTTACATTTGGGCAGTACTTTTGAAAACCAGCCTTATCTGTCTCACTAAAGATCACGATACAAGACAGGATTAGAAACAGAAGAACCTTGGCTTAAAACCAAATCAGTCCAGTAAAAACTGTGTCTAAAACTCTTACATATTGGGCATCTTTTAAGAAACTGTTAAAAAAAAAAATGCCCAGAATGAAAAGACAACCTTCTTTGGACAGCTCAGTGGTAACTGTAGTTAAAATAAAGTGAAAAAGGTAGTCATTTCTGTAGTGAAACCACATGGTTATTTAGTAATGATTGTCAGGTGAAAAGGAAACAGAGAGACAGTTCCATAAGGAGGACTGAAACAGTGAAGAGACACTACAACTACCCCTCAAAAAAACGTAAAAAAACAAGCCATCCACCTCAGTGTTGCTGACCAGTGGATAGAAATAAGAGGATGACCCTAGCTCCCATGGGTAAAAGATCTGGACATCAGTGAAACATCTGATTTGATCTAACACTGTAGAATTTCACTAGCTGAAACACTGAAAGTATGTTTGAATAGAGGGTCTGTCTGGGTCTTTACATTTAGGTGCACTTTCCTCACCTATCTATTTCAACACTCAAGTCGAGCTCTAGTATAGAGCAGACAGAGAAGTTAGCATCTGGGAAACTGTCAGCCCTTGATTCAAGAGCATCTATCAATAAGCACATAATTGGCCTTGTGTCGATTGAGTCTAAAGAAACAAAGGCAGTCTTAATTTATAAAAGGACTTGATAATCAATTCTTTACCAGAGAAAAGAATTATAAGCATTTGAAAATTGAACACTGAGTTTGAACTGTCTGTATTCTTGAAATTCTGGACATTCCTCTTTTCAAGCTTTTTCAAGGGAGATTAAAAATAATCTCCAAAATTCTTACAAATTGAAAGCACAAATTAACCCACATATATGTGAAAAGGAGTTAAAAGGTATCTGTAAATAAAAGCAATGAAGGAAGGAAGGAAGACAGGCAACCTTATATTGTTACAAATATTTTGAACAGTTTGAATTCTTTCTCTGAAGTCTTTAACATTTAACAGTTGACATCTATATAAAGTGTTATCTGCTTTCAGATAGTCCATGTGCTCACTATGTCATAGAAATTAAGGCAGAGGTAATCATTAGATTATCTGATCTCACTTTCTCTTCGCTATAGACCACTACAATCCACTCAGATAACTCATATCACTACAAGAGGATTTAATAATTAAAAGATAAAACTTAAAAAAAAATTAACTGTATGTCAAAAATAGAGAAAAGAGATATCAAGGGTTTGGTTTTTTTAGAAGTTACTTTGTCAGGCATTTTGTTCCCTCATTTCTTAATCTCAGTAGTTCTGCTCTCTATATGTAACACCTAGTGCTCAGGGACAAAAGGGTGCAATATTAAAATAAATGTGGACACCCAGGTCTTCTCTCATGTACTTAGCAAAGAGCAGAGCAGAGGCAAAACTGAGGATCAGCAACGAATAGTTTCAGTTAAATAAAAGTGGACAGCAGGTAAGTCTAAATCCAAAGTGTTGCACACTACAAGACTTCTTTGATCAGGTCAAAATGTTTTTCAGCTTATATTAGATTTACAGTTCAGAGAGAGTTTTTATGCTAAATGATTACACAGTATACAAAACGTAAACATTCATAGCAGTTTCTCCAAGAAGAATTTCTTGGTTAAGACTTTCCAGGAGAAGAGTTTCTAGGGGTAATAAAAAAAAGAAAAAAAGAAAAAAGGAAAAAAAGGAACATTTTAAATAAAGCATTTTATTTCCTCATTTTTCCTCATTTTTAGTTTGATTTCACCAATTTACTGTGATTAAGATGTTTTGCAGAATCCTGTCAATAACTTGTAAAGACTACCCGTATACCATACAGCATCCTGCAGGCCAGAATAAAGCCATACTTTCTGTCAGTTTTCAGGACCAACTCCTCAGTGGTGCACAATGAAGAGCCAAAACCCTGGAAACCCATCTCTCTGCTCTCATGAAACCTTAGTGACTTTGATCCCAGAGCACCCAGCTTCCTTGCTGCTTGGTCTTCCAGGAGCTCTTCCAGAACAAACTGTAGAAGTTGCAACTCCTGTGCTCACAGATGGCCGGCAATGTCAAGTAGACTTTACCTGTGACAAGTAAACAGAAAAACTGGGCAAAGAAAAGTAATTTTAGTTCAAAAGATCTTAAATCCCATCTCAAATAAATGAGAAGCCAAATCCAAATCTTAAAATGAATGACAAAAAATACATTTTTTTCATACAGTGGCATCTATAAGTCTCAGAATTTTATACAAAGCCTTTTTCTTTTTGAGTTATTGATCTGATGTTCACTGCAACTCAGAGGCCTTCTGTAACCTTCTAAAACTTGGGTTTACAAAGAGGATTTTTATTTGCACACAAATTTAGACAGTTTATTTACACTTCTCTTTTCCTCTCAAAGGATATTACAGTTATAAATAGTCAAACAGTTGAAAGCTGACTTAGCTGAATTAGTTGCTCTGTGAAACAGTTCTTTTTAATCATTATGTCAAGAAAGCAGAGTATTCTAACTCAGAAAGAGTTCAAATGATAACACTAAGGACTGGCTATGGTCAAATGTTACTTTTAGCTTTATTTTCACATTAAATCAAAGGACTTCCTGCTTTCCGAACGTTTTTCTCTTTATTACCATTTTCAAATGAAGAAGCTGCACTGTCATTTCCATATTGCTTGCAAAAGCAATCTGTTCATAGTCAGAACTGAAGTTTACACAAAGAGAAAAACCCTTCACAAGGGAGAGGGACGTGAATGTTTTTCTACTCTATGCATTTACTCACTTTTCCAGAATATTTGGAAGGTCACCTTGAGATACTGCAATGACAGCCAGCATTTGCTCAATAGACCAAGCGGGTTGCCAAGATCCCCCTCTTTTGATTTATGCATTTCAGAATTATAAAGATTTACTCAAATAAGGTGACATGGTATATTTAACACTGTGGTCCATGCAATATGTTTCTATACATGCAGGATGCTATATCCAAATGGATAATAGTCTACTACTTCAAAATAATGGTGTAGGAATAAAATCTACAGGAACATGCACAAACATCAATAAGCTATAGCAGGTACATTAACTAAGTGGTTAGAGCACATGAAGTCTTGCTATGCATTATTCACAATTTACTTGCTTTATCTCTGACCATGGTCTCAATTCATATGACCTTAAGTGGTTTAGTTGTAGGAACTGCTTAATTGTCTAATTCTCATGTTCATATGTTCATTAACACTTGAAGCACAAGTGGGTATATGGAACTGAGAGTGTAAAAAGGACAACTGTAACTTCTAAATGAATTTGGTACAATAAATTAGCAAGCAAGGAATTTGCAGTAAGCTGCTGTTATGAAATATTCAATAAACAGTTACTTGTAATAAAAATGGTAATAGGCATGTTAGTTCAGTAAATAATGACAGCAAAAAAAGAGATTATATGTTTTATTGGACTAATTAAGAAAAGCTTTATAGGATCAAATAGTTTTCATCAAATTAAAGAAATTCCTTTTTGAAAGAATAATGAGAATCATTTCAATTTTTCTGCTGAACTCAGTAAACTACTGGAAACTGAAAACTCACTGAGCTGTAGTTCATTCCACAGACTTCTTATGGTTCTCATAAGGTTCCTTTTAATGGGACTTTCATTTATTTCAGTTGTAAGCTACAATGTCTCAAAGAAGGAAAAAAAAACTAAAATCCTGTAGGAACATAGCTATTCTATATTGTGTTTCACAGACATATTTAAAAGGGCCACAAACTTCTGAGAGAGAACTTTTCTAGCTTAGAAGAGCTCTTTTCTCTATTTGAGAAAAGTTTGCTGCCTGGATCAGTGCCCAGATATGACTTAAGAAATGCATTCGGTATGGAGAAAATGTGTAAAGGAATGTATATTTGCACATTTTATTGAATAGGAATGGAATTACATTCTCTGCTTTTCATTAAGTATATACTTAACTTGCTTTGCTGAATCAAGGTGGAAATAGTTACCCTTAGAAAAGAATCTTACCTGCTCCCAATTAGTTTAAGAGCAACTGTCAAGAACTCAGAGTATTCGGAGAAAACATTTACCCTGTCACCCTTATATTTCGTGTTCAGCTGTTAATGGCAAAGTATGCCCCTGTACATTCTCAGTTTCAAATGATTTTCTTTTAATTATCCTTGCTTGAAAACATCTGTGGCCAATAGAAATAACTGTAGTTTCAGCTTCCTTTCATCATTAAGCCTGAACTTTTTGTATCCTGTCCAGAACCCTGATTGTTTATGGCACAGCCTGTCCTAATGACTTCCAAAACCATTAAGTCTCTCCTGACGTGTAGGAAAACTAAAGGGCTAGAACAGACAACCTGTGAGATGCAGACATCTCTGAAGAATTCATGGTGCCATCACCCAGGTAGAAGTTCAAAAACTGCTTCTTATCCTCATAAGGGAATAAAACTTTTCAAAATTATATTTTCTCTTTTTAATTTCTAATTTCATTCTATCATCAGCTGACTTTTGTTATGCTGAGGCAAGAGCCAAGTTCATTCTTGCTTGGATGGGACAAGAGAGAGAGGTAAAGGAGAATGTGGTGCTTTGCAAGAAGTGAAAACAAAGCCCAAATCTTGTTTCTAATACCTTATCACACACAATTCACATTTTCCCAAATTCCTTAGCTTTTTGATGTGCCAGGCACATATTAGGTACACATTCAATCCTCTATTTAATACAGCTGCAGGCAACAAGATGGGCTTTTATACCCTGATAAATTCTTGGTTTACAGCTGTTATTCATAGGCTAGTTTTTCTTCTGACATGTGTCTGCTTTGCCACATAGCACCCCAGGGTAAATCAGTGCAGACGTTAGTTTGCCAGTCAAACCAGCGGAAGAAGAAACTATGATAGCATGAAACAGGCTTCACAGCACTCCTCTTTGCTGTTGCAAAAGGAACAGTTAAAAGGAGGCATAATTAGAATATTTTCATGCAAGGCTGACCTTCAGGTGTGTTTCTAGCTGCCATGGAGAGTGTCAGCCATTATGGGAGATGCCAGCTGCCGTAAGAGGAGAACAGTCCTATAGAGCAGTTGCATGGACAGAGAAATGGATACATCAGCTAGGTATGTACATCATGCCGTTCCATCAAAACCCAGGATTTGGCCTTACAATACCAAGAGGCAAGAACTGCTCTATTAAATGTAYAAACTGTAGCTGGTAAAGTCAGGTATTGCTAGCTTGTGCCTTTTAGCTGGTTTAGCCAAAAGAAAACAAAAAGTGCAATAACAACATAAAATCCTGATATTTGATTTCTATGAAAAAAGCATTTTTTGCTTTAGCAAATATTCAAAGAGTTGCACAGACAATAAAGGAGAATACATTTCAGTGCAATCTAGTCTGCAAGGAATATAAATTAGCTTTCTGTAGCTTTGAGTCTCAAACTCGCATATTCAAAATCCGTAACATTTTTAATTTTGCCCAGAGTGTTATTGTCTAATTGTCTATAACGTCCCCCCAAATTAATACCAAAATATCATTATACTCCTTTGTAATCAACTTTGCTTTCATTCTGATTAGCTTCATTCTGGGCCCAATCCATGCCCATTTAGTTTAATGAGAGTTGGAATGGGCTCATAATTCGCCAGCTGTAATTTCCTAAGTATTGCTTTTTTTTCAGAATATTCTGTTTTTCTTCTCTTAGGGAAATATATGCTTTTAATCAACATCATGTTTTCTCTAAATCATGTACTAAATTCCATTATATATCAGCAGCTAGGAAATCAATGGATTTAAAATACTGTAGTTATTTTCATGGGCTTGTTTAAAAAAAAAGAAAGAAAAACAGATCTCTATACAGCGCTACATTCTAGGGTAGGATAGCTAGTACAATAATTAGATATTTTAAAAGAAATTCATAACAAACTTTTACTGTTAGTAAACGCATACGTGCACACGCACACACACACGCACACACACACATACATACATATTCAGGAGTCACTAGCTATTCTAGGATAGTAAATTCTATAAATTCAATTAAAAAAGAATAAAGATTTTAAAATATTTAAACTATCAGTCTATTATGCCCATATATAGTGCTGTTCCTTTAAAAAAAATGACATTCAACTTAATTTTCTGATTATAACTATATTTAGATGAGGCTGGTGACCACCTTAATTACATTGCTACCCTATACTGGGTGACAAATATCTCTTCCATTATTATATAATCTCTATTAGTCAGTACACTTCATATTGTATTATTCAATTTATAGAATGCATTGGGAAGTTATGGCTAGAAAATTGTACCTTAAGGTTTAATTGAACATTTATTCTTCTCTAGCATAGCAGCTTATTAATAAAATTGGAGTTTGGATGCAGTTATTAAAACTTAATCACATCCAATCTACTTTTTTTTTTTTCCAGAAGCCTTTAGTTCTTCAATGTTTAACGTGTGGTCCAGGTAACTTTTTCTTCTTTATAAAAGTGTTTTAGTCTTAAAATCTTTCAAGTTGTTCGAATTTATCGGACAACTTCTTTTTGCTCATAAAATTCATTATGAATCTCCACCTTCATTATTTGTTCCCTAAGTAGGTTCACAGATTCTCCTTTGCTTAATTCCTGTCCACAGTGTACTAAATGAGCTTCTCATATATTTTTAAGTTTTGGCTTAGCTTTAAGCTGTCCAGTATGCTGAGGACAGTGTGCTTATTAACACAATTGCAACAAATAGCATGAAGGCTGCAACAGGGTTTTTGAATGTTCTAAATTAGAAGAAGTCTTTAAAGAAGAAATCTCCCTGCGTGGAGGTATTCATAGCAGCAAAGTCTGGCCATTTGCATTACAGTTCTTGAGGAGCATTCACAGAGGTAATCTTTATATTAAAGAGACAATAATCCATAGGTTGTCTTTATACTCATAAACTATATAAACTATATATTTGATATGAATGTAGAATATATGAATTCATATTCTGTATCATATTCTATAGTCTATGCATAGTCTGTCTATCCATCCATAGAGACAATGTGTGCGTGTGTGTGTGTGCATATATACATACCCCAAATACAATTCAGAATTCCTGAAGGTACAGCCTTGGGCTGAATCACACTGGAAAAATTCCTTCTCCTCTCTTTTAACAGTGTGGGCAGTGTTTGGGCAAGGGAAAGGAAGTTTCACTGGAGTATAACTAGTCTTGTGAATGTTTCTCCTTGCTCTTGAAATGTAAGGAGCAGTTACTACACAAGTGCTGGCTATTTTGTTTGCTTGTTTGTTTTCATCTTATTTTAATAATTTATGAGTTAGTAAAACAAGGAAGAAACTACTTTCTTTAGAACTTTTTCCCGAACTTTCCCGCAAGATGCTTTGTACTCTATGGTTCTCTTCAGATCAGTAACTTGGCATAAGAAACCGTCACTTGCATAGCAGTAATATAATGCATATCTTAATTTGGAACCAGTCCCCATTCTCTGCTCATGCCCTCAAAGAGTGCATAGTTTAGTAATAAAAGAGGAAGACATAACCTCCTTTTTGGTAGCAGTGGAGTAAATGGAATATTCAGTACCAAGGTCTGTTTTTTTGTTTCCTGAATCTCTTAACTTGTCTCAGGCAAAGTATAGAGGTATAGTAAATAGGGGTTGTAAATTGGGTAGTAAATAGGGGCATTTAACATTGTATTCAATACAACATTCCCTTCCATTCTCCCAAAATTAAGAGAAGAAGGAAGTACCTTCCCAGTTTTTGTTCCGATGGCTGCAAACAAAGTCCAAAGCACAGTGTGCCTGAAGTACAGGTGAATGCAAATACATTTCATTTGCTGCCCGCTATACCATTACGTCTCTCTGAGCGATATTGACCTGCTGCTATTTCCATTCCATTTCCATTAAAATTTTCCATTAAGTAGCCGGGGTTTTTATTACCAGTCCCAGATACATTGGCCCACATTTCTCCAAGATAAATCCTCTTTTGTTATTTTCTGCCAATATCCTAACTGGCAGTGACAGTATTCGTCCACTGGGGATAGCGTGGCAGATTTCACCAGAATGATGTTAATTCTGCTCTAGTCCATCAATGAAAGTGTTTGTGTTGATCCTCAAAGCACTTGTAAAATACATGTTATCTTTGCCAATGAATGTTTAAATATTTGTACTAACCATTTTTCCTTATTTGTTTTTTATTAATGTGTATTTTATAGGCACTTCTAGTACTCAATTTCCCCCAAAATTTCCTTTTAAAATATTTTCTTACTGAAAGTAAGAAATAAAATGCATTATGACCTGGTTGCTGGGCCCAAAACAGGTGGAAATGGGGCAAGAGTATGCTTGCAAAGCAAATTCGAATCAGGAAAGGAAGGTGCTGTTAGCAGAGGTCCTGCTTCCTACAGGAAGGGAAACACAACTGGGTAGAGTCCTGCTGTTGCACTACTAACTCCAGCTTCCAGTATGTGATAAACTGAAGCACCTCTCACAGGCAGGATATGTCCACATCATAATGCATTAGCTTTGTATGCTGTACCTACAAGACTCTATCCAGCCAGATGAAGTGGGATTATCACCGATCAGTGAGTGCAAAGACAGATGCACAACTGTTTCTTCCTTACATATGTCTATTGCTTCTCATTATTAGTTCAGTTTTCCTTTGATGTGAGATTTCTATTTTCCTTGACTACTGAGTTGTTGTATATAGAATTAGGAAAAGTTATCTGATTCATCTTTGGCCTGGAATCATTATACACGGCCATTACCTTCAGATGCTTGAACATATGAATTTCTTCCACAGGAATCTGAATTAGATAGGACTTTTGAGGGTGGCCTACCTATGACTGTTATATTTTCCACCCTAGGCACAAACCACAGCAATTGCTCATTTTCTGTACATGTACCCAAAATATTTAGCTAACATGCATTTCACTGTCAAATTTTCATCTCAACAGTATCAACCTCCTGTCTCCTTTTCTCTCTATTGTTATCCATGCAAATCCACACTGACATTCCAACTATGAGAATCATCCCACAAACTTTCAGTTATGATCGCTGGGTCATAATCACCATCATTTAGCCACATTCTAGGTAATGATATTTATTATACTTCAGACATTTGTGTATAATCACTTTAAGAAAATGAGTATTAACATAATAAACTTAATCTTCACTTGCATAACTCAATTCGCTGTATCTTTTACCTTGGAGCCACAAAAAATGATAGTAAACAACTTTCCTCATCTTGCCTGCTTTATAACAAACATTGCTGTTCTGGATCTAGGAGGCTGACACTGTGCCTGTATAAATAACCACGAATTTAAGTCAGAAGTCAGTCATTTCTCTTCAAAGAAATCAATCCAATAGTCAGAGAAACACAAATCATCTACACGTGTTGTTCGCAGGTGTTATACATCTTCCTCTCTCTTCAAGTCTGGGAACAACAGTGTATCATCATGCTCTGTCTGGTATTTATTTTCTTTAAGGTGCTTGTGGGAATTTGTCAGCAATATTCAGGAGTCAATATACTGACTCTGAAAAACAGAGCACAAATACATTAAAGATAATAAACATTTCTTACTTCACTCTATTTACAATAAGAGATTATGCCAATTGGTGGTGTTAAAACGACACTTTTAACATATTGGTTACATCTAGGAAAACCAGTGAAAGAATGTTTCTACAAGATCTATCAAAACAGCTGTGTGCCACTAAATCAGGCTATGTGGGACTTCAGGGTGCAGTTCAGCTCCCATCTATTTTCCTGCTTGTGTGCACGGGATAGGTTTTAAGAGCACTTAGTGGAAGCAATGGAGATCCTTTTCCCTGGATGGATTCTCTCCGTATCCTCAGATTCTGAGAGAAACTGATGTGGAGTTAGACCAGAGGCACAAAGAAGGATGAGCAGGGAAGGGAGAGAGAAGAAAGGAGAAGAAAACAAGCTGCAAAATGAAGAGTAGCTGGAGTAGCAGAAGCCAGCACTGTCAGCTAATGTTCTGCATTGCATTCTCCTCCCCTGCTGCTATATCTTATTGCAGTGTCCAAACAGAAGAATACTAGAGTTTTACATGTGTATTGGTAAAAGAGATAGGAAGAGAACATACAAGCTTGGTATCATCAATGATAATAAAACAAAAGGTATGGCTATGCTTTATGCTTCTCTATGTTTTCAGCTTTACTTTTCAAGTTTTTACAAGGAAAAAAAAGAGAGAGGGGAGAAAAATAAAGTAGGGACTGATTTTGTATGTCTCGTATTTGCAATATATTTCCTGAGCTAACAAGTGTTAAATGTAGGATAGTAGATATAGGCAAATAACCCCCTCCCCCCCCAAAAAAAAAAAAAAAACATAGAAAACATGTTTTCTTTTCTAGGACATTTACACAAAAGCTATTCATATCACCTCCTATTTATTACAACCTGCTTCCTTACCAAACAGTTGAGACACATAGAGCAACACTCTAAGATTCAGAGGATACTGTCAGTTAGCAACATATAAACCCTGTCTTCGTGAATATAACCTGTAGATATTAACACTGATTTTGCTTATTTTTCTTTTATTTTTCCATTCAATAAAGTCCAAAGACTTCCTAGGTACTGTGGTGAGACCATATCCTTCAATGTGCATAAAACCTTTGCTGCTGTTGCTGCCTCTCCTACAACTAGTATCTTTCATCAAGCTGTTCAAGCTTCATCCTCTAGATCTGTTTTCATATAAAAGAATCCCTCTTTGTACACACTCCCTGAAAACGTACACGTACCTTACCCCAGAAGCTGGCTATAGAACAGTAGCAATTAACTGGTGAAACTCAGCAGTCTGAATCATAGGATTTTAGACATACACGCTTGAAGGAGACCTTGAAAGGTCGACTTCCATGTTCAAAACCAGGATCTATTATATCCATGTTATTCTTTACAAAGTTTTGTCTAAGCTTCCCACCATTGTATTCCAGAACTTCACTGTTCTTACCGTTGAAGAGTACTCTTTTTCTGATTCATATTTTCTGCAGTTTAAGCCCATTCTTATCCACTGTATTATGGACGTGCAAAATGAACAAGTTCTCTTCCTTTTTGTAGTGACCTTTAAGGCACATGAAGACCTCATTCCCCCTTAATATCATTTCCCCTTAATCATTTACCCCTAGGGCTTCCCCTTCTAGATCAGAGATGACTGGGGTTTTCTCACAGGACATCTCTTTACCTGGTTACTGTTTTCACTGTCCTGCTCTGGACTACCTCCAGTTGAAATGCATTTGTCTGGAAGGACAGTGCCAAAAAATGGATACAATATTTCTCTGAAGTGTTATGGGAATGAAAGAGAGAAGTATTATTACTTTACCTGTCTTGAGAATTACCTCTCTGTTTTGCAACACTCTTGCTTACATTCACAGTGATCCCTCCATCCTGTCCGCAGAACTGGCCAGTTGCTCATGGGTCTGTGTCTCTGCACTTCATTATTCATGCCAGTGTTGTCCCCACTGGATTTCATCCAGCTTTTTAAGACCAATTTCTCCAATTTTTAAGAGCATTTTGAATCCCAGTTCTGTCCTCCCAGCATGCTTACAGTCCCTCCTGCAGATATAATAAGGAGGTTTTCCATCCCATCATCCTAGTTGCTAATGTAAACATCCTGCAGAGCTGAAGGTAGGACAGATACCTTTGAAATCTTGTTCAGTACATCCTTCCTTTTTGACTGTAAAACATTACTAAGTGTGAATAGTCAATCCGAACTGTGTTCCTCATACACATACACAGTATTCTGGTGTATTCTTGCCTACTTAGAAAGATGTCATGGAAAATAACATTACTAGATTTAACAAAATCAAAACATATGACATCTAACACCTCCCTTATCTGTAAAGTCTTCTGCCTTGTTGCAGAAAGAAATTACAGTTGTTTGACATGATTTGTTGATGACAGATCCATGTCAGATACTACTCATCTCCTTGTTATCTTCCACATTTTGTACCTTATTTTTTGAGATTCTGTTCTACAATTATTCTCTCAATAACCCTTACACTGCAGAAAAATATTTCCAGCCGAGTGAGAGCTCTACATTTCACTAGTATTTGTCTTTTCCAAATAAATTCTAGGAGGAACTTTTCTCTTTCCCAGAGTTTTTTTCATTTTTTATTTTCTATTGCAGTTTTATATGATCTAGATTTGAGATGTATGTATTTCTACAGTTCTTACTTCTCCCCACATCCTTACCTGTGCACTCTGCTCTCTTACTATTTTTTTTATTTTTAAAATAATTGAGTTTTGTTCTTTACATCTTCCAACACTCTATGTATCTGTCCTCTGTTCTTTCTTGTGAATAGCTGATCCACACAAGTCATAAAAAAAAAAAATTATAAGTAAGTGATAAAGCTGTATTTTTGCTTAACATAAAGTATTTGGATGATATGCAAGTTCTTATAAAAATAAATTCTTTTCTATTCCCTGTCCTATAGAGGAACAAAATAATATTGGTTATTACTGGTTAAAATCACATTAAGTCTAATTTCAGCAGTTTTTACAAGACAAGGTTATTGAATTAAAACTTTTCTGTGAGCTTTAGACAGTCAAACACCACGTTCTTAAAAGCATGGGTTAGCCAAGGGTATCACAGATACTGCTGCAAAAGGCAAATGGGAAGAAAATGCCTGTCCTACATTTCACTCAACAAAAAAGGACTTTTTGGAGAAAGATACATCACTTTTCTCTGGCATCAGTAAAGGAAGTATTGTTATGTGGAAATCAAACAATGCCCTCCTTTCCCTAGGAAGGCTTTACCTCCCCTCACTCCTTACCCACACACTCTGCTTTGCCTCTGCCCTGGGCTCAACAGTCAATGTTGAGGAGGTCTGGTGCTGGATGCGTCAGACCGACCACAATTGTGCCACGCAATTGGCATTGTCCTCCACTGGTCCAATCACAAAGCACCATCCATCTAATGTCACTTAGGATGGGCATGTAGAGTCTCCTGATGCCTAGCGCTAGCAACATAGTCCTTGTATCTGTAGGAGAAGTACAAAAGCAAATGAAGCACATCTTTTCGTTTTGGGCGTGTAATCATTGTTATTTTAAGACTTGAGTGAGATTCCTTAGTAATTTACTACACTGGAAATACACTGCTCTTCAGCTAAGAACACTGGGATCCTGACAACAATGCTATTTGTGACCTGTTACAGAGAACACATAATAAAATGGCAAAAAAGATGAACTGTGGGATTAGTGAGCCTGCAGACTTGTTTTGCTTCTTCCTAGGATCAGGAAATAATGAAAAGTATTAGGTTCAAGCAGGGGAAAACAGCTATACAAGACAATATGATAGATATACTCAGTTCACTGTTTGATACACATATGCCCATCCTAAAATTTATATTAATTTATTTGAAAATTGAATGCTACCTGTTCCAAACTCTGCAGCATACAACACATTTTATTTATAATTTGGAAGGTAGAAGGCTCAAGAAGTCCTTATCCTCTTTCATAACACGAGTGACATAAACTGGAGCTACTATAGTAATAGGCAGGGGAGCAACTCGCAGGCAGCTTACAACTGATCTTTATCATAAGTGAATTATCAGCCATTCCAATGAGTTAACAAACTTCCCCCTACTCCTCTGATATTATGACTATTACTGCATCATGGTGAATAAATAGGAATATATCTCTGCATTAAAAAAAAATCAGGTATTTGAAAAACAAGGCATTGCTCTTTAAGTACTTCATATAAGAGTTTCACAAAAATGTCTTGAATATCTATATCTGTAAAGGCTGTAACAGCCATAAGCAATATTAAAATACACTTTAAATAGAGGGGACACATGCTCCCACAGAGGCAAAAATCCTGCTTCATTTCCACTGCATCATTTTGGCACATTTTTTTTTCTTTATTTTCTTTGGAATACTTTGAATCATACATTCTAGCTTTCCAAAATGTCAAGTTTTATCTCTGAGTTTTCCTAATGATCACATCGCTGTCTGGGGATTTGGTTCCTTGTTAGCCTTTAGTCCTAAACAGCCCTGCTGAGCTCTGTTGCTTTCTAATTATTTTAAGCATATCAATTAAAGCTTCTCCTTAGTGTTTACATCAGAGACTTCTGTGCAAGAATGGCAGAAACCCTCACAGAAAGTCTTCAGCTCAGTTTGAAGACTGAGTGACAAAGGTCATTAAAGAAATGACTGAAAAAGAAAGGTTTCTTTTTACACAATGTTTGAAAAAGAAAGAAAACATAACAAGAAAACTACTCCAAAGATTCATTTTCTCAGTGCTAGCCGCAGCCCTTAAAAACACCAGATTAGAAGGAAGCTATTCAAGGACCTTTCTTTTAAATGGAACTAAAATAACATAGAAAAAGAAAGAATTTTCCCCCCTAGCAAGTAGGGGAAATATATATTTACCCCTAATTAGAGTCACTGTACTTGGTCAGGAGATGCCACCTCTGGGTAGAGAAGCATCATATGAAAAATAGAACAATAGCCTTCCTTGGAACATTTCTGTAGTGAGTTTGATTTCCCAGGTGGAAGGAGACATGTGGAGGTGTGATAACATAAAGAGAGTCAAGATGACTATTTTATTTCAGTGTGCTTAAATTTTACTGTAAATTTAATTGAATTCTGTAGAATTTGAAATCCAACCTAAAGTTCAGGCTAATTATATGTTTATTAGGTACAGAATAGGGACATGAATAGATCTGGATAGCATATCCTTGCCTTGCACTGCCTGACAACTTTTTCTTATTCTTCCCATGCAACAGTTGCAGGGGATTCTCTTGTCCTCTCACGGGGCCTGTTTGCATATATGTTTTTTTTACATTCCCAGCACTAAATCTTCCTTATGTGTAAGTGGAACTGATTGTGACAAGAACTTCCATTATAGGTCAAAAAAAAAAGTCCATAGTGCCCCAAATCATGTCTCCTATACCGTTCAAGAATGGATTTTTGCAGAGGAGTATAGTGAAAGAAAACACTTCTCTTGATGAAACACTTCTCCTTTTGGAAATCCGAGGTTTTAGGGTCATACTTACACCACTGTATTTAATAGCCCTTAATGGGACTTTCTTCCTTTAGTTAATCTAATTGCTATTTGAACTGATTTATGTTTTGGCATCCAAAACATCCTGCAGCAATGAGTTACACAATTCAGTTATGTATCATATGAAAGGCAATTTATACTTCTGCTTGATAATTTACTTGGGTTCTCTAGCTTTCGTGTTATGAAAAATGATAACAGCTCCTACATTCTTTTCCCCCTGCCATTCATGACTTAAAATATTTCAGTTATACCATCCTTAGTCACTTCTTTCCAGACTTGAATAACCTTGCTTATAAATCTCTCCTTGTACAGAAGTCATTCTCTATGGTTTGTTATCACAGTTACACTTGCCAGTCCCATTTTTAATTCTGATGATCATAGCTTTGTAGAACAGTGAGTTTTACTCTCCTATAACTTTATGGTGGCACTGACACAGCAGACAAGACATGGAACACCAGGGATTTCACAATGTTCTGACTGTATTTTTTTCTTAATACCTATCTTTCATTTTTCCTCTTTTAACCGGTAATGAATCCAGGAAAGTTTCTTCCCTGTTACCTCATGGCAGCTTAGCTTCTCCAACAGCCTGGAGGAGGAATGTTGTCAAAAGGTTCTTGGAAATGCATGAATACTTTATCAACCCTATCAATCTTGTCTATGCGCTCAAGTAACTTTTTCATATAACTAATAGATGTGAAACATGGATTCCCTCTACAAAGCCACATTGACTCTTCCCTATTATATCCTGTTTATTCATATATCTACTAATGTGGTTGTTTATTAGTATTACAACAGATTTACTCAATGTGAAGGTGAGATTTACTCATCTGTAGTTCTATGAGTCCCCAGGCTGTCATTTTAAGGATTGTAACCTTCCATAACCAAGGCCATTTAAAGTTGTAGGCTAAAAATTGAGTTAATTTTTCAGCAATGTCATATCTGATTTCTTTTGGAACTCCCGGTTGAAAACCTTTTGATCCCACTGATTTATTATTATTCATGACCAAATGTCTACAATCTTTTCTACTGATATTGCAATTTTAAGCTAAAGGAATAATCTGATGCCAGCTCACCCTTAAGCTGTATATTTACTTTGGAGTTTAGCTGGGAAGGGAGTGGACTGACACTTCCTCCTCATCTTTTTGCTCAGTTTCTGGAGTTAGTGCTTGTTGAAGCTCTGTTTAGAATTCATTTTTTCTAGAAATTAAGGTCTATTTTGATGTTACAAAAACCTTGCTTATTATTTACTTTTTCTTCAAACACACATACAAATCTCTCCTAAGTTCCTGTTGACATGACTTTTACACACATAGATTGAACACCCACAGCAATGCATAGGATGGTTCAGACTTACCTTGTTACCATTTCCAGTTTTCCACAGACCCAAGAAAATAACATCATCAATTTTATTCCATTTATGTTTCTTTTTTCTTTTGCTACTATGAAATCTACAAACTTACAACCAATTTGAAGCTGAAGTATTACTTTGCCACATTATTTTAAAGTCTTAGTTCTGAGACAGAAATTTGTTTCCTGTATCTGTTACTTTATCTGGCTTTGGTAGCAGAAGACCTTGTGTTAACTTTGCTCAGCTCCACTTATTCACCTTCACACATAATGGTGTTTAGCTGTTTACTATTTTTTATCTACTGTATCGTAATTATGCTCTGGAAAGATGGTCATATCAAATTTACTGAAAAATAGAGTCAAAATTTACTATTGAGATTAAACATCTAATAAAGTTGTAAAATTTCCATCATCCATATACTGGGTAATTATGCTGTCAGTCTATTATTAGTTTTCTATATAAAGAAGCTATAAGAGAAGCCATAAGAATGTTGCATAGCAAACACTACAGACATTAAAGAAAATAATACATGCAAGAAATATTTGTCAATTAGAAAATAATATTACAGTCTAATGGTTAATGGTCTAAAAACTACAACCATTAGTATTGCCTTAAAATTGTAAATAACTGTAGTATTTTTAGTAGGAAATGTACACTTAAAGATTATTTCTGAAAATTATTCTATTGTTTAAAAAATTATAGTTCATTAATAATTTGTTTCTCAGTCTGAAAAAAATTTAAGAATAAAAGAAAAAAGTTATTTATGTAGTCAGAGCCAGATTTCATACCACCATATACTGACATTTTAACAATTATTCAAATATTTAATATATAAGTAGTTTACTCTAACTAACCATTCATCAACAGAAGCTCACCAGTGTGTTTCATTACATCCTAAAATGTATCACAACAGTAACTTATTCTTTTCCTCAACTTCAGCTGTTGAATTCCGCACCCTGGTATCCCTTTCATGTTTTAATTTAATGACAGATTATTTAAATTGCAAATGACCTCCTTTTACTCCAGGATTTCACCCCTTGGTCCTGTTTAAGCTTCAATTCACATCTTAATAAAAAAGAAATTTCATAATTTGCCTACTCAATTTTAGTAGTATCCTTGTTCTTTGATCTCTCTTTTATGCCTCACTTAATGCCTCTACACTTCATACAAAACCTTCTCACTGTTCATTCTAAGTAAGTCTCTGTCCACCTTATATGCTAACAATTTTTCTTATTCATCTGCCCTCCATCCCTTTTTTTTGTTTGTTCCACTCACTTTTAATTCATTAATAAATCAGAGCAAATTTTTAAAGCTTGAAGCTGTAAAGCCTCAAGCTTCAAAATACTATAGTATAGTTTCTCCTTTAAAGGAATTTCATTTTTTCCCTTTTTCTTCTCAGGGAGATCATCCTTTTATTAAAAAAAAATGAAAAGCAAAAACTTTAACCTTACATCTATAAATATTTCAGTTTTTTAATTAAGTAAACATTTAAAGTAAATGCATACACATAAACCCTACTTCTAGGACTCAACTTTCATAATGTACAAATCACTGAAACCCAGAAACACAGACTACAACAAACTGATGTTTATACTTTGACACTTACACAACAGAAGGTGCGTCAGGAATAAAACTGAAGTCATTCCCTGTCCATAACCTTTTCTTTCCTCCAGGATATTTCATTTGTTCTTCTATACATAGTTATTTTTGTATTTCTTAAAGTACATCTGTTATTATAGAAGAAAACCCCCCAGAACTGGATTCACATTTTAGCATTTCACCCTGGACACTATGTCTTTAAAAAAAGCGGCAACTAACACAAGAAATGGAAACACAGAGGTCCTGAGATATACCCAGAAACATCCAGCATTAGACTGTGGCATTCACACACTTAACAGTATATAAACCATTTCAAAGCAAAAAAACCTTGAGGAAGGCTAGAGTGACATAGGGTCTCACAGGAACCTGAGCTTCTCTAAGAGCCTACACAGTGCTGGAGCTAGGAGTGGTGACCTGAAGCAAGCATGTGTACAATTTTAAACATGTGGCTAACTTTGTCTTGTAGTTCAGGATGAACAGGGGGATGAGGGCCAGACAGGTGAGGTGAGGAGCATCTGCTCGAAGATATGGCACACCATGTAGGCAGGCGAGGTGGTGAATGTTGGAAGATCTGGCTGGAAGATGGGGGGACACTGGCTCAGAAAGGGACATGAAGGGAGATGCAGGAGAACAGAGGCATGGTGGCGGGTTTCTGGCTTGGCAAGTTTGCAGGCACATCCTGAGGCACCTACTGAGTAAGCCAGGAGCTGCTGCTGTGGTTGCCCTATCACAGTCAATGTGGTAACTGGCAGTGATAGTACAGGCTAATCCATAGTGTTTTCATCCTCTCAAAGCCTTCATAAATCTTACGGATTTTGGATAGTGTGGCTGAGTACCACCACAGTAAATGTTAGAAGTACCACTAGAGGGCATTAAAAACACCATAAATAACTTGCTGCTAATAGCAGCAGCAGCACTTCAAAAGATCCAGGTGAAAAAAGCTGCAAAGAATGAAGGACAAACAGGAATCATACAGTACCAACACAATATGAGCTCATAGAAAGATAACTGAACTGAAGATCCTGAAGTTCTGGAGCTAACGCCACCAGACAGCTTCCACAGAGAAGACAAGAGTTAATACTAAATTTTATGTCAGCACTCAGATAATTAGCTAATTTACATATTTCAGCCTGTAGGCCATCTACTTAATGACTAGTGAATGTTATAAAAAGATGACAAAAATTGTGTTGCATACCGTACCTGAAGATCAAATGGTGATCTTTAACTTCATTGAGGGTAATAGAAGCAGCAGTAGGTAGCAAATGCTTTCCTTTTGTGGGTAGAGGTAGTGTAATTGTTGAGAGGTCTCTGCAGGTAGAGCAGAAGGGCAAAACAAAGGGCACGTGCGAGCATCCAAAAAGCAGAGTTCTCATTTCCATTGTAAGGTTTAGACATTTTTGCTTTGCATTGGTTCAGCTGTGCAGCAGAACAAACGACACAAAAGAGGCACCTTGTAGGTAACAAGGTCTGTCAAGTCTTGTCACATAAAGAAACATATACTAAGTTTTCCTGCAGGCTTACCTCAGCACTGGGGGATTTTCTTGCCTACATTCTCTGATTTACCTGAGGAAAGATATCCAAAAAGACCTGAGAAATGCTGCCAATGGTGAAGTCACATCATTTCTTTTTAAAGGCTCAGTTCCCAAAGGGTCACATAAACTGAACCTCCCTACAATGGTTTGCTCTGCCTAGAGGGATTATATAAAAGATTTATTTACTGTGAAGAGATATTCTTTAAGGGAGCAATGTTTCTCAAGATCATTTTATTCTGTTTTTAGTCTGAAAAGGTCTTTAAATCCATACAAGCATGTTATACAGGACAAAGCCAAGGAGGGCTCAACCCTTTAGGCCAGTAGTTCAAGCAGGACCATAAATAGTTCACACAGGAAAAAGGAGTTATAACATAATGCAAGACAGCCACAGCTCAGTGAAAAGAAGTTTTGCTTATAATGGGAGAGACAAACTGACTTAAAGTCATGAACATAGACTTCCTAAAAGCCAAAGTCAGCTGTGAAATTCCAGTTTTGACATGCATCATATATCTCTGACTGTCACTAATGAAAGAAAAAAATATGAAAGCTTCTTCCATTGAAGGTGGCACATAATGGAGAAGTATCCTCATTTAGCAAAGACCAGGGTTTTTTTAAAGTTTTATTTGAAAATACATGAATTATTTGAAAGTATATGAAAAAATGAATATAGCTGAAATCAATATGAAAAGTAGAGCCACTTTAGTTTTGATGCATCACTTCTTCAGAAAGGAATAATATTTATCATGTTTTTATGTTTAAAATCAGCTAATTTTTGCAAAGAATAGATTTAAAACTGTGGGGAAAATTCTTATTATTGTTGACACTTTTGCTGTTTTCTTGTAACTAAATGACATCATCTGCCACAGACTGTTTTCATATGCATTTTCATAACATTTCAGACTACAGATTCTCTTAGGTTTAGTTCTTAACAAAAAAGGAGTTATTCTAATTTTTGTACAGAGCACAGAATATCCTACTAGTTCCTGATCTTTTAAAAATATTAGGTTCAAATGTAGCATCCAGCAGAGCATTCTACAGAGGAGACCTTTCAGCTGGTGAGCAGCCTGACCAAGAGAGATATGTAGATAGATCCCTTTCTTCTCCTTACACTATCCTCATTTTTTTATAAGTTTCAGCTCTGGCTTTTTGCTGTTTCAAAGTTCAGAATGTTACTGGATGTTCAAATTTCTTCATTTCAACTGTATGGTGCTAGCAGGGTGACCACATTCCTTGAATCAAATTAAGTGACAATCAACTGAACAAAGTTTTATTTTTAAGGGTGGAAAATATAATTTCCTGTAACATACACCTAATTAAGTTATCATAAGCTCCATTTGCATAATTAGAAATGGCACTTATTTAATAAACATCACAATAATAAAATTTATATAATAATAATATGTATCCTTATAATTAACATAATACATTATATATAATATTGCCATCAATATGAAACCCTTTACAACGAAATCATTTTTCATTTTAAGCTCAGTTATGACATCAATTTATTCAAAAATTTCTGTAACTCCATTTACACTAGTAAAAATGCTATTTTTCCTGCTGTATTTATATAAGGACAGAATGAGTATTAAATGTTTTAAGAAATTGATAAAACTATGGTTTTAAAAGGACGTTAGCCCACAGTCTAATATGTAGCTGTGGGGCTTGTAGACATTCTCTTTTGACTCTCTTAGTACTAAATATCTTTCATACAAACATGCCTTATATAGCTTTTCATCAGATTTTCAAGCCTCCAGCAATCTTTATGATTTTCTATATAGTCAACTTTTTTGAAGAGTAAGGGGTTGAGTCTGGCTCTATTAGTTAGTTTTGTTTGAATCAAAACAGAAAGTCACATTTTGGAAACTAATGTTTATCAGTGAGTGACATCCTGTGCATTTTTTCTGTCTTGTTGTACTTTTAGATGTGCTGTCATTTATGATCAACTAATAACATCAATTGTTTGTAGTAATTTCCCTTTCAATAAATATCATAATATTCAGCAACTACAAAACTACATATGTCTAATTTTTAAGACTATGTCATGGAAAACTTTTAGGACACTGTGACAGACAGAAATATAAGTACTGGTCATTCACTGAAATACTACTGCAGTCACAAAACCCATCAACCTATCTTAACTGTCCTTAAAGAACATAAGTAATACTAAGCAGCGACATAATACTCTCCTAACGTACAAAAAAAAGCTTTAAAAACATGAAAAATGTTACAAGATACTTTCAACTGTGTAACATGAAGATAACCATCCTGTGATTATCCTCACTATTACTATATAGATTCACAAAATGAAATATGTATTGTAACATTGAAATTCTTCTGGAGATGAGAAAAAATGATAGTCACCTTTCATTACTAAACCATCAAAAATGAGTGGCAGCAACTCTGTTTTGTACTGTGGTATTTAATGTAACATACGAGCTGAACAGTTAGCTAGAATCTGGAGAGTATTCATTTTTTAATGTTAAGTTTGTAGATTCAGTGATATTTCCCCAAAATGAAGATTCACACTATTATGCACAAAGGGTCACACATTGCCACAGTACAAAAGATTGTACCGTAGTATATTTTAATATTGTATGTACATAATAATATAATGTGTTACAGTTGTGTAATAGTCAACAGCTATTAGAACTGTCAATATTCCTGTGGAAGCAGCAGGCCACAGAGAAGAATATTTCATCTTCAGCTGAACCTTACATTGTTTCCTCAAGAGAAACAAAAATATTATAGGTAACGTCAAAAGGGGTTTTTTTTATTCTTTTTTTTTTCAGCAGAGGCTCCATATATTTAATGATTACTCAGTCTTAGAAAATAACACCATTTTGCTCCAGCAGTCAGACAATATCTTTGAAGTACTATGGCTAACACTCTGCAAGACCTTTTTGTTCAATTTCAAGAACCCATTGTGTCAATGGCTTCTTCTCTGTTCTTTTTTAAATTTTCCCAAATATTAGCAACGGCAGCAGTTTCAAGAAGTTCTTCGTGCTGAGAAGCTATACTAGAATTATTTCAAATAATACTGTTTTATGCAGCCCTAAAATTACAAATATTTCTTAAGCAATTAAAAACTACTTCTATGAACAACGTTTGATGTCAAGCATTGCTATCTTTACTGTTCCACGCAAAATTGCATTTCCATTCATCCTAACAACTGCAAAGTTTTTTCTTCCAGAGCACAACCTATCCTCCTTGATGAACGTTTTTATCACTGTCAGAGTCATGATCCACCTTTCCATCTATCTCTAACATAATATTAGTGTTATTAATTGGTAAATTCAACCTTAGATGATAATCGTTCTGCCTGCTCTCTGTTTCTTTGTATGAGACCAATAAAATCTAGATATTCTGCCACATGCAGTTAGTATATAACACATGAAAAATACATGGATTAGAATTCTCATTAGGAACCAAAAGGATGACTGCACAGGATAACTCTAGTTCCATTCCCAGCTATTCTGGAAATATATTTTAAATGAACTGTTTTGCATTTCAGTGGTGTCTAATGTAGTTCTACATTAAGTTTGTAAAGATATGTAAGATGCTGTTCTCAAAAATATTCTTCATTTTATGGAGCAATTATCAGCAAAGGTAGCTCTGAATCAAGCACTCGGAGTCCCTTGAGGGAATGCGAGAGTACTTCTTTCAGTCATATCTAGCTGCCTCAGCCTGACCAGGTTCTTGTCTTCAAGTAGAAGGTAGTATCAAGGGGAACTGAGACCTCGGATTTCATGAGAGTGTTTTCCATCACAATTTGAACTGAAACTCTCACCCACATCTTGTCCAAGATGCAAGGAAACTTATTTCTCTTTTCAGCACTGTCACAAGGCTCAGAAACCTTGAAAATATACCAGTAGCACAATACAGCAAAGTCTGTTAATAGCTGGACCCTTCTAAGGGTCCAAGCAACCAAGCCTCAAGAGAAATTTCCAGAGAGACTTGGTAAGACTGGCTCCTTGCCCCTTCCATAGTCCTAACTAGGCCCAAGGCCTCCATGTGACAAGCAGGTAATTGTCATGCAGATGAGCATTGACTCTCCCATACATTTTCTTCCTTGCTTGCCATTTCCTTATTAAGCTTACAAATACAAAAATAGCAGCTTGGATGATATCACTCAGAAATGGAGTCACATTCATAGCTTTAGTTTAGGTGTGCAAGTCATAAAGTATTGGTCAAACTTTTGGTGTTATTTTGCTTTTCCTTTTGAATGTTGAAGTTAATTATTTTGAAAGACTAATCTATTTGTTGTTTCCATTGCTTAGATACTAGTGTAAAGGTGTATTTTCATCTGAAAGTTGAACTGATTTCATTTTCCCTTTATTGCTAAGGCAAAGCAAGAATAAATGGCAGTCCTGTAACCTGCATAAGAGATGAGCAGTCATCTAGAAAGTGGCTAATGGTAACTTGCAGTATGCTTCCAGTATAGCAACTTCTGGGTTTGTACATGAAATACTAGAGCTTGGTAGTTTGTACTTTTAAAGATGAATGGAGCAACACTGGGGTTTATTATCCTCTTGCCAGTAGTTGCCTACTATCTGAAAATCAAGCTTTGAATTAACCTAATAAGCTGATCTTGCAGATTTTATGACTTTCTCTGCTAAAGCTGCCTGCTTCCCATGAGAGCATGGGAGAAAAGTCGTACCACAAAATCCTCTGAATCACTTGCCCTTTGTGCCTCAGTGCCACTGAAGTTATAAGGATAGCATGCTTGGAAGAAACATCCTTTACAGAAGGTTGTTTTTCCTAATCTTGCTACATGAGGGATTATTCTAGCAGTAATGACAACAGACACAGGGGCCAAAAGCAGGAATTTGGCTTCCTTTTCTGCAGTGTGTAGAGGTGCCAGAATCCTTTCTGTCATTCTCTCTCATCTTCTCCCTAAATCTTCTAGAAAAACTGTTGCAGAAGTGCATTCAAAATATAGACATTTGATGTCTCTGAATGCTGCATAAAGATCAGATAAAATAAATTTCTGGAAACTGAGCTGATACTCAGACTGCGTGGAAGTCCCGTCCTTCTGTCAGTTTTCTTTAACAAATACTTCAGCTGCAGAAAGACCATGATTTTTCAAGACCTTGTCATCTGGAAGATTGTCCTAGGAAAGCAAGGTTTTCTAAACAGAAGAAAGAAGGAAACAGTCAGAAAGCTTTTTCCTCGTTTGTTTAGTAGTCCGAAAAAAGGTCAGCATTTCAGTCATAGACTAGGCAAAAAGTAAACTACCTGTTGACAGAATTACTCCACAAAATAGCATTTCTGCCAGAGATATACTGCTGTCTGTGAACTAGTGGATTGAAATCATTATTACTAGCTTGATAACTGCTACACAAAGCGAACTTAACCTTATTAAGGTTAGTATATTTTCACAATGACCACAACAGCCTTAGTCCAGGTTCAGATCAATTACCTCCACCTTATGAATGTTGCCTGCATAAACTTGCATTTTTCTAAAGATGGTAGTTAAGGGGAAAAAAGACAACTAATCATCCCCAGTATAACTGCCTCTAATTTTTATTACTGGAGTTCTTTGAGATTTTTTTCTCTAAGTTCAACTTGAGAAATCTGCAGCATGCAATAATTACAGCCAGACAGGAGAAAGTCCCGCACAGCAATACATTGCAGTCTAAAACCACACCTCCAGAATACTGATGAAAAGGGAAAACAAGAACGAGAAAACAAATATGCCAATATTACGTACTGCTGCAGTCCCCTTGGTGGGCTATATGATACTACTTCATGAATAAAGATGGAGTAAACTACATTTGTAGCATAATAAGAAAAGGTAATTAGTGCCATCTATTCACCACAGTTAGAATTTGACTAGAACAATCTGATTACTTTTATCACATTTTAAACTTTGAGTAAGATTTTCAGCTCTGTAATCCAGTTAGTGGTGAAGTGTGGAGAATATAAGTCAGCTTCCCAATATGATTGATGAGTATCTGCTGTGCAGGATAGGACTTGGAAAAAAATACAGAACTCGTAATATAGACACTGCCTGCTTACTTTAAAGCAAATCTCCTCTAAATCAGTTTGAATCCTTCAACCAGACTAAAATATAAGCTTAGTATCTTCTCTGAACAAACAGGAAATGGAAAACTATTCATAGGAAAGAGGAGCCCTTTTTGATTTGAACTTAGCAGTATGATCCTTCTGGTAGTTATTACTTATAATAATAAATATTTTTCTATTTTCTTTTTACATTTATAAAAATTACATTTACATTATATTTTTCATATTTATATTGTTACAAATTTTTATATACTGTATATATTATATTTATATAAATTTATATAACTTATTACATATTTTTAGTTTTTATTTTTTTTCATTTTTTTGTAATAATAAACGTAGAATAATAAATTATTTATATTTTAGCTCCCACATTTCACTGAGAATTGGGCTCTAGCTGTGCTGGGCACTGTACAAACACAGAGGTAATTACAGTGATACATCATTTCAAATTCGAGCATAAATTTATTGACAAAAGGTTGAGCGATATTCACTGAGACAATGACAAGCACAGAGAATTAAATCTTAAGACCCAGATCCTCATTCCCACAGATTTCAAAGCAGCCGTGGCAGACCGAGCTCAAAGGCTGGCACTACCAGTGTGCCCCAGCCAGCAGCTCTGCTGTTGGAAGTCTCTCCTCCACGTGAACCAGTGGAAGGTGAGATCCTTTTGTAGCCCCTTCTCCTGATTCTGATTCACAGAGGAACTCAATCCCAAATATAGTGGCAAAAACAAGCCAGCAGACAAAACCCTCAATCTCTCTGAAGGAGGGGTGAAATTTAACTACCTGTCCACTGCACACTTGTAATGCATAGCAATGCCATGAAGTTATTATGAGCCAGGCCCTCTCATGAGTGAAATATTTTGTGGAAAGAAGAGCATGTCACCCTGAGCTTTGTTTACCATGCTTTCAAACTTCTCTTTCTGTTTCCTGCAAAATTAAGGTTATATAAGGACTTTATTATTATGATGATGATAATGCTAGAGCTTTTTATTGTCTCATTCTAAGAAAGAAGATTTGTCTATTGATGAAAATGTGGAAGCTTTTTCTAGATGATGAGATAACTAGTTATATTGCATCCTGTTATGAATAATCACACTGTTTTCTGATATGATTTTTTTAATAAACATTCATGTGGTGTGTAGTTTTGCTCTGATGATATAGCTTTATGTGCCAGAATACAAATTATATTTCTTTATAAAATATTTAAAATGCTGAGGGATTACTCTTTTTATATTTAATTTCCACCCACGGTGTTTTGTGGACTTCTTTATGACAAGATTTTTCTTCTTTTTTAAATGTTGTGGAATATGAGAACTTATATTTTTCCTGTCATTTTCCCTGGTGCTTTGCAATTTTTCTTTCAAAAGACAAACCTACAAAAAATGGCACTAAGGGCAGACACTCATCTAGGATTTCAGTCTGGAAAGCGAAATGGGTGGATTTAAATTAAATCCTTATTTGGAACAGAACTCTGCCTTAACAACACTCGCTACCTGCAGCAGGTTTGGGGTTTACATGTCTCTGCATCTGCAGGGAACCTTATTTTTTGGCAAGTGCTGTGGTCTGTCTGCAGCATACTTCTATAGCACTGTGCATTCAATGCACATTCATCCAATAGTTTGGATGTCTGGAATATCAAGTAAATACATATTTAATTCCAAGAGATAGTTAAATAAGTACTTTCTGTGTTAGCGATATTTTCCATTCAAGGATTTCAATACACTTTTCAACCCATAAAAAAAAGTCACTACTCCCCTGAACTGGGGACAATTATCCCCTTTTTGGAGACAGAAAAACTGAGGCCCTGATTAATTAAAGTGACAGGTCTAAAATTCCAGAGGAAATATGAAATATTCCCACTAATAAAATGAAAATCCAAAACTCCAGCTATTCACCTAAATACCTTAGATACATTTAGGGCTTCTCATCACCTCTGCAAGGTTACGGCAGTGCCATTATAGGTGATTTACAGATTAAAAACATAGGTGACTTAGGTGGAGTACAGGCACCTGAGTCTAAAAATTCGATCTTAAAAACTGTTGTATTCTTTCCTCTTATCTCTGGAGGTGCTTGGCAATGTTCATTCACTTTGGCCCAGATCTAGAGTAATTTTCTCTGTTAAAACAGAATAATTTTCCACAGGAGAGGATGCCAAGCCTGTTGTTTGATAGCGCTTTCCTGGGAGAGGAATAGAGCTGCAGAAGAGCTATTTCTTCGGCAAAGAGAGGAATTCCCTCGTTCTGCTTTGAAATAAATTTTGCAACAGAAAAATCCAGGTGTGAACCTCATATGGAGTATAGTAGCATTACATTGCCTTAGGAGGGCACCTGAGCTCTGAAGAGAGACAGGTTTTAAAGCAGTTCCTTCTCTCTTTGAATGTCTATGATCTCTCTGCCTACGGACATCTTTGTGCATCTGTTAAGCATACTGTTTTTGCACAGCTCCCCAGTGAGAGTTTTGGAACACATTCAAGGGGACAGGCAGCCAAAAGTTAGGTGCACAATTGCAGGACAAAATTATAGAATTACTTCTATAAGCAAAGATAGATGTCAAGAATTATTGTTGTGTCAAGCAATTTAAACCAGTTCTTCCTAATTCAAAGTTGGCCTTTGGGCAGACTTCAAGACTGACATAGAAACTGGTTGACTAAAGCGCAAACCAGTTCTTGTTTTTCTGAAAAACAGTACTTGCCAGCTAGGACAGAATGGAAACTACTGATGATTCTCTGTGTGACCTTGGACTGGTCATATTAATCCAGAGTCTTTCTTCTTTCCATTAATCAGGTTTTCCACTTCACTCAAATACGCAGACAGAAAAATGAGCAGCCTTTCATGCTGAATTAATATTTCAAATACTCCTGGATATTAAGGCATTGCTCTGATAGTTTTAAGGTATGGTTACTGCAAAAGATGAGGAAGTGTCAGTCAACATACTGTAAGTCAACAGAGCATGTGATCTGCAGATGGAACAAATCCCACTATGCAGCTTTGCCCCAGTTCTTTTAAGAAAGACATAGGATTTCAGAGGGAGACATTGTGGTAAGGAATCACGGCAGTACATGTGGTGCCCACACTAACTGGTGTGACTGGATGCAGCTGGATCAACTTGGAACCATGCAAGCTTTGTACAACTAAAGGCAAGAGATGCTTCCTATGAGCAGTGGAATGATTTTTATCTCTCACTGCATCATTATTGGCATCAGTCTGGAAGAGCTATATTCCATTGGACTCTCCACTCTCATAAACTAACACTGAAAAATGACAGATGGTATGGTCACAAAAAATGATCTGAGAGCTGGAAACATCTTACCATTCGAGACTTCAAAATTTCAATCTTTCAATCTTCTCTCTCTCTCTCTCTCTCTCTCTTTTTTTTTTAACAAAATGAAATTACAAATCTGTTGCAATAACAGCCAGGAATTAAAGAATTTTTAGCAGATAAGGATGCACTACACAGCACAATGCAGTGTAGTGGTCAAGCAGTATGATGCATTACTGGGCGCCTGCTGAGATTAGTTAGGTCTGTGGAGAAGTAAGGTAGACTGGCTTGAACAGACTCCCTCACTGCCACACTGGCACTACTGTATATTCAATCACCACCAAGTTCAATCCCATGTAAGTACACTACTGCAGAGCTGCACACACAGGAAAGGGTTTGCTCTGAAAATTTCGGTACAGAAAACACAGGGTTTCTGCTGAATTGAAGAGCAATCTAGTATTCTTTTCTGTGTATCAGCTGATTCACTGGGATAAAATCCTGTCTCAGTCTTCTTTTTGATAAGCAGACATAAGTAAAACACATTCTAAAAAAAAATCTGCTTCAACAAATTACCAAGAAAAGTGGTGGATGCTGGATTTCCTGGAGTTTTCAAATGCAGACTATCTTTCTTCCTCCAAGATATGTTAATCAGACATAAGTTATTGAGAGTAACTAAAAGGCAACTAGATAGCTTACTTTAAAGAAGAAGTTGAACTAAGTAAATCACTGAAGTTCTTTGCTTAAAACATACGAGTCTGTGAAGTTATCTTGAGATAAAGCCCCACTAGAGCCCCAGGCTGGACTAGAGACCTGACAGGCAGAAAACCAGCCCTTGCTCCTCATTCTGTTCAACACAGCTGAGCAATGGGTACATATTTTTTATCCCTATTGCCTGCATTAACAGTGTTTTATGCGTGTGGCATTTTCCCCCACCATGTTTTTATGACTTTGGGTTATCTACTGGAGCAAGGAAAATGCTTTTGGCTACTGGAAGTCGGTCTGAAGACAGGAGGAAAGTGTTACAGTTGCTATTGTGAAATAGAACAGTAAGGTATGGTGTTAAGGAGAGATTTCAGAAATATAGAAAAAATAATGACAAAAAGGTGGGTAGCTTCCATGCAGTGAAAGAAAGGCTTGATTGAGGGTATAGCTGTCTGTCTTGACCACAGAGAAAAGAGAAGGCAGATAAAAAGGTAAAAAAATCTTCTTTGTGCTCATTTGCTGAAAGAAGTGAGGCAACAGTAAGGATATATCTGAAAGACAGGAGGTTATATGAAATCAGAAAAATCCTGAACAAAAGTATGTACAAAAGGAAAGGCATGGCCAAGCTGTGAGGTAAAGAATTATTAATTAGCATTCCTCCTCTTCATATTAAAATTTTCATCTCTATTCAATATCCCAAAAACCCAATGTACAATCTCATTAAGAAGGGTATGTAGAGACTATGAAATTATGTTTTTTGAATCAGCAACGGTTGGTACTATGTTTCTAGTTCCTATATCATTTTCTATCATCACTAATAGTATTTTCATAATCTTTCATATACTTTTTCTCTATTAAGAATCAGTTTCTAGTCATTATTCCTCCAAAATATTTGCTTACTTTCTTCAGAAATTAATATTATTAATTTTTGTCCATTTTTCAGATGTTCACACTCTTGTCATCACTACAAACACGAAACTTTTGCTATGTAGCAAAAGGTGTAAACTTTAATTAACGTTCTTTCATCAACCCCACTGGGTTTAATAAACCTAGATTATTAATAAAAACAGAGAAAGTGCTACAATTCATCCTGGGTTGTGCAAAACACTTCTGCCAGGAAGCTGCATCTAAGCCACAATGCTTTAGGTTGTAACAAACAGAATCCTTGCAGATCAAAAGACTTGAACTTGCCTTTGGGATTCACACAGACTACTTGTTTAATGCAGATTGAGGTCATTCGTGTGATTGCATATTCATTGGCGGAGTAGAAAAATCCTTGCGTGCAACATTGTCTTTTTCGTTCATTTTATAAAAATGTGAAATAGAAACTCCACTGCAAGATCTAATCAATACGATTAAGCTATGTTTTACAGAGAAGAAACAAATGAGAACCAGATGGCTTTCCTCCATGGGGATTAGACTTTGCTTAAGAACCCTTAGGCCAGCAGTCAGTGTGAAATACAAAGATAAAAGAGCAGCAGTGACATAAATTTTAGGGCAGGTGTTGTGTCTGATGCAAGTAATAACTGATAAACAAATCAGGTTTATCAGGATGCAACCTTAAAAAATTACTGAATGTTTCTGCTGCTCCACTGAGGACCTTGACCTATACTTTACAAGGAGACCTATATTATAACCTTGCTTCTAACAGAATAACCTTGAAAGTAGGTCAAAGTTGTTAGTCCAGGTAGTAGCTCCTCCTGCAGCTCGCTCTACCAAATCCCTAAAGATCTGCCTCTGTAAAGGTTCGAGATACACACCTTCAGCATACAGACCAGGTTGGGATTATTTGGGTCTATTGCCCAAAGCAGAAAAATCAGATACGTATCTTCTGCATTCCCTTTGTACTAAGCTGGCAAGTTCAGTACATTGATTGAAACGCAGTATATTTGCATTATGCAGTATTATACAAAAGTTTTCTGAAGAGAACCCTATTAAGAATTCAAAGTCAAGCATCAGATTGCTTTTGTAATCTATATACTCTTACACTAAAGTCCTTAATTATGTTAATGGTGTATTGTTTACAGGGATTCCTTTCTTAATTGGTACTTATGTCACATAAGAACAACGAGGATGATGATACTGGTTAAGACAATGATCCTTCTAGGCCAGTGTCCCCTCTCCAGGAGAGGCCTATAGCATATAGGAAGGGAAGAACAAAATCACAGGTTGAACAAACAGTAATAATTTCACAGTATTTTTTTCCAGCTTGCAAAGACTTGCAAGTCTCCCATTTCCTGAGCCAGAGGTGTCGTGATTGCTCTTGTAACCCTGATTTCATGAGCATCTAAGCAGCAGCTTCCTTCTCCGCATTGTGTATTGCACAATGTCTTTGAATGTCTCTCTCCTACACATGTCAAGCACATGAGCTTACTTAGTATTTAGCAAAACAAACTTTGAAAGAGTATAATGTATTCCCCACATTTCATTACAGAAAGCAATAGCTATTTTACTGTTGATGTGACTTTGAACATGGGAGTAAAATTAAATTGCTATCTAATATGTCTATAAATACAGAACATAACACTACAAAAATTAAAATAGTAAGGTTTTGTTTTTACTTTAATAACTGCCCTATCTACGCAACAGTATAAAAATGAATTAAGCAGTGGTCTGTCTTGAGAATTTTAACAGTCACTCTTTTTTTCCTAAACAATCTGAAAAAGAAAAAAAAAAGCTTTCTCTGGTGTAGCAATGATTAATATGACTAGTCACAGATGTCTCAAATTATACTGAAGGAGTTACAGATAAAAGGGAGAAAAATTAAGACTCTGTTCTTAAAAGCAGATATGCTGTTATCAAAACAATCTGCAGACATAGGCAGCATTAGTATCTAAATGGCCCAAAAGTTGTAAATAAAACAGGCCTTCACTTTGGCTCATTTACTTCATATTTATTTTTTGCATATATTTTTGTGCATTTGTGGAATAGAAACCATAAGAGATGCAACATATTATGTTTGAATAAAGAAAAGCTGTGATCTCCCATCCTCTTAAAAAAACAAAAAACCCAACCCCCTGCCAAAAAGTAACCTGCAGTGCATTCAGCCCAGAGATATATTCACAGATGCATGTTCCCTATTTTTTCCACCACCATGCCTACTCAGACACTGACCGACATATTAGCTCTGTCAAATCAGCAAGAGTTTTGACATTGACTTCAATGAAACTAGAATTTCACCTTTCATTTTTTTACTTGAACAATCACATTTAAGCTATTACTCTGCACAAATAAATCAGCTCAGAGGGACTTTCTAGTACTGGGTCTTTCTTGGCAGCTATTTCATCTTGTTCCTATTGGGAGAAAAAAAAATAGTAAAATAAAATATGTTTTTCAAGATCAGTGTTGATGGTACATAAACATCTATAGATTCATCAGAAAACTAATGCAGACTCACAAGTTTTCTAGATTACTTGAATGTATTCTTTTAGTCCATCAAGAAAAAGCCTTCCCTTATTTTGTTTCATACTCTAGGAAATCATTTGATCACATGCACGCAAATAAAACATACAATCATTTTGGTCTGGACATGTCTTGCCTGACTATGAAAGCTGTGAACTGGGGGAGAAACAAGATTAACAATGCTGGTAATTATTCAGATTTCATGGCTGCAATTCTCAGTAATTTTTCTAAAATACTTCTAATTGAATCTGCTATAATGTAGAAACTTTCTAGGAAAATAAATACCTCTAGCTTTCTGGGGTTTTTTTATGTGACATCTTCTTTGTTGGGAGGGAGTTTGCTTTGCTTGTTTATTTTATATTTATGACAAGTGCTGAATTCACTGATCTTGGACGATAATCTTTTTTTCTTTATAGTTTTTTTTGTACTGTTGCAGCAACATAGGTTAATACTCAGAAAACAGCTCTAGTGACACACAAGTCTTTAGTCTCTATTGAGAATGCCTACAACATCAGCAAATGGGATGCTAATGTTTCCTAACTGAGGTATAAAAAAAATTCCCAACAACTTGCCTTGCACAGATCAGTAAAAATACCATGCCATAACACTACATCAACTTGCTGCTTCTGGCAACAGATTTCACTTTTAAACAAACACAAACACGTACAAACTCCTAGCAAAATAAGATTATCTGACTTCAGTACTCAGATGATTTCAACTAACCATTTCAAAAGTATTTCGCTATTTCTCCATTTGTTTATTCAGCAATATTAAATTAATCAAATACAAGACCGAAGTAATGTCTCTTGTATAACTATTGAAAATGAAAGATTTTAAAAATCTTAGCACTACAATAGCAACACTATAACCTTTATCAAACCTCTAAGTTTAAATCACTTTTTCAGATGAATGCTGCTAATGTCCTCTAAGAACATCAAATACTACATACCTCTCCATTCATGCAACTGAAAGTGTCTGAAAGTTTCTTTAAATTAACAAGTACAGTATTAATTTATCTTAAGTTTACATGAAAGAGCACAATAAATCATTTTTTTGCTTTTATCCATCACATTTAATTAATAATTTTGGTGTTTCAGGTATGAACTGTGACTGTCAAATGTTTCTGGAAAAAATGCAGACCATGTCCCTTGTTGTGTCTGCAAAGACAAATTACTGCCTCCATTTCTTTGCTTCTCATAAAATGACCAGCCAGTTAACTACCTTTGTGTTTTGAAGACAGAGAGCATCAATAGTAATTTTAATATTATTTTATAAAATAAATATGCATCGATACATAGTTCTGATCTAGTTACAAACGCTTAATGAGAATGAATTAGAAATATAAATTAAAATCACAGAAGTGTGAGCAAAACTTTCTCACCTCTTTTTGTCCCAACACTGGATTGCTGCACACAGGACAGGGAAAGGTACTTTTCTATCAACTGATGTACTGCAAAGCAGAATGAACACTGTTGTCTGCCTAAAATATTAAAACTGACATTTCCAAATTATTAATATTACTGCCTGTTTAGAACATTTTGATATCATTCAAAATGTGTAGTAAAAATCGGAGTTGCAAATACATCAAAGGCAAAAATTTTTATCTTGTGTTTTATGATAACATCATATAGTAAATATAAAACTGAATGCAGTTTATCTATAAGATAATGTAAATGTCAGAATACCATTAGCTTTACTGAAACTGGTCTGACAACACAGAGACTCAAATCTATGCAGTGGACATGTAAATGTGTCAGAGCAGACATGATGCTTCTGAAGCTTTGTCTAAGGACATCAGTAAGGCATGGTTTGCAAAAGTAATATGCTTTATTAGCAGTTATTAATCAGTGGAGCTGGAGAAAGGCAAGTGTCTCCTGAAACAGAAGCAATGCACATTTTTGTATAAAAATATGCAGCTCCTATTTAGATGCATCATCTTAGGAATGCTGGTAACATTTACAGGCTGGTAGGTATGAACACGTTGCAGTCTTAATTTGCGTTCTGTAACTCTAATGAAGACAAAGGATTTACACCATTTGAATATTTATCATTTTCTTTTTCAGACAAAAACACTTACACCAAAGGAATCAGAAGTCTGTCCAAACAACCCTTGTTGACAGCATATTTTCTGAATCCAAATTTTGCAACTCAGTGAAGGAAACAACCCAAACAGCCTTGAAATAAAGAACCTGAGCCAGCATTACAAAAAGAATGAGAAGGCTGGTAATTTATCCATGCAGCATTAGACACAATATATTAGCAAAGAATTTTAAAGAGATAACTTTCATAGCTTTCCTGATTATATCAAATGGCAGATTTCGCAACATTTATTTTTATGAGACTAGAATCAAAGTCCCAAATCAGAATACCAACATCTCAGGCATCAGCTACTGTTAGCAAAGACTGGAACTGTATGATTCAACATAGACATCTTTAATTATACAAGGAAATTAAATTAAAAAAAAATGCTCAAAGGAAAAGTCCAGTGTAATCCAAGAGATAATCTAATTACAAAGGAGAGTAAGTTATTAAAAATCAAGTATCCTGATAATAAAGAATAATTAAGAAACAAGCAGATAAATACAACTCTCAATTCTTTGAGGAAGCAGAATCGGATTGATGGAAACGAGTGAGCTTGTGTGCATGCTTATATAAGAGAGAAGGCTGAAAATCAGGTAATTAGATATAGGATTAGTGTAGTCTCTCTCTATTGAAATTTTCTTTTAATTATTAATTTTGTTTTAGTCACCCAAAAGCATGAAGAATTTTCACACCAAATATTTACTTACTATCCCCAACAGAGGTTTCTCGCACAAATTTTTCTACACCAAAGAAACAGGTGATCATTTCAAGTCAATGGAGCTGAGTTAATTTTCACACCTGCCTCATAAAAGTTTATTCTTCCTAATACTGACATGCAGCATTTAGATTTAAGTCCAAAGAAAACATTGTGTCCTGGAAGAGCGTTGGTTGTCTAAGGAAGAAAAAAGAATCCAAGCCAAGCTTTCTCTTTTCTCCTCCTGAGGTTTGACACTTTTCCAACAGTGGGATTCTGCAGTCACTTCATATTAATTCATGGGTTAGGAAAATTATTAATTTTATTCAGCTGAAGTCAGTTCTAATCCAGAGCCCATCATTGTCTATGGAGGAATCCCATTGACTTTGGACTGGATCAGTTTATTTATCACTGTGAATAATTCATTTATCTAATAGGACTGCTCAGAGTTACAAGTCCACCATTTGGTTGCATCTTTAAGACTAAATTTCTAGGTAATGCATATTTAGTTAACTGGCTAGGTTTTTATAACTAATAAGGTTATTTAACAGAAATCTCCTGATAATGATTTGTTTTGACAATATAAGGCTAACACTTTCATTTCAGGACTACTTTGTAGCTACAACCAATGCCCCATTTGTCTTGTTAATATGAACTGAGGATGGATCAGTAGCTCCAAATGTGAATTCTCCAACTTTTGAGAGTCCCCAGTGTGACATTACTCAAACATGAGATTCAGTATTTCATTATGAATTATTTGTGCACATATACATTTAGATCAAACATTAGAGTCCAGATCTTCCATGAGATGAAGGTAAGCCATCAGTATAGCTTTCATTAATGCACCTGAAGGACTTTATTATTCAAATGACATCATTTACACCCACATTATTATACTAATGCAAGTATACTAGCAGCATTTCCTGCTGCTATTGTCAAATGGTTATCAACAGAACAACTGGACAGCCACACAACTTCTAGCTCTATAAAATAGCCAAAAGGGAAACAGAAATACCTTCCAGACTTTGCACTCTCTTAACAATTTATACTAAAGGAAAATCATATTTTACATTTTTAATAAAATAATTAACACCTCTGGCTATCAGATTTTCTACAAAATACTGATTTGCATTAGTTTTGCTTTGGAAGCTTGGTAGAGGTGCTTGTCATTAGAAGATTCAGGAACAGAGGTTTCCTGAGACAACAAAATGAAGAAACCTCTTAGCAATTTCTGCATTTTCTGAGATTCTGGCTAACAAAAGCGTGTGTTTTTGTGAGACCAGTTCTTTCTCGTGACCTTTTCTCATCACTGATTTGCTGCAAGACTCTGGGGAGATTGTTGTACCTTACTGAGTTTTAATTTATCCATCTGTTCACGTTAACTATTTTTTTTGTATGGCCTTTCTTCTGTGCATCCTATTCAAACGAGCGATTTGGCCAGCATTATGTGTGCAATTAAGAAGTGACTGTCCTTTTGTTGTAATGCCTACAAACATGCTAGAAGTCACTTCCCTCAACATTTTCCTTGTATTACCACATGGGAAATAGAGCTTTTAGGTGTAGGTTACAACAGGTTCTGAGATCAAATCTTTTTCCTTTGCTAGATAATTCCTTTCTTGCTAACAATTGTATAATGTCCTAGTAATCTTTTTTGTGTCTGTTTCCATGAGGATGCTCTTTACTAGATTTTTATGAGTGCCTGAAATCAGCAGCAGCATCTGGATAGCATAACGCATATTTCATATAAGTTTTGAGTTGTTTGAGAAATTAATATTTATAAAGATCACTGGACAAAATGTTCCATGTGAAAACTGAAATGTTAAAATGTTGCTGATTTTGGATTTTCATCAACTTTGTGGACATGAGCAGAATCAAATAAAAGTAAATAAAAAAATAAAAAATAAAATAAAATAAAAATCCTGAAAAGAAGCTATTTCATTCTAGAGAATTTGATCTCAATACCTTTTACAGAATAATAACATTCAAAAAGTTTGCACCAGCAAGCCTCTCTCAAAGTGTAGGGTGGAGGGGGAGATGGATACACAACCAATTTGAAAACTAAGGTCTGATTTCCTTGCATTTCTACTTCAGTATAGAACATTGAAAGGCAATTGAATCAGGTAAAAACAAAAAACAAAAACCAAGCCAAAACAAAGCACAATCCCAAGAACAGCAGAAACAGGCAATGTAAGATAGAATCACCACAAACAATGAAAAAACACTGTTTTTAGTGGAGCCCAAGTTCAACTCAAAAAGCCACAATTATGTCAGTTTCTGCCAAAGTATCACAGTGTTTCCAAGCTAACATCTTCCCCCATGTTTTTGTGCGGAACAGCGCTGTCAGACCCACTGACTTTTTTAAGCTCTTCCATCTTTTTGTTGTAAATAACCACCAAATAACTAAACCATTAATAAAGTACTCAATAGCTGGACGTTAACTCTTGAAATCTAAACTTTTACTTTTTCAAACAAAGCAGAGTAGCAAAACCTCATAATCTTAGAGATTTCCCTTTTTCCTGGGGAAGTAGTTTTTTCCCTTGTTTTTTTTTCCCCCCGTTTTATCCGTATGTGTCTGAAATCTGTCTCTTCTGTTCTCTCAGGTATATACCTTCTCCTCTTCAATCTACCAAAGCCCTTTATTATCCACCAAGCAAATTCCCTGAGTCATAAGTTTCTTTCTCAAGAGCAGTCCTGTCTCAGTCCATACTGCACAATCTTAGAAAATTTGGGCATTATATTCCTGATATGTAGGATTATTTAGATTAGTTCTACTGTTCTACAGAAAACTCATAATTCTCTACTCATTTCCAGATACTTTTTTGGAAATGGTAGAAATTTCCTAGAAAGTCTATATTATATTTACAAAATAAATCCATCTTCTCTCCAACTAGGGTCCCTGATTTGCAGCACATTTTTCAGGAACACTAGGTATATACGAAAAATGTTATTGTTTTACCCACTCTGGCATAACATAAAAAAACATGCTAGGCACCCTTTTCCCCTCCAAAATTAATAGCAACCGTCTCTCTGCATATGCTGTAAATTTCTCCATTTGAATGCCAAAACTTAAACATATAGGAATTTCCAGTGCACAGAGACTCCATGATGGGGCATCAGCTGGAAACATGAGCATGCTGGGGTGGGAGGCTCTTTTGAGAACTGTAGAAAAACAGAAATAAACTCTCTACTTTCCTGCTAGCATAAAGCATTTAGATTCAAAGAATTAAGATAAAATAGTAAAGGTGCCAAAAAATTATAAAAGTGGTTACAGTAATACAAAAAAGTAAAAGCTATAATTAAATTATCTGACAATCTAGAGATTTTTATGATGAAATTTATAAAATGGGTACATTTGAATTTATCTCTTAATAACCTTAATATACCACTTCAGAGTTTCCAAGTACTATCATACTGAGTTCAGCTATTTCAAAATTCACTACACTCAAAATGCAGCAATAAAACCAGTGAAGTCTTGACAAATCTAATTAAATTAAATGTATAATCCATGTTACAGAGAAAGGGATAAGAATATTTTTCTTCCTTATTATAGTTGCTGCATTTTTTTTTGGTACCAGTATATAGAAATAGATACATACATACATACATACATATATACATACAACAGGAGAAGCCTCTAAAAGATCAAGAGGTCATCTGACTATGGGGACATTTTGAGATGTTGCTTTCTAACTATCTCAGAGCTAAGTAACTGGACTAACTGTCTGTAAAACAAACAAACAAAAACCTACTCTATCTTAGTGTTGCGTAGTGTAGGCAGCCAGGTGAGATAGCTAAACTGGCCGAGTCGGCAGCAGGCTATCATGGTGGCAGTGATGGGTTTCAGACCAGCTGCCTGCTGCAGAGTACTTACACTGAAGCAGCTACTTTCAGGCACTGAGAGATGTGCAGTATATGACAATTTCAGTCACCTGACCTCCCAGATCTAATTAAAAGGGGGAATTTTTGGTGTTACAAAAGTGAACGAATAGCAAGTGTTTTTTACACCACAAAAAAGCTTGCTTGCACTTAGAAGAAAATTCATACCGGGTCTTTGACATAGCACCTTCTTTGGAAAATTTCAGGCCACACACACAAAAACAAACACAAGTGAAGTATTTGATTAATTTTCTCAGATTATTGTCTAAGCTACAGTAACAGTAGTTGATATAAACCACGCTAAAGCTGTCTACTTGGAAATTCTCCTCTTAAACCTGACTTTCACTGTAAGAGTAGTCTGCAAAATAATTTTGTCAAATAAAATTGGCTGTCATGTCATTATAAACATATATAATCTTAGCAACGGAATTTCTTTTCTTGAGTTTTTTTTGTGTTGCTTTCTGAAAATTAAACCAATAATTTTCAGGATGTCTTTTAGGCCTGACTTAATATAAAGCAGTCATAATTTGTAGGAGTTACAGAAGTATGTACCTCTGTATAATACTTGAAGGAGGAAGAGAGCAGAGGTACACCAGGTGTCATTCATTAAAGAATTCAGAATTATGCTCTAAACCATTCATTTAAATTATGATTTACTAGTTTCACTGGTAACACTGGTTTCCATGAAAGAGACTCATTTAGTGGCAAAGAGCCATCAAAGCCACACATGGCACCTGAAAACAAAAGGGATTAATTATGTGCTAAGCAAAACTAATGTATGAAAAGTATTGTGATTCCAAAGACTGTATTGCAATCTAAGACTATTAAGAGACAGTAATTTTGAATACAAAGTTTTCATACTCTTTAATCTCTGCCTGAACTAGCAATTTTCAGCCAGTTGTTTATCTTTAGATAAAAACTTTAAGTAACACTTGATTTGTACTAATAATATGACAGAACAAGTCTACCAGAATGAAATGATGATGTCTAGAAACCTAAGTGCCAATGAAGCTTGCTGTGGTGCATAAGGCATTGCCCCTTTTTAGTATTTTTATTTAGGGAGAATTGGAGATAATACATTAAGTCATTGGGAAGGAAAAATAAAATTATATACTGCTTAACAGCAATCATTACAAAAGATCAGTATGCAACGTTGGTGCCCTCTGTATGAAGTTACATATAGTCTTCTCTGTTGTGGATTTAGAGGTACAAGGCATAAAACTTAATTTATAAACTCTAAAATGGTCTCTGCCAGTCCAACATTTGCACATTTCTTAGAGCCAACACAGTAATTCCAGGAGGAAGGGAAACAACAAAACTGGAAAGTTGGGATATTTTGTGTGCATCGTAATCACAAAGCCCTAGAAGTAACACTCAAATGTTAAATGTGCTTTGGAAACTGTTCACCATTCCTAAACACTATGATTTGCCAACGGTATTCCCAGTTAGCCTATGATGCAGCCAACAAGCAATAAAACGAAGAGTATGCACTCTTGTAATGAAGTTGAAATTTTTCCCCACAGATATTAAAGAAGAAATTATACAGAAGCAGTACATTAAAATATTCTTATGGATCATCTCTCTTTAGTACTTCTAATAAAAGTTTCCAGCCAGTGGAAGATTTTGATCATCACAGAAAATCACAGTGACACTTAGGAAATTATTTCCACATCATCTGGAAAAATCTTGGTCTAATCATTTTGCTGTCTCTCTTATTTTGGTCACCATTCCCTATCTTAATGCTTTCAAGGACCATTATCTCACATTAAGTCTCATATGTTGAAGACTGAATTTGGCAACATTTACATTAAACTAATCCTTTGTCCATATTCACCCCTTGCGATAAACATAAGTGTTTGCAGGCAGTTCCACGGGGCTCATGGGAGAGCAATCGCCTCCAGGTGACATTCAGGGGCAGGCGAGGTGCCTCCCTGCACCAACGCTGGCTTCAAGCTTTCTTTTCACAGCAGCTGGACCAGAGGCTGCATACTCATAGTGAAAAGTCCAAATCTGACTGGTTTGTACATTGCCACACTGACTCATTTCCCATGACGTCCATGTCTGTGTGGGGGGAGGGGAGGACTGGGTTCTGGTGCATCCGTTCCCACTCGGGTACTTCCACCTTTGGATAAGATTTTACTTTATACCAGGCTAAGACAGATGTAAGTAATGCATCAGCTCATCTCCAGTTCCACCAAGTAGTTGTGCTCACAACAGAAAACTGACATATATGTTTATAGCATATATAGCAATAATATATTTTTAAAAAATGTACTTTTAGCTGCAGATCTTGCATAGGAAAAATACGTTCATCTAATAACTAGCATGTGTTCTGTCTACAGTTTAACAGAGGAATTTGAGAACCATATTATAGTGTTCAGGTTTAAGCCATCAATACACAAAATGTTTTGCCTCATTTGCTGTTATTCTGAACTGAGTTCTGAACCCTGAAAAAAAAGTCAAATGAGTTGGACTATTACTATTGTTTTTGTTTTCACAATGTATATCATCAGGACTTAATTTCATTTTTAAATCAAGAAATGTCTATTGTAAAATAATTAAGATGATTTGCAGTGTTTAGCGACCAAACTACAAAACTTTAAAGTATCCTGCCGTGTGACACCACCTTAAACATTTTTCATTGCTTTTACCTGGAAGACGATTTAGGTTAAATCTTAGATTTACTTCAGTGTTAAAACTTGTTTGTTTTCTGGCATTAAGAGGTCTCATCTCAAGAACATTACTTCTTAAAATGCACATCATGTAACACAAGTCAAGATGGAAAGGATTTTTTATATTAAAAATATTTATACCTATAATTACTTAGTACCAGTGCACCAGTATGTCACTCTACCAGCAAATAAGAAACAAAGCAATAAATAAAAAAGAAGATACTGATGTGATTTGGACGTAACTACAAATCTCTCCAAAATATCTATGCTAACACTAAAATTAACTTTGGAACAGGTTAAAATGATAACGCTTCTACAATTTCAAGTAAGATTTTGCAATCATTTCCGTCATCTATCTGCAAGGAAAAAAATACTTTGAAAAAAAGCCCAAAACATTATCTATTTTGGTGTCTATTATCTATTTGGTCTAAAATGGTGTGTCTGGGGAAGGGGGTCTGCTTCTATTTTGTTTTTCTAAAAGGAAAACTGTAAAAAAAAGAGAGAGAGAGAAAAGAAACTGGGAATCCCATACACCTTTTTGTATGGGTAGTAAAATCCTTGGGGTTAAATTCTGGCTAGGGTGGGGTGGTTTGGGGGGTTTTTTTGGTTGATTGGTCTGGGGTTTGGATTTTTTTTTTTTTTAAACTTTTGCACCAGATGTGGAGAGGTTACTGGGAATCTTAAAGATTTTAACAGCTATTGGGAGTCCTGCCTTTTCTCAAATAATAGCTAGCTATTGTTTGAGAATAGAATAACTATCTAGCTAATGCCCTGTACAATGATTACTGTCCTGGAACCTAATCCAAAATTTATCTATCCCTCAAAAGGAGTTTATCTTTTATCAAATTTGGTTCAAAGTTTTTTGTAATTTATTTTATCTTGGAAACTGCTAAGATAAGCTAACAGTCAAAGCCTCTCTGATAACTTAGATGGGGATGGGTGGACATTCATCATAATATTAAAGAAAATTTTCATTTCCCTTTTAAGCAGTTGTTGGTTTACTTCATTAAGCCCCTAAAGGGCAGCTGGGTCAAGGCCATAGCTCTACCAGTTTGCTCACTGACCTTTGGAAAGGACGTAGTATGTAAACATACAGAATACCATATGTTCACTGCATTTCCCAGCCATGGCTGTATCATGGCTATTCAGTCCTACAGAGTAAAGAATAGTCCTGAAATAAATAAATAAATAAATAAATAAATAAATCACATACAGTAAAGGTTGCTGAGAACTAGTATCGGAAGGAAGATCATCAAATAATGTTATGATTTACTTATAACACTCCCAGTCAACAAGATAGCTTTCTATAATTTTCACTGACCTTCTAAGGGTTTTGCCCATAATCGTGTTTACGATACTTTAAACTGACATATAAAAATAATAATCTTCTAAGTACTTTTCTCCTTAGCATATCTTACTGTCACACTGTTGACCAAATCCTGTACATAGAACAAATAGTTAAATATATAAACTGAGAGCTCAGAGAAGTGTATTTGTCTAACTGCTTCATTCTTTATTGTGTTTATTTCAATGGCTTCCATGAATTATTCAGTATGTTTTAGGATAGCCTAGAGAAAATGTATTCTTTTAAAAGGTTTATTTCTCAGACGTTCTTTTAAGTGAGTTAGATGGCAACAAAGTTTTAAAAAGTAGATCTATAAATATGGAATGATTTTTTTAAAAAACTAACTCATTCAAGAGTAAGCAATGCTGTATTAATACGAAAAGACAATCAGAACTCATGACCCAAACTCTTCTTTTTTTTTTAATTGTCTCAGCAGAATTCACTTCTTTCAAAGATTATTTTCATGTCTAAAACCAATTTCTACTGAGAGACTGAGGGAACTCTGATGGGGAGTACAATACAGTGCAATTGCTTCAATTTATGCCAGGCTCTATATTGGCCAAGGAAAATCTATAGCAGTAAACAACTCATCAAAAAATGCCTTGAAATTCACCTTGGCATGCAGTTGATTTTTTTCTGGACAAAAGGGATAAAAATAAGGAGATATCCAAGAATTTCAAGTGTTACCCAACAACAGTAGCAGTTGTCTTCAATCCTTAATTGAATATGTTGTACAAACAAAAGTCAAAATATTTTAATAGACTTCTTAATCATTTACAATTTTTTTCATCTCATAAATCATAACCACATCAAAATTTAATTTTTTTTGCCTAAAGTTTGAAATAATGCATGTATTTTGCCACTTACAATGTTTTGTTTATTAACACTATGGATCAAAAATCCCTTCTTTCCAAAGAGTTAGATTTTCTTTTTCACGGATTTTCTTTTTAGGAGCTTGTTTCCTGAAAGGCAATTTTGCCATCAATTTCGGTAGGACTCAACTTCCAAAATAATAGTCATCTTCATGCAAGACACTAATAAGGTTTCAGGTAACAGATACCTCTGTTATGATCTAGACTTCGACTATTTAAGCCCCAGAAAGATCTTGAGTTTGATGCAAGTTTGGTTCGAATCTGCTTATCACTTATTTTTATCTGAAAATCCATAGTCAAGAGTCTGACAAATATGAAACAATGTTTTGACATGGCAATTAATATTCACCTTCAGATATATAATTCTGTAGAAAACTCTAAAGCTGTAGAAAACACAAAGATATGATACCTTCATGTTTTCTTCACCTTTTTTTCTTTTTAAGGAGCAGCATGGGTTGAATAGACATTACTACCTACTAAGGCTGTTTTTCACACACTATCAGTGCAGATTCATTTTCTTATGTCAAAAGATGGAAAAATCATAATCAGTGGAAAACAGAAACAGGTAGGCATTCACTGTTGGCCTAGATCCACGGGCTAGGGAGCCTCCAGTCTACCCTTGGCTAAACTCAGAAAGATCCTGGTCTTACTGTAACTTTGTGAATGAAAGGTAAACTTGCAAGGTCAAGTAAATCCTGTGGCAAAGACACGGACAAATTCTTGAACTTGTGACTTGGTTCTGCAAAATGCCAAGGACTGTTCATGAAACTGATAACAAGTATATTCTATGTTTACGCACTGCTTTGAGGGGGTTGTTTTAGTCAGAGTTTTTGTTTAATTGATTGTTTAAAATGGTGAATAGCAAATTCTTTACTACTGATACTTATCTCAAAAATCCTTCACGATTAGCTTGTTTCCTGACAGTTTGGCATATCTAGTCCCATCTCATTTGCAATATGAAATGTTCTGAATAAATATGGAAAACTGTAACTTATCAAAATATCAAACCAGAAAAAAAAGTTAGTTTTGATTAAATACATAGTTTTTGATAAAACTTACACAATTAACTTACTAGATTTTTGCCATATTCTTAGGCCCAATTTTTAAATAGCTGAACATATGAATTTGTATCTTATTGGTTAGCCATGGTTACCAGGTAGTCATGGTAAATATTAACATTGTCAGTACTCCCTAGTCTATATTCAGTAGACATCTCTGGCTTAAAACCACCATCATCTGAATTTTTATATTATATAAATGCCAGACATAATTTAACTGCAGTGAAACTTCAGCGATAAATTGCCCTTCTCTGCTCTAAGATGTTTAAAGCCAAACACAATAGGCTAGGCCCTGTGGCAAGCAGCTGAGTTTTCCTGCTATCATTTTAGTGCATTAAGTCTTTACACATTAAGGTCACAGTTCTTAAATAAGATTTGCAAGTTGCAAATGTCTAGTTATGAATTCATGAGCTGGAAATGTGTAGTCATAAAATTTACTAGTCCCACAGCTCAACATTTACAATGTGTGAATCTGAGAAGATTTATGAAGTTGCATGGTAGTCTCCAGCAGACGATGTCACCTGCCAACTTCTCATTATGTTGGACATTTTATTTTAAAGTCACTGCTGCCACTTTTAACAAATTACTTCAAAAAGGTGTATAACTTGGGGAAGCAGGGGGAAGGACAGAAGGAGGAAAGAGGGTGGGCAAAGATATTAGGAGGCAAACTAAGTTCAGGCAGATCTTTTGATTATCTTGACAAAAACATCACCAAGGACTCCGAACCTGAGTTCTGTTTGTCTCTGATACCTACTGTCTCCAAAAATCCTCCTCCTGGTAGCATTCCTAACTTTAGTAGCAGCAGATCTAACATTTTACGTAGCTTGCTAGTTGATCCCTAAGCTCACCTAAGTACTAACAGTGAAAGGGACTTAGTTTCTTTCATCTTGATACTCCCTCAAGCCTGTTGGTGCACCAGGTTTTAACGTGCCATATGTACTGATTGATAAAAATGATCTTTCAATTTTCCCTTCTTTCTAGTGTTATTAACAACTGTTAAAGACTGAAATCATCCTTTTTTAACACTCAACTCCTGCCATCGCAGGGATTCCAGCTGGTGCCTCAAGAGGAAACTTTCCATGACTGGACTAGACAGAGCTCTTCAGAAAATAAAACTATAAGCTATAGACTTCCCTCCTGGAAAAGTTGGAAAGAACAAGATATCGTAATGAAACTGCCTTTTATTTTATTTTTTTATTATTATTATTATTTTTAAGTAGCTGGCTATTTAATTGTAGAATGAGTCCAACAGCTTAGGGCCTCATTGTAGCCTCTACTTTGTGCCTGCATGTTTATATTTTTATTTCAAAAATATCTTTTAGACATTTCAGTGCTAAAACATCAACAGTTAAAACATTATCTATATTTTGATATACACACCGTAAAACATTTAAACTTTTTAACTTATTATTGTAATACAAAACTGAAGCCATATTTGGTATATCTTTCAAATCATTTTAGCAGATTCCTACCAGTAAATATAGATTGTGAGTACAAAAAGACATTTTTGCATGCATGATAGTATCCTTTTAGGACTCCAGTTCAGAGAGGTAATGTGATGATAAAGATGATGTGTTTCTACTGATAAAAATGATGTGTTTTTACTGACAGTGTTAATGTTAATGTTTGATAGATTCCTATTTTATATCCAACCCAGTGGAAATATTTTTGAAGTTATAATATAGTATATGCCTATGAGAGCATTTTCCTTACACCAAAATATTTACATCTTCTCTTCAAATACATATCAGTTCTTGTCAGGCTTTCAAGAATATCCAGTCATTTCTACCACTGTGATCCTCCTCATTACTAGTCAAAATGCATGTCAATTGTGGTTTTTCATATTGGTTGTTTTTAAAGGAGCTAAATAAACCACATCCTCTTTTAGTGCTTCTTGATTGCTAATAACACTGGGCAAAATGTTTCCATTTCACAAAGTCTCCCACAGATGCTTTCTGCAGTTTCAATTCATACAAATTTGCCTCAGACTGTAGCTTTATCGTGTCATTTGAACCTCAGGACTTAAAGCAACAATCATTTGAAAGAAATGAATTTTCTCCTTTTCACATCAAAGCTATGTAAATTGATGGATAGTTTTCTATTATTATTATTTCTTACTAGGGAACAATTGCTATGTTTATTTTATCCTTCCCTTCTTTCATCCATTTAACTGTTTCCCTTTTTCTGCAATAGCTTATATAGTGAAATAATGTAATCTATACACAACTTTCACAAAGAGGTCCCATATAGAGTGGATAATTAATATGGATCATGAATATGGATCCTTAAAAATACCTATAAACAAATAGATATCAAGTACAGAGATTTCAAGAGCTCTAAGGATTTTGCTATAGAAAATTTGACAAGCAAGATCTGCTACGGCAAGCAATTAAGAACGTAGTTCACAGGGGATGCAGAATACAATATGTCCTTGACACATGGTTCTGCAAGCCACTTTAAAGTCATTAGTTTAACTTTCCACAGTCTCACAGTTCAAAACCAGATATGGCCTATATTAGCCATAACTGCCATCTTTCTGAACTCTTAAATTTCTGTTCTCGTTAAAGGTCTGAATTGTCAGAGGTGGGATTCAGAAAAATAGTTGCTACCCAGACTGCTTTCTTTTCCCATAAACCCCTGCTGGCAATCAGCATATTACAGAATGCATATATTACTATCTGGTTAGTATCCTGTATATAAACACTTCAGCTAATTTTTTTCAGATAAAAAAATAGGAGGCAGGGTTTCTCAGTGGTAAATATACAAAAGAACAAACTGAAAATGCAAGACAGTCAGCTGTGAAGGATGTTCATGAAACAGACTGGATTCCTCTTGTGAACCACAAAAAAATCTAGAAGGGAAATAGGGAAATGGTTTGATATTGAGAAAAAACAGCCAAGTCTTTTTTTTTTTCTTTTGGACACCAGCGTAAGTCATATTATTTCACTTACTCATTTTTTAAAAGATTAAATGTTTTAATCCATTGACCTCCTTTTAAATATAGTAATATTATTTCTTCAAAAATTATCCTGCTTTTCTGAATTTCAGATACATTTTCTCCTCTTTCTGGCCTATATTCCAGATGAGTATACTTCTCCAATGTAACTAAATTCTGCATTGTAAATCACACACTTTTCTTTGTATTAATGCCCTTGAGAAACTTTTTTTAAAATCTCCTGATACTGCATCATTCTCCGAATAAGATCTCACTGGTGTGTTGCAGAAAGAAAAAAAAATCTTGTTTTCTTCTTGAGTTACTTCTCTGTCCCCTCTCATCCAATGTTTTCCCCCCTCTAGTATTTCATAGACACAATTTATTGATATGCTCTTATTTTATAAACCATCTGCCTGTCCCCAGAATCACATTGCATCTCCTGAAATCCCTTGCACCATCTCTCATCTGCTCCAGTATTATTCTCCTCTGCTTTTCAATCCAATGTCCCTTTCTGCCCTCAAAGTGCAAGTGTGCTTTTGTCTCTCTTACTCTTCCACTAAACCTTCAACCCTTCTCGATTCTCTAACTTCTCCTTTCTTTTCAGCTTTGCCAGGCACACTAATCACAAGCACCACCCAAAATCTTCCACCTGAGCTAGTCAAGACCCTCTTCATTTCAGTTTCCAGCCTTTGCTCTTCCCACAGTCAACTATTCCTAGTTAACATCTGGCACAGGAAAAAACTACTCAGTGCAAAAGGTTTGAATCAAGTCTGGAGTGAAGTGATTTATTGACTTATTAATGATATGTAATTAACCAGGAATCAAATCAGTGAGCTATATGTTCAGGATCAATATCTGCAATATAACAGATGAACCACAATGCTAGGCACTTACACATGTTTAGAAATTTGCAGGTGTTTGTTAACACCCTTCTGTGACCAGCCCCAGGAGTCCTAACCCTGCACACACACGCATGTACACACACATACACACAGGTGTGCATGCACATGCATGCACACACACACCACGATGTGCAGGTCTCCCCGCTGCAGGCCATGTAGGTTACAAACGCACCCCTCACCTGGGAGCACTCCGGGGCTCCCCCACGTCGCTCCCTCCACCCCCCTAACACACACGCCAGTTAGCAGCCTCCCACGAGGCTGCTTCTGCACACCCCGGTGAGGGTCCCTCCCTTTCGCACCCCGCGCTGCTGACCCCCCCCGGGCTGGGCACCGGCAGCTCTCAATGCCCGTCCCACGGGGAGCTGCCAGGGCAGCTGTGGCAGTGCCCAGCTGGGTTTGCCCGCTGCCCCGTTTTCCCACCCCAAGGTGACTCCCCACAATCACAGATGTTTGTACTTCTCATATACCATTTTTAAGCTGACTCTTTCTATTCTCAAAAACCTCTTGATAATTACCTGATTATGGCTTACTCCAGTGGATGGTTATCTTCCTCAGCAATAACATTTTTCTCCCAGACGTAGGGAGTCCCTACCCCTTATTGAGCACCCATTCTTCAAACTGAGTCCTTCTCTTTCCTTTATTTCAAAATCAACCCATGACATTAATCTTACCGATGACTTGTTCCGTGTCAAACAAATCACTGCATGCTTTGTCATAATGTCCCAGTGGTTCAAGAGACACTCCCTATAAACATCCACTAAAATGACTCACCGTCATTCTTTACGTCTCTTCTTAGGAGGCTGCTTTCCTATGATGGCCAAGAAAAAGCTAATGTAGCTTATGATGCACTGAGATCACTCATGTTCATCAATATGTTCTCACTATCTCCTTTCACTCTTCTTGTTGATATCTTGTCTGCTACCTTTTATGTTATGCTTGTAAGCTTTATGAGAAGACAGAAATCTTTTTGTTGCATTCATACAGCTTCAGAACAGCAATATTTTGGTCTATGTTTTGAGGTTCAAGCAACACAAGTAATATAAATTACAGTATTTTGCAAAAACTGCCATCCATTGAATAGGTGTTTGTTCAGGGAGTCCTCCACTGTGCAAGGAAATTGTGTGCTCCCACAAGGCATCCCACAGAAAAGAATACAACCCTTCCAAAAGTCATACCAACAAAGGATCAGAACATAGATAGAACTCTAAGTAATTATTATAGAACTGCTGTCTTTACTCCTAGAAATACCAATCTCAGTTACAAATAGCCTAAATCATTCAGTTCCTTCAATCAACATTACGGGGAATAGTAACAGATACCATATGCATTTTTTCTGAATCTAAAAATGTCATGTATCTCTCTGCTATAGCAGATGAGCATAAAGGCAAGATTTCTGTAATGTTTTGCATGCATCCTAAGCTTAGTTATTCTTCATTACTCACTCTTCGGTGTTTGAATCTAGGAGAACAAAACAATGTAGAAAAATGTAAAGTAAATGCCAGAGATGCTGCAAAACAACATTATTTTTCTTTTGAGTAATAGCATTTTGTTTTTATGAGGGAACATTATTACCTAGGTAACTGAAAGACTCACTGACCAATCAGGTGGTAAAACCCCACAAAGCAGAATGACAGTCGCTGTGCCTAAATAACTACTGTTCAGTTTGAAGAAGGGTTCTTACATGATGCTCTATGTGCAACTGTGAAACAAGAGAGACCTATGTTCTCATAACACCAGCATACTTTATTCTCTTCGATCCGTCCTGTCTCCACTTGTCTCAGTAGCTGCAATCCCTTCTTCCCTCTCCAAACATATGGCATGTACCACCTGAAGCTGTTAGGGATAGATCCAACTGTACAGCAGCCTTTTCCCCAAAACAGGGGATCCAGAGCCATAGTAGGTGAGCTATAATCCCCTTAGCCCATTCTACCCATGGCTGCTTTGTGGAGTTTCTCTTTGCAAGATGTATCCTAGAAATTCTTGAAATCAGCTTTATAGACTCCATAGTTTTTTGGGGGTTTTTTAATATAACCACCATAGCTCTCAACCGTTTCCATAAAGCCTTTTCCCCCTCATGCCTTCTGCACCTAGGAGTTGCTTTCAGCCTGACCTTTCTTTCAAAATCATGTCCATCATTGCTGTTGTAGGTCCTCTCTCCTCATATTCCAACTCCTTTTGCAGCATTTTTGAAGAATGTTCCTCTGATACTTTGTGAGGTTTCCCTCCTACCCCTGTGCAGAGAGAGCGGCAACCTTATTCACAAACACAGCTACAGTCATCATCTCTTGGAGTCCAATCACTAGTCTAGCACATTGTCTCTGGCTTGTCTCTGGCTAAAAGATTCTATCTTTCTGCAAGGAAATATTTTTAGAAATACCTCTTATTTGTATGGAATAGAAACAAAATGTTAAAGACAGATCAGGCTCAGTGGAGAATTCTCTGTACAGATTTGCAAATGGACAGATTTGCTTTTTTGTGTTTTAAGGCTTATTGAGAATGGAGCATAGTGACAGCTGACAAAGAAAGATCATACATAGTTGTTAAGTTTTTAACTAAAGTCATAATATGAAATCAATCATTTTTATAATTGAAATAGAAGTCATACATCAAACTCTACAGGAAAAGGTTAAAAGCCAGGAAGTCTTCATTTTACTAAGCATTTTGTTGAACAGATATCAGATCTAAGTATTCTAGGATTTGTTGAATTAATTTTTTTTTTTCCCCTCCCTCTCTCATCTTGCAAGTACTGATCTGGAACAAAACCCAAGTCTAATGATGCAAAAGCACTGACATACTGGTTACCAAGCTCACTCTGATACCTGCTGGAGTATCTGGGACAGCCATGGCAAGAATGGTTCTATCCATACCACATAAGGTGGTACCTCAAAGCATGCACTGAAGTCCAGGTCAAGGACAAAATGATATATAGATATTATAAACTAGCCCAAGGAATGCACTTGCATCATGAAAAATCAACAGAGAAGCCATTCTTGCTGTTGTGGTAGTCGTTAAACCTAGAGAGGCAATGAGAATGACTTGCTTTCCTGAAGAGGAGGCTTCTTTCGTCTAGAAATTTTAACTAAGAAGTGACCAAAACTGAAGTATTTTTTCTGTTGAGGAAAAATGCAATAATGTCTCTATATTACAGCAAATATGATTCACTCCCATAAATTACCAAAACACACATTTAACACAAAGATATCAGCAAAGAGTTCTACATGCAAGCCATGAAGCTAAGCAGCTGCTCTGCAGGAGCCGTGGCCCTCCCACTTCCAAGCTGAAGTGTAGGGCCAAAGAGTGCACTTCCCCAGTGCAGCAGAGATCCCACTGCCAGTGCAGATCAAGCTACCCATGGCACCAGGAGCAGCACAGCTGCACCGGTGCAGCACACTGCCAAAATTCATTACCTCTGAGAGGCAGAGTTTTGCTGATTTACCTGGATTGCTTTGAGGCCTCAACTGACATCAACGTGATGGATTGTATATCTAGCACTGGCTTCAGACAGGTGCCCTTCACTATTGCACGCTACACACAAGCAAAATCACACTTGGCTATAGATGTTACGTTATGGAATACCCTCAAATCAAACCATAGTTTTCTACAGACAAACAGGTAAGAGACATGAACAGCTGACATTTTCTTTTCCCTCTTTTTACAAATCCTCCCTTTACATCTTACTGAAGGGTCAGTCAGCCTTTTAAAGACAAAATCAGCATTCAAAACCATACTGTTTAAACAGAAGGTAAAATCTGTGTTTCATTAATGTTAAATAATATTACCTATTTGATATATACAATACAGTTCCAAATAGGAACTAGATAGTGTGAAAGTTTAGAGACTTTGTTCTATCAAAGGTACGCAAAACTTACTGCCTTATCTTGTAGACACCTTCTATAGTGTCATTATATGCAAGTTTACTTCTCTGAACCAAGAACATTAAAAGAACGATACACTAGAGAAACATTTGTTTCACTTTCTTTTGTGTAAAAATGAAACAACTACGAGTAACTGGTAAAGTGACCTATGAGCAATTAGCATTGAGCTTTGATATTGAAAACAAGCCTAAAACTAAATTACCTTTACAAGTTTCTGTGTGTTATCCACACAGTAGTCATTCCTGCACACACAAAAAGCAGAATTCCAAAATCCTCCCTGAATCTTCCAGTTGCTGAGACCTGTGTGTATTTCACAGCACTACCATATGGATAGGATCATGAGATTCACATTTGAAGGTTTCTCTAACTTTTGTCCACTAGCACTGAGCATAGAAAAGCTTTTGTGAGCAACAATCACCTTACCAGCATTTTCTCCAAAATCAGTTTTAGATATATGAATCTTTGGTCCTTGTAGCTGTAAAGTTTATATTCACACTTTGAAAGCATTGCTTTCTGATGACAATGCCCCATTTAATTTGCTCATGTAAAAAACTCAGGATGTTTCCTAATCCGTTAGGTGTGACTGGGTTTCTTGTGTCCAAAAGGGAACAGGAAAGGTTTTCACCATCATTAACTAAGAGTTAAATAACCTTTTCACAGACTGTATGCAATGCAGAGTGACAATATAATTAAAATGGTGTGATGCGTGATTTGCATAGACCGCACTGAGAGCTGTAACCAGATTAACTGCATGACTTGCACACACTGCCTGCAATGAGTTATACCACTCTAAATAATTACAAGAATTAAGCTCTAACACAGGCTGTCTACAAAATCTCTGACCAGATTAAGCACTAGATTTACACTGGCTATGCCTACAAAGTGGAAGCCCCTTGCAATATAAAATACAGGGAATGTGAATAAACTGTACACAGTGCAATGCAATCACAATTCTGTAAGTCTCAGTGGGATGATATGGCACACACTGCTTAGTGAAAATTGATATAGCTTCATTTGCTTAAACAATGACACGGTGATATTGCTTAAATAAGATTTTGTACAGGCTAGTCTAAGCATAAATGTGCAGAATATGTCTAGTCTGCCAAAAAACTTAAATCTCCATTTTGTTCCTGGGTCCTGGTGCAGGATAATCCACTTGAAGGACTTCTCCCAAAAAGCAGTAAGGACAAAGCTGCCCCAGGTTTCATTCCCTGTGGTCAGCAAATGCTATGCTTGATATCCTAGCAAGCTTTGTACCATCAAACATCTTCATGTGGCTACATGTCAAAGCCTCATAAATATAAGACACCCTCTGTTTCATATCATCAAAACACTGTTCCAATGGGCTGCAGAACAGTGCAGTTCTTTCATTATTTTGATCACCGAAAAGAACTCACAAACATAACAATTATGTCTCAGAGCCGATGTGGGGCACTCAGAGAAGACTGAGGGCCAATGTGGGGCACTCGGAGAAGACCGAGGGCCAATCACTGTGTAATATGACACTCAGCTAGGGAGAAGAAGGTGCACAGAAAAGGGAAAGAGTAAACAAGAACTATGTGAAAATTAAAGATGATTTTAAGAACATAGTAAAATGAAGGGACGTGACCTGCATTAGTGAAAATCCCAGAGTACAATACAAGTTTAATGAGAAAACCAGGGAATACTGCATGATTATAACTTCTTCTCTGAACCTGAAGTCAGGCTAGGCTTCCTCACAAGTCTAGCAAATGCTCACACAAGGACAGGACTCAGGTGCCTACCACCTGCTACCATGTGTAGTACATTCAAACACAGCATGTAAAGGCTTTCTAGTCTCACACAATCCTTTTTTTTTTCTCATTTGTTGTAAAATATAATCTGCTATAATATTGTTTTAAGGTATTTATGCACGCACATACAGAATAGAAAATAAAATTACTAAATTAAATATGTTAACAAGGTGAGCACTCAGTTACCTTTTCTTCTAATGTCAAGGGTGGAAGGTGGGAGAAGAGGTTGATAGATTAGGGGAGAAGGAAATGATAGTGCTGATGCTGGAGATGTTCATTCTGCTATCTATAAAAAGAAATAAAGACGTCTGGGCCTTGGCAGCAAAAAGAGTGGAAAAATAGAATAGATTTCTAGATATGGAAGCTGTGTGAAACTCATTTAGCCAGTCTCTGTCACCAACCCCACACCATAGTGTAATAAAAAGCTGAAAACACAGGTATAAATCACAGAAAGGAAAACTGTCAGCTGTGATATTGTTAAGATGAGCATAAGCCAAGGGAAAACTGAATTATGCCTAGACACTTAGACTACAGCTTTTCTGAACTCATGTATCAAAGAAGAGAATCTACATCAGAAAAAGTGTGCTTTTTCACTGAAGAGAGAAAAAAGTCAAATTAGTTTCAGGAAGATTTCTGAGATGCATAAAAACTGAGGCTATGAAGTACTTTCTTTGGTTTACAACTTTACATCACTGTAATACTCTGGGAGTCTACAATTCACATACATACTCATCCCATGGATCTACTACATTTCTTCCTAAAGGCAGAAGATTTGAGCCTTGTCTATTTCTTCAGTAATTCCTGGTCACCAGTGCTTTGTTTCTTTCTTTACTTACCTATTACACTTTACCTCTGATCTGTATTTTTTTCTCTCTTTCTAGCCATCCCACTAACCATGCAGTTAGTTCATCAAAATTAGGTTTCTCATTTGTCTTCACTGACTAGCTCTTTATCATTGCTGAAAAAAGAAAAGAAAAAAAAAAAAGAACTAGTTACTGAAACAGAGAACTAAAGAGGCTATATTGAAGTAGTCACAATTGCCCAGTAAGAGTTCATCTGACCCACTCTAACTATGTTTCAGGCAAAACTGAATGACTGAAAAAGAAAGGTGGACTCAAAGCAAGCTTTACTACATCATCAATATTTAGAAACAGGAAAGACTGCAGGCTCCAATTACTCCAACTAATGTGATTACCAAAGAGGAATGAACTTCTGGTGATAGGTTCTTATTCTGTCTAAGGAGATATCAGTTCTTTTCTAATATCCTCACAAATTCCTAGGTTGATCTATGTGTCTCAGTTCCTTATCTGTTAAGTGAAGATGATAACATTCATGCTACTTCATAGAGATTTTACTAGGCTAAATTCATGAACGTTTGTGATCTTTTTGGATAATGTGATGATGAATAAATATAATAAACACTTGTCTAGTAGCCATTCCACGTCCTGCAAGAAAGAGAATTAAAACCACCACTAGTAACAACAAGAAGGGACATGAAATGAAGCCTACTAAGAGCATGACTGGGTATAATGAACAATGCTGTAAAGCAGAGCTTTGAATTCTTACATGTTCACTGTTTAGAATGGCTGTTCTCAGAAAACTCAGTTCATTTCCTTTTTGGAGTTGAACAGTCCAAGCAAGAACCACCACTACACAAAATCTATCTTATAACTGATGTGAAAGAAGCATTCAGCACTTGGCAGGATTCAGGCTGAAACCTAGAATTAAGTCAGTGTGAGTTGAGACTAGAAACTAGAGTGAGCAAGGGAATGGCTAGTCCAAAGGGATATGAACCTAGTCAGAAATCAGGCCAGGATCTGGATGTTACAGAGTTAGTGTTCCTATTCTAAGATGACCACACAAGAGCACTGTCTAAATTCATACCAGTACCTGATCTCTTGTACAGATCTTCATGTACAACAAGGAAGACCTAGTCCGATTATCAAACCAGACTGGAAGACAGTTAAACAGCCTGGACAGGAGCAGGAATCAAGAAAATTGAAATGAAGAGCTAAATGAGTGGACTGGAGTCTCAGAAAGTGCTTACATATGCATTTGTCTGGTGGCTACTGACAGTCTTGAGACAAGGTCTTGGAGCAGGTTCCCTGTGTCTACATTGTCCTTAGATATTTCCTTGGGAAATTATTCAAACCTAGATACAGTAGGCAGCATAAACACAAAAATCTGTGAAAGCTGAAAAAAGCAAAACTCCAAACCAAAAGGACCACACTACAGTAAAAGCTTTGTCCTAGAGAGCATAAAACACCTGTCCAAAAAACAGTTTTTCACCACCAGTACAGAGGAACCCGGGAGACATAGTGAGAGCTTGACTGCCCATATCTCTTGTCCCATGCTGCACGCAAGTGATCCTGTTGAGACTAGCTGGACTTACATGTCTTAGTGTTTGTGGGTATGAGAGTATGAGTGGATGGAATCAGATTGCTTAGATATTATACAAAATTAAATCACCTTCCTCTTCCATAAAAGCTCACACTGATTTTTCTTATGTGTCCTTTCCTGCATGCAAATCCACATTTCTGGAAATAAGTCTTAAATTTATAAGTTCTAATACTGGCTTTAAGAGTGATGCCCATTTCCTAGAGAGCAACACTGCAAAATGTGATTTCTGTCCTGCCAGAATTTGAATGTTGAGGTATTGACCACTTACAGCAATTTGATTATAAACAAGTGAAAGGTCAGAAGTCCCTGGAGAAATAATTTGGCAAAAGATTCTGACAAGTAGTTTCTAATATGCAAATGTAATACAAGACACATATGGATAGTCTGGGTGTTGTAAAAGATGCAAAAAAGTGCAAGTCATTGTGAATTACTGAACAGTATTGAATGTGCTGTACTATACTGACATTTTTCACATAAACTTGTTTGCCTCACTGCTTTTTCTAACGATGTTCTATCTTCTTAAAAAGTATAAAAGATAGCCCATCAAGACAGTTAAAGTAAATAAATATGCTAAAAATGAGATGACAAGAACCTGGAAATCAAAATGACCAAGAACTGCATTGACAATATAGATGTGAGGGTGAAAAAAATGAAAAAAGTTACTTTTGTTAATGTTGCTGGAGGGAGTCTTAGCTCTTATGAAGTACTTCTTATGTCTGTTGCCAAATATCTACTTGGATAAGCCTGTTAGCAGCAGTGGCCAGCAAGGTTGTTGGGACTGGATGACAATTGCTTGAAGTCACTCCATAATGGGGAACCACGGTGGTGCCCCAGACCTGGAGGCTGTCGTATGTTCCCTGTCCCATAACCCGCTAAACCTATCACAGCAGAAGTTCCGCAAGATGAACCTCATAGATTTTCAGTGCTGGTTAATGTAAATGAAAAGACTATTTACCAACAAACATTAATATCAATCAATGTATTGTCTTCAATTACAGCCATTTCCACAAATTTCCTTCCACTTCTTTGATGACTGAGGGAAAAATATCTGAAACTCATTATGGTGGAGCAGGATTATATTTTTACATTCAGAACTTAAAAGTAGGCTGAAAGAACTATAAACATTCAAACAAAAGAGTTGTAAATAATTAAAAAAGAAATTGTAAATCTGCATTGATTTTTGATATGTTATTGATGATAATTAATCTGCATGATATAACAGAAAGAAATATAGTATGGGAAAAGAACAGAGTGCTGGGTTAAATAAAGCAAGGAGAAAGACCAGCACTATCAGTGACACAAAACTGACTATAAAACTTTTTAAAAAATGATGACATATCTAAACTTGAAATATATTTGTTTTTTTCTAGATGATAAGTTTTATAAACAGCCAAAGTAGTTTGGTTATAAATGATCAAATCACCTGAACGACTGGCTAAAGTAAACCCATTCTGTGACAAGGAATATTCATATTATTTAGTGTCAGAAAAGGGGACAGAAAAAGAACAAGTGTACTGAAATACAATGCAAGAAGAGTGAAGGTTAAAATAAGTAAACTAAATTTATGCACATTACTAAATTTGAAATAAAGCTTCATTCTAGTATACGGGTTTTTGAGAGAAGTTTCTGATTCTAAAACAATAATCTAATTATTTTGGAGATGTGCGATAACTTTACAGGATCCACAGAAGTAAGCTGCAGTCAGTAACTGGAGTTTTCATTGGATATATCCTCTGAATCATACCTGATTCAGATATCACATTGATTTTACTGAAAAAAAAAAAAAAGACTAATAAAATTGATCTGCAGGGAAGAAAAACCAGTTGGTTCAAACACCAGGAAAACACAAGTTGTTCTCTCTTATCTCACAAATTAATTTTCTTCCTTCCTCCTCCCCTCAACTGTCTATCTTTTTAAAAAGAATATAAGCATATAAATCCTGAAAACACTGTTGGAAATAAAATACTAGATAGTCTGAAGTAATACACTTTTCAGTTGAAATATTCCAGGTTCTTGGAAAATAGATGGACATCTCCCATCCTTTACCATCTGCACACACATATATTAATATTCCATACATGAGCTAAAGAAGGCCTAAATGCACCCTCCACTTCCAAGCTAGCAAAGGGATTATCTACTATATGAAAGGAGAAAGATTTTTGCTTTTCTACAGAGCAGAAGATGGTCCATGACCTTTAATATGACTATATAAAATTACCCTTATTGCAGGCCAGTGAATACTGGATCTATCAGCCCAGATTTGTAGTGGAATCTGAAAGCAATGACAACAAAATACGAAATGCAAGTGCTCACATACTAGTAACTTTAACAGTTCCTTCCAAATATTCATAAATATTTAAAAAATTTTATGCTAGAAGACTTGATAAGTATTTAGACATCACTGCTCCATTATCTGTACATCCATAAACGTAAGGTTCTAGCTTTCACAAACAACTTTTTTTCTTAAAGTGCATAGAAAGATAATTGGCCTAAAAATGGCTTCTTTTCCACAACCTGCCTTTAGTGTTGGGTAGCAGGTACATGTGCCTGCCAGAATATTTGTAAAACAGATGGTCAAAAGCCCCAGACATTAATTTTTGCATTGGAAATATCCAGGTGGTAAATTTGTGGCTACTCTGCCACATTCTTTTCCAAGGATCATTTATTCAATGAAGGTGTTTATTTTTATTTTAAATTTTCTAACCTGGTATAATGGATTAATGATATATCATGTTGCATTACATTGCCTCCAATGTATTCTGCTATATTACAATGTGTCAAGATAGCTAATAACTTTCACAGTGTAAGTACTATGAGGCAATTTAAACACAATGTCAAAACCAGTGCACAGATTTAGTGTCCATTTCCTCTCAGGAGTCTCTGCTCCATCTGAGAGAGAGGTACCTTCAAACCTACAGGAGTGCACAAGAAGAATAAGCAGCAGTTATTTTTCTTCTTCCAACATTGAAGTATACCTGCAGTTTGACAGCCCCAGGTCTGTCATATGGAGAGAGGAGGATTCGATGGTGGTTGCTTATTTTCAAGAACGGCTGCTGTAATGTTCTGGTGCACTGCCACAGATTATGTTTGATTGGTAAAGACACCTATCACTCAGAATTGCTAAATTCAGTAACTTTCTTAGAGATTTTCCTTTTGTTTCAATATGCATGACTTTGTGCCGTGTAGTCTCTTTCTAAGTTTCCATTTTCAACAAATCTAAAACTTAAATTCAAACGCAGAAAAAAACTGTCTCTGCTAATGATGCATAGTAAAGGCTGTCTGGATTATATCTGGTGTAAATATCTCAGTTCCTTAAGTGCTCAATGATTTAACATTTTGGATATTGTACATTGTTCTGGGTCAAACTACAAATCTACTGGTTTTCTTGAAGGGGTTGAACATTAGTCAGGTTTAAGTATAGTTATATAACCATTCAATTTTTAAATATAGTTAAATAACCAGTTAAAATTGCTTTTAAAACTACTTAGGAATAGCTTTATATAAATAAAATTATTAACTAAAGGTAAAGACATAAGCCAATCTCTCCAAGGGAAGCTAATAAAAATGCATTTTTTCTTCTATGTAATATCCTTTTTCTTGTGTGTGATATATAGACAGCAGCTGTCCATACACACCATGAGATTGCTGTACTCAAAAGCCACACTTCCCTCAACATGCGTAAAGGAATCATTTTAGTCTCGAACCTAATGAAATAATAATCACTGGGACAACAGATATAATTGCTGCCAGCTATGACTGCACTACCCTGTTGGAGTGTATGATTCTATTTTGATTGTTCTTCCTCCTGCTTGGCAGATGGCAAATTGTCTTAATTATCTATTCACACTTTAACCTCAACCAATTGCCTTCTTGAAGGCCATCAAACAGAAAACATGTTCATCCAACTGCACATGATTATAAACTCTCTTTCTAATCATGCAGCAGTTTACCACTCAAAACAGCGTTTATGTTATTACTATAGCAACGGTAGTAGCTGCCCATAAGAGTATAGGCAATCTCTGGAGAACCCATGTCCTGCTACAGATCATGCTGACAAGAAAAACCAACCTTGCAAGCCTACACTGCTTTCCTCCATCCTACACATTGCAAAATATTTCAGCCTTGTCAACAGAAGGTGAGCTTTTCTCATTTTTTGTTTCTCCCCCCTTCCAGCCCCAAACAGCATTGCCTATAAGAACTTCTTCCCCATAGCATCAATATATGAGGAGCATAGGAAGTTCACAACTGAGTTACCATTTATTTCTCAGACACTGCATTACTTTCCACTTCCTGAAAGGGAAACTCTATGGTTCATTACTCAAAGCTTAACAAGTTCAGAAAATTAAACAATCTCCAAATCTGGTTCACTGTATTCAGCAAACAGCAGCACAACACAATACTAGTGCTTTCTTGGAAGTATTTCTTAATCCAAAGCGCATTTCAATAAATCACCATGCAAGCTTTCTATTTGTTTCCCACCACCACCTTTTTTTTACATTGAAAGAGTAGGCAGAAGGCAGTTTAACTGATACCGAACCATTATTTTAATGTCATGTGAGACTCACAGGCATACTATGCACTTGGAAATACAATCAAGCAAAAAATTAGCTGATTGGCATTGGTCAAAAATTCTCTGAGCTTTGATGTTATGCAAAACTACCAAGTCTCAGGACCAGCAGTACTTCAGTGTATTTACTAGGCTCTTTTAAAAATAATAATCCCATATGTTGCAATTCATCTTAATGCCACCAAACAATAAAAGTTTTACTGGGCTGAAAGAGAGATATTATGTGGAAACATTTTCACAAGCATGGAGACCTTTCTGCTAGGAGAGGTGGCAGCATGACTTAAACACTCACACACAAACCAAAATCAAACAAACAAACAATAGAAGAAAAAAAAAACACCCCAAAAAGCATGTTTCCCAAAAAGCTACAGACAATGGCCTCCTACCTAGAATCGGGAGACTTATGGCTGAAGGCAGTGCAGGTGACTCTCTTTGATGCAACTGCGATCTTAACTTTAAGACAATTGATTAGAAAATATGCAGTGAAAATTCATTTCATAGATGTTCAAAAGTTTTTCAGGGATGCGACAGATCTGACAGTTTTCCCAGTGAAGACTTCTTCAAATTCCTTTGTTTTCTGGTCACTTCCAGTGCAAGATGAAAACAAAGTCTGAAATCTCATAGCTGCTGTAAAACAGAGTTATCTTTTAGACAGCTCTATTTAAAATATTATCTTTTTTAATTTTTACTGTAACTAAGAAAGCTCATAGCAATGTTACGTTACTGTTATATGGAACTTCTGAACACACAAAACATAATAATTAAATGTGAACTACAGAAACTCTGTTGATTATTAAAAATACTTAGAGTACTAAAACTCAAAAAAGGAAATTTTGCATCTCAAAAATATAAGAATTACTTTCCCACAAGTTCAAAGATGAGTCATCTCACATGAGAAATGGAATGGAAAAGGAGCTTTAAAGTTATTCAAATGTTTGAATAGAACATAATTGTTCAAACATCTCCATAGCTATCTGACTAGATGTGTTACATATTTAACCTCCTGCCAGCACTTTTTTCTAGTCTTGATTTTTAGTACATGGCTTTCAGGCTATGTTGAGCCTCCTTTATTGTGAAAATTCCAGCTGAGCAAGAAATCCTTTGCCTGCTTCATGCTAATTTTTACAATTTCAGAAACTTGCATGTTTCACATTGAAACACATGAAAGGTCTTCTAAGGACATTTTGACAGAAAAATGTGTGATCCACTTTATTAAAGCTGGTATCTTTGGGATTACAGTACTATTTATCTTAGAGGAAGGAAGCTAGCTCAAGTCTACATCTACCCAGGTCATACCAGGGTCTTATCGCCAGGCTCCAACATCCTTTTTGAGTGCCATTGTATAACGTGATTGGTGTCTCTGTGTGGAGAACCCTAAGAACTGTTTTTCTTAATTGTGAAGAGCAAAGACTTGATTAAAAAGAAACAGATTTCTTTCCAGTTCTTCGTCTTGGTTTCCCTCACCTGGTTACAAAATCCCACCTGACTGAACTTGAAACCATCTTTTCTGTAGAAGAGAACTTTATTGAAGAACTTCCTCTCAGTCATGCTCTGAACATTTCCTTAGCGAGTTAAATGTAGCACAACATCGGTTACATTATCTACTGTTGTCACGTGAAAGGGAGGGACGGAAGGCCCTTCCTTATCTTTATAATTTACGTTGGCCTGCCAGAGCCCCCCTGTTTGAGGACTTTCCCTGAGACAGTTTCGCAAAGTAAAAAGAATAAGGTTTTATTAAAGCGACAGATACAACAGGTTCGGAATTGCCGTTGATAAATGCACTTGCTGCTACAAATGTTCTTTCTATGAGCTCAAACTAACAATTAAGCGCTTTCAATAATAATATATTTTCCCGGGTAACGTCCAACGTTTGTCGGAGGCGCAAGTCTTACCAAAGAGGCGTCCCTGTTTGGGGGAGGGGAGAAGGAGGCTCGCTCGTCAGCAATCTCCAGTGAACAGGTCGGCGGTTCAATTTTCTTCCCTTCCAAAAACTTTAGTGAGCTATCCGCTGTTTTATAGCTGCTGAAGGTGGGATGTGGAAGCGCGGCAGACATACTTCATTGGCCAGATTGCCATTTGCGCGGTTGTTGGGGGTATGCCCCCCTTATTTACATATCGTTATGCAGCAAAGGGCGTGATTTTTAATATGGCAAGCAGGGATAACGAGGCTGGGGGTACTATAGGTCAACAGTTAGTCTGTGAGCAGCAATTATTTTTTGGGATGCAACCCTTTGTGGTCAGGGGCGGACCGTGATACCCCCCTATCGCTCCCTCCTCCGCCGTGCAGCTGGAACAAGCTGTCTGGCCTTCACCAGCTAGTTCGTTACTCATGTTGCAAAAGGGTGATGTGCTTTGGCTGCCACGTACTGTTTTTCCTCTGTGCCCCCTTATCTTTCTCCTTGAATTCTCTCTTGTTCCCACAACTGCTAAAAAAAAGAAAAAAATAAAACAAATAAAAGGAGACAAAGAAGGCTGTAAGTTGAAATTTCTGAGTATTGAAATGTCTTTAATTATTTTTCTTCTTTTTCATTTCAGTTACTAGGTTGTTGCTGTATTTCATCTAATATGACTAAGATATCTCCAAGTTCATCTATTGACCTCCTACTAAGTGATATACAGGTCTTTCCTTATATAAATGGGAGGACAAATCTCACTAATCTGGTAAAATCACATGCTCCTTTACAAAACAGATTATTTTGCAGACATTCACATTCTACGTGGTTACCGCATAATGTATTTTAGGATTCAAGAACACTGTAGTCAGCCGGATTTCCATCATTACATTTAGTTCTTTTTTCTATATTCTGAGTAATTTAACCCCTCTCCCCTGCAAATATTTTACAATGTATGACACCATTGGCTCCCATGCATGTACTCTTAGCAACATGACAATAAGAAATAGTCCTGTGAATAATGCCTTTAGGAAGATAGTTCATTTTACTGCTCTGATACAGCTCAGATACCTCCTCTAATAGACCCCACTCAAGCATCGCTTTCTAAAATTTGGCACTGAAGTCAGTGTGTTTCTTCCTGGATTTCATATACTGACTTGCGTTTGCACATTTGACTGAAGCACAGTAATACTGAAATCAAATACACTGCAGAAAAGGTGACTAAAAGTAATTCCCAAAGTGCTACAGCAAGGCTTTAACAATGGCAAAGGAGAAACAATTCAGACTGAAGTTTGCTTGGTTACAAAAAAAAAAAAAAAAAAAAAAAAAAAAAAATTTGGTTTTTTAAAAAAAAAAAAAAAAAAAAAAAAAAAAAAGGCAGAAACAAGAAACCTTTGACATGACCTATCAGACTCCCTCTATTGCCAGCATTTTGGGCAAGATTCTGTATGGTGATATTCACTTTTGTTTGACGTTAATGAATAAAGACTACGATGTTCTCCCCACGACTCCTTCTGGTGTTTCCTCAGAATTCTACTCCCAGGCCAATACACTCCTGAACAAAGAAATTCTGCTTTTCCCTCCATCACCTCTTTCTGTGATGTGTCAGTGGGAGTTAGAGAGAGAGAGAGGGAGAGAAAAGATGCAACACAAAACAGAAAAATTACACAGCATGACCCAGCCATAAGTCCTTATCATTTTCCAGGTGACACAAGTAAGGTTAAGACAGACATGGATGCAGAAATAGGATGTTTTGATCAATTAGGTCACTCAGCATTTTCAAAATATTGTAGATACTCTTAAAAAGCAACAAAAGATATCTGCTTTAATTTAACAACATATTGCTTTGTATTAACTAATTTTCAACATTTAAAAAAAAAGGATTTTGACATTTCCCTTCTGAGGAGCATACTTCCCTATTTCATTACTCACTTGATAATCCAAGTGATCCTATAAGCCTTTCTTACAGGATCAAGCGCCTCTTCTCGTAACACAGCATGCACACTGTATCTGCAGCATTAGCCTGTTTTTCCAGAAAATCAGTTACTTATCAACCAGTTTCTGAGTATTTCAGTCCATTTTTTCCTCATATGTTCTCTGCTATGGACTCTTTTTCCTGTAATTTTCCCTTCATAATTTGGTCTCACTTATTTTAATAAGTTCACCCAAGTCTTAAACTATGTTCTCCTTCCTCTTCTTCCTCTCTGTCACATGTCCCCAGCATGAAATATCAAATAGCATACAGTAAAGAGTACGAAAGCTATTTTAGGCCCTCCAGCACAAAAGTGACCTTCTAGGCTCTATTATCCACACAAAAATTTTAATGACCTGTAATAGAAAGAGAAGTAGGAAGAAAAATTCAAACATGATGACTGAAATATTTTCTCTGTGGGACTGACAGATTCTGATGCAGTCCAGGGTTATTAAAAAAAAAAAAAAAAAAAAAGCCAAAATGCTGCAGAATACCCTAACTTTTTTTCCAGTCAGGAAAAAATAGCAAAGCAGATATGTTATACCAGCCCACTATATCTAGGCTACTTCCACCCAATCACAGGCCCTTGCTTCAGGGCCCTTTTTTTTATCTTAATTTCATAAGAGATCTGGAAACTAAAAGTAGTCTCACAGCCTACAAACACTGCACCTTCTGAGAGAAAAAATACATATATATAGCTCATTCACAAATGGAACCAGTGCCTCTGCTGCTAGTCCCATCCACAGTGCCAACACCCCCATCTCACCATGTATGCACTCATGGTGAGAGCTGTTGCTCGCTTTGCTACAGACAGCAGTTTGAGCAAAAAGAAGGTGCATTTTAGTGTAGTGCCCTTACAAAGCCCTAAGCAGTGTCTTGTATTGCTCCTCTATGCAATTTAACGCAAATGCCACCACGTTAACTGCCAGCTCAGTGGCTTGGAAGATGTTTTTGTTTTATTGTGTCTAATTTGTTTCTAGGTTTCCCAATACATGGGCAATAATATATATAAATAGTCAAGACAGCGACTGGAATACTGCCCAAACAGTTGCAGCTGTAATTAAACTAGTTAATATCACTATAAGGACCAGAATATAAACATTGTGACAAATCCTACTTTCTTTTTCTGGTGCTCTGAAACAAGGTAAGTGACCACAGCTCTTACTCTGATTAAGATTCAAGAATCTGCAATTCAAGAATAGAAGGAAAAAGCAGGCCATGGAGACTCTGTGGTTTTGGGGACAGGGAAATTAGTACACAGCCTTTCACCTGTAGGTCACTAGCTCAATACAGCCTAGCTCTATACAACTGAGAGCTCTTACTGCTGCGACAGCTGTCTGATGGCATATGGGTTGATGATCTCAGACTACTTCCTAGTGGACAGATGCATATATCCTTTAAAAAAATAAATTTTTATTGGCTCCCTTTTAATTGGCTCCCTTTGGGGCAGTTTCAGGCAGAAAGGCTGCAGACCTCAGAAGCACTGAGACTGAAGTATTTTCTAATGCCTAGAAGGGCTCAGTCCAGCTCAGGTAATAAAGTAAAATATTCAGGGAGGGAACTTGCACTGGTGCTGTCCGTGCTGTACCTCTTCTGTGGATAATTAAGGCCTTCATTCTCTAAAGCTGTTGGTCTGACATCTTCCACCAGCGCTAACATTCACTTGTTCTTTTTTATTTTTTAAAGAGGAAAGAAGTAAGAGGGGGAAAAACAGGAGAAAGAAACCTAATGCAGTGAAATGAACTACTATAGTGGTCATCTTATTTACAGACGGAAATGAATTGAACCCCAGATTGTCAGAATGCCTTGACAAAAAATATAAATTCCTGCTTTTTTTCCAAATTCCTGAGCACACTTAAGAACAATAGCACAGTAAGTTTTTACTTTCACCTTTAAGTACTTGTTCACCAAGCCATTTTTCCAAAGCCAGACTGGATACAGTTTCTAAATGAATTACATGAGACACAGAATAGCCATGGCTATTTATTTTATTACCTGAAATTATGTAATTGAAATGGAGAAGACTCTTCTCTGAATCAAGTAATTTCTTTCCCAGTAGTGATATTTCTTCAAGTTACTGAGATGGTAAAAGGGACGTATAATTAATCCACTGTCCCCTTATCAAGACCAATAAACATTGAGCAATAAAATATAATCTGATTGTGCCATTATCTCAAATGAATTTTTTATCATCTGTTAGCAACTAAATCATAAATTATTTTTTGAACAGCTTTTTAATGAGATGAAAGATAATCAGGACCTGCAATGAAGTACTGTAATATCCAATTTGAATTATCAGTCTGCTTTTTGTGAAAAAAAAATGAGACCTTTGTGTGCTATTTTGGATATGCACAAAATTTTGGGGCCCTCAGGAATTAATAATAAGGTGATCTGATCAGGGACATGCTCAAAGATACCCCAAATATTGCACCCCAGATTTCACCCACATCTTCACAAGGTCAGGAGCTGTCATTCCACCAATTGCTGTGGGTTTCAGATCAGGCCCGTATTAACATTAAACTGCAATCAGACATTCAACTCAGTGGTCAGTGTTTGTAATGAGCTGCACACAAGCAGTGAAGGTTAATCGCAAACTCGGTGGTTGTACATTTGCATAAATGTGGCATTCCAGTCTGCCACAAATGCCACCAGTCCTTCTTAGTGCAAAAACAACAGATTATATTCGCTTCATATCCTTTTGCCAGTCCATTTTCTCCACTTTGTGTTAAGCCTAAAGGTGAATATTGCTTCTTATAGTATCTATAACACTAAAGGTGCTGAATTAATAACAAAATAATACTACCACTATTATATCAATATTAACATAGGATACTACAGCCCTCATACATCTCATTTTCCAATCTTTCTTGGATTTTTCAACTTGTTTTCTATTTTTCACAGGCAGAAGACCTTAAAAAGTATCTCCTAGTCTCACCTTTCTTGAAAGAAATCACAGTGGTTTAATCAACCTGTAACTGGTACTAGAAATATGAGATAAAATTCAATGACAGAGAGAAATGTAACATTTCTCATTTATAAGGCAGTTCCTATTCACAGTGTTTTAAAGTCTAAAGGTATAGATCTTCATCTGGAACAAACCAGCATCATTCTGTTTATTTTGTTTAGGTATTTATCCAGTTCATTTCTGCTGTAAGTAGATAAATGCTGTTTTACCTAGTTGGACAAAGTCACACCTGATTTTCAGTTCACTTTCTCCATTCACAGGGCTGACTGATGACTGAAACACTTATGAGGACTTTTGAACACCAGAACTGTGTGCAACCCCTCCAGTAAGACTATTGCTTGCAGGTGCTGGGCTTAGAAATCACATTTACACACACTGATCCCAAGCACTTTCATAATAAATTAATAGCATGGGGAAACAATAGTTGGTTAGGAATAAATGGCTTTTGTAAGTGATTATGCTCCAAAATAAACAGCAATATTTGATAATTGTAACAGCCATTTATTACAAGTATACCTTTGAACACCACAAGCATTACTCTTCCTAACAGACAGGATTAATAATTCTTAGCACTTGCACAATGCTTGTCATGTTCAAAGCACTCTACAAGCATTACATAATTAATCCTCACCACTGCTCAGATCGGTTGTGAAGTGCCATTGGAGCTCAGTGACCACAGATACTTCAGGCTGCCCTGAAACTAATAGCAAATGATATTACCTAAATGCAACATCTCCTTCCAAATAATTGCAAAAGCAGAAATTAAAAAAGAAGAAAAACAATTCTGTCAAGAAACATCTGAGAGAAACTCTTTCCTCTTTCATATCCTTTTGTAACATCTAGTCTTAGCCCTTTCAAAGTGAAACAATTTAGGGGAATTGCCTCCAACCAAACTTAAATGATTCTTTTTCACAATACACATATTACTCTAGCCAAGATGAGCATGCAAATGGAGAGCACTTTTAAAAACTGTTTCAGCTCAGAAAACCATTAACTGACAATTTTCTATCCATTTCAGAGATATAAATCAAGTCAGAGAGAAATAATTGCAGCTAATAGAAACTTGGTGACTACTACCAATGAATAGACAACACTTCAAAAACTACAAAAAACTTTCTCCTTAGGATGAATTAGCATCCTGTTCAGCTTTCATTACTGCTGATCACATTGATGCTAAGCATCTTGCTTAATAGTACTGATATATAAGGCTTAATAAACAGCCATCAACCTCATTTATCAAAATAGCTCTTTAATTAGAGTGGATCTTTAGTTTAAAGCCTTAAAATGAGATGTAACATCCATTACTTTAATACACTGTAAAATATTTTCTTATGTCTACTACAATACACCTTTTTAGCTGAACCATGGTATCATGGCATGAAAATGAAATTGGCTGCAAGAATATTTGTAATTTGATTGAACTGCACACTTTGCTCATCTTTTGCAGTGCATGAAATCAGCTAGAAGTTATTTAAAATATTCTGTGTTTGTCTGCTTGTTTTCACTCTATGTGTTTGTTCAAATTTCTAGTTTTTAACAGCTTCAGTATTTGAACATTAAGAAGTTATTCAGTGTGATTACTCATTGCATCAAATCCAATGATTTGTTGCATTTCTTGACATTATATTACAGTATAATGTATACAGCATACCATATAGCACTCTATTAGTTCTCATTTAGTCAGAGGTGACAGGTTTCTGTCCACATGAATTTGATGATCTCAAGCAAGACAAATACTTCAAGAACAAGCATTTAGTTGCCATTGGAAAGGAGGAGTCAGGCAGACAGAACAACTCTCTGGCTGTGTTCATCTATGTATATCTCTTCCATTTAAATTCCCAAATACACATTAGGAGGAAACAGATATCTACTTAGCAAAAATCTCAAACAGGTCTAATAAATATTACAAGATTCTTTAGCCTCCTTTTTGTTATACACATACTATATGTGATCATAATTATAACAATGCAAAACCCCAAGCAGGGATACGTAGCGAACCACTTTGCTGTAACAGGTTCTTTCTAGCTGTCATAACTTGGTTGCTCCCTTTTAATAGGCCCAAATAAAATATAAAATACATACAACATAGATATAAAATACTAATTGATTCATCTTMTGATTCACTCTGTGAAACTTTTGACAGCTAAGTCAGAGACTGTAGCAATAAACTTGCTGTAGAACCAATTTAGAATAGGAAGAAACACACTGCCAAATGTACAATACACATCATTTACATTTACTCCACAGCCACTGTCTCGCTTTCATTTCTTTTCTGACACTTCAGGATGTCAGCACTGAGTAAAACTATGAGATGTTACAGGAGATTCATTACTACGTGGCATTTGGACCAGAAATAATTCACTTTTTCTATTAAGAATTTTGCATGTTCAGAAACTCTACAAGGTTATATAAAGGCAAACTACGAACACTGATACATCATGTATGTTTCTCACAATAAGCTGCTGGAGGACAGAGCAAGAAAATCGCTACATAGAATATATAAGCTTTATAACTCAGCATTACTGAGGATATTTTAAAGATGAATGGCATGTGGGGTTATTTTGTTACAAAATCTTGTACTTTCATACATATCTCTTCAAAGTTCTTTACAAGTCATTTCTGTCCCTTCCCCAGATCCTCTTATAAGCCATAAATTTCAATGACAGCTTGAAAACATACCTTTGGAGATGGGTGGGTAAGAAGATAACAACTATGTGGCCTCATGACACCTAATTGCAGACATCATAATTTTCTGCTGAAAATACAGTTTTCCATCACTTATTTTGTACTCAAACTATCAGTAGTATTGTCACAACCAGTGAATTAGTTGGGTGAACATTAAAAAGATGTGATGACAAAGTTTGAAGCACTGCCTTAGCAAGTTTGGCTTGAGTGAAATAACTGAGATATGCCAAGGAAAAGATAAAAAGAGGGACCAAAGGATACAAAATTTAATTTAGAGGTGATAACAGCTTAGTACCAGGCACAAAAAACATCAGGTTATGTGATTAAATGCCAGCTTTAACTGGTTCCGCACAAATAGGACCTGCATTCTGTTGGCTCAGAAGGTATTTTCTCAAACATGGATCATTGAACCAGCAGACCATAATGCCTTCTTTAAAAGCCTTTTATGATCTATTTATATAGCTTTAGAGCAATTACAGACAAGTTGTGCCAACATGGCTATTCTCTGTGCACATTATATTCTAATGCAACACAAAATGATGCAGGTCAATGAAAAGATATAAACACTGCCTGTACACAGTATCATGTTTCCACAGTTTAATCTTTTTTTTCTTGTTTTTCATTAATATTTTTCTATGTGAATGATAAAAATTGACTACAAACAGCAAGGGAGAAGAAAAAGAAATAACACATCCCTGGTAAATTATGATCTCAGTTTAACATCCCCGCCTCTCTTTTTTTTCCCCTGCAAGAATAATAAGCTCCTCAAAATCAGGAGTTCAGAAGGGAAATTTGCAAATCCTTTTTCATGCAGAGAACTCTTGTTCACTAGAATACATACTCTGATGAGCATGATTTCCAAAATTATTTTAATAAAAGAGCTAAAATGACTGTCATTTATTTATTTTCATTTCTTAAAGTTGCCCAGCATTCAAGAGTCCCACCAATTAATAGCTTGACAATGTACAAAATTGGCTTGTTTGTCCCCCAGTGAGCGCACCCTGAGATCATTGGAGGCAATCACACAACCAGAAGTCTTGCGCTTCCTTCAATGTTTTGTTCAAATGATGGGTACCACAGATGCTTAGGCTCACCTTGGTTCATAGAGAAAAAGGAAAAGGACTAAGAAGCCCCCAGTCATGGTATATCATGTGTATAGATTAACAGTAAATAGTGAGTAATAAAAATCTCCTTACTCTGACAGAGAAGAACAGAGCAATATTCTGCATTTTGGAGTTTTATCAAGAAAAATTCCAAATAGAGTAAAACACAGTTTTCTAACATTAAGGGCAGTTAAGCACTAGACAAAAAAAGAGTAACTGGTTAGTTTTCCATTTTTGAAATATTTGGATTGAAACTGCCTAAACAGAAGACACGTATTAGCAAAATACAACTGACTGGCCAATATACAATATTCTCTGACCTATGTTATATAAGGGTCAAGCCTACACAACTGAATAATCATTTTTTGCCTGAAAAATCTACAAGTCCATTAACACATACATGGTTGTAAATGATAAGAGAATCCAAAACACTTTGCTTAAATAATCAAAAACATGGCAAAAAAAACCCATAATTTAAAGTGGCTGATTGTAGAAAAAGAAAAATAAACCTTCTCTTTGCCCAGAGTTTAGAACACATTTTAATTATATAAGGGACAAATGAGTCTAGCAGAGTTGCTCTAATGGAAAGGAAGAGTATAGTGAACAAGCTAAACAGCTTTTAGCTAAGACATATCTACTAAGGGAATATAAAAACCTGAAGAAAGAATGAGAGACCAGGATAAAATAAACCACTTTATTCCTCTTAATCATAGAGGCAGATAAACTTTTCTGGAGCACCTTTTACAAATATCATTAAATATCTGTTCAAAGTTCTTATCTGAAGACCTCCTCATTCAATAATCAGTATTTCCATACATAGAAAATACTCCCCAGTAAATGTTGAAAAAAAGATGATTTTTCTTTTCTCAGTTGAAAGCAAAGATTTATTTTCAGAAAACCTAAGATAAAGTTTTGTCTTTAAGAGGTTGGGGTTTTTTTGATTTGTTTTCTATGGTTATAAACTCCTAACAATTAGGGAAACAGCTAGTATTTGTTAGTCCAAAAAATACTTGGAGTTTATTAGCTAGAATACCAAAGAATCTATCTGAAAATATTAAAATCTGAAAATTCTAGGAAGAAAAAAGTATATAGTTAGGTATAAAGAAAGTATGTGTCAACCAGTGTGTCAGGCTGACATTTTTACCATCTTCCTTTCTCATTTTTGTCCAAGGCCTGCATTCTGCAATTCATCTGTGTTTTCGGCTTTCTTTGGGAGATGGTAGCTCTTCTAATACAGTATTTATAATCAGTGAGTGATTATAAGGGTGAGTGTCACAGCAGAGGCAGCATTTAATCAGTAGTCTAGGAAGACTATCTGAGCAGTTCTCAGTCTGGCAAAGAAAAGTCTAGATTTTTAAAAAATAAAATTGATTTAACTTGGAAATATCTGATCAATACTTTCTTACAAGATAGATTAAAAGTATTTAATACCTCATAATTCTGTAATTTGACCAAGGCTCTTCAGTTCTGCTTTATTTCAAGGATTGTTGTCCAGGATTTTTTTTTTTTTTTTTGATGAAAATGTCAGTTTCACAAAAGAGAAATATTTCATGAAAATGTGCTGATTTGGATGAGCTTTCAAAGAAACACTTTCACAATTTCATTGGCCCCTCTTTTAGTTTCATAAACTCAAGAAGTCTACTCATCCAGGGTATAGGGCTTTGTTATTAAAAAGAAAAAAAAAAAAGGAAAAAGCCCACCTTTTAGTAAAGATTCAAAACTGTCATGGCCTGCGGATCTGAAACATCCTCTCTGTGCAAGCTGTTTGGGAACAAAGAACACCAGGTTTTGCAAGGTCCATGGATCTGGGCAAACTGGCGCAAAGGATCTCCCCCAAATCACTCACTATAACCCCAAAAGTACTTCAGAACTGCAGAAGGGAGCCTGCAAATCCCAAGACCTTTTAGGCCTTTTAGTATAGGTAGCAACAACGAGTTCAGAGGCTTTTGGGATCATGACCAAGCCAGCACCCTCAGCACTTGGAAAAACAATCTTTACAAAACAAAACCATTTTCATTATCTCAAAGTTATTTCTTCCCTAACAAAAGTTGTATCCATTCTGTCTTTTCATTACAGCTGGTACAAAATATTTTTCACAATCCTCCCAAAAGAAGTTTTACCTTTCCATTTCAGCTCTGGTCTTAGGCAAACACTACCATTTCTCTTTGGGCAAATACTCTCCTAATCTAGTCTAATGTACTACTTCTCCAGCAAAAACACAGTCAAAATAAGCAAACACTGACAACAAATTTATTACTTTAAAATGTCAGTATTTTACATATATTTATGTATTTTTTAACATTTGTCTTAATTCACTATTTTCAGTTCCCTAATCCTAGTAATGGAGCTGGCAAAGTAGTATAGCATTTAAACCTTTTTTTTTTTTTTTTTTTAACAGATGTTTAATAAATTACGGAAAGTTTTCCATCTCATAGCACACAGCTTAGAACTGATCCTGAGATATCCCCAGAGTCTGGTTCTAAGAAACAGATCATATACTTTTTTATTATGAATTTCTACTAAATTATTTGTGCTTCTTCTTTGAATACATATTTTTTCATTTCTTCCAAGGCTCTTTAGAATGTCTAAATTTTTCTCAGGTGTTCAAATCTTACTGTTTTTTCCTATTACAGTAGATTAAAGACTTATGACCTTTGATTCTTAAATACATTATTCTGTGTAGGACTCTACTCTTCATTGCTACAATTCCTACTTAACACTACATCGTGACAGATTTTCAACCATATTCTACAATAAATGGCTGAAAAGAGACTTACTTAGGTCAGATAGTACTGGAATGTAAGCTGTCATCATTTGGGGACAGATATTGATTTTCTTATTGAATTTCTTTTGATACTTTTTCTCCCAATTATATCTTCCCCTTTCACCGATTAACTGGAAAATTTCCTCAACATTATTAAAGTCAGAGATTTCAGACAACTTTTGTACACAGCAAACGCAATGAGAATTAGAGGAACAGAACCATTAGAAGGAAATTAAAAGTCCTGTAATAAGAGATAGAGCCTATTTTACTCTCTTGTTTTCAACAGAACAAGAGTTTTGAGTTACTCTTTCATGGTTCTCATATTGCAACCATATTTCCTTAAAATGCAATACTCTTCTGATGATAAGCTAGCACATCTATCCTTTTAATTATATCACCTAAATATGATCATCTGTCACCATAAATATTATTTTTCATTTGGCTCTGGTTTTGAGTAGCCAGTACGTCCTACTTTCCTTGCTATAGAAGTCCACTGAATACTGTAACCCAAACATTTTATAGATTAAATTTCAAAGGGTTATCTTTTAGGGCGGTGAAATGTACATTTTCAGTCTTTTATTGTAATATTCAACCTATTTTTCTGCCTCAGATCACTTTCAACTCAAAAATAGTCAAGACATGACAGGGAAGCAAGTCTCATGAACAACAATGTATGTACCACATTTTAGAAATTACCTATATAGAAGACTAAAAGACTGGAACCTCACAAGTTACTAAATCAAGGCTATAAGATATGTTTTTGAAGTCAAGTTTAATGTCTTCATTAGAATATATAAAATACTCAAATACTTGTTTAACACCTGGTTTGTGTGCAAACACACCATAAAATTCTGTGAGCTTACTCAAGGTATTTAATACTCTCTGGAATCACTGCAGGGCTCATGAAAATACAGGGCTCATGAAAATACAGGGCTCATTCACAAGTTGCAGGGTGTAGAGCTATCAGTCACAGCCCATGGTCCTCTGCATAGGTCTACAAATGCAATTCTGTCCTCATTTTCACTACCCTTTCCTGTCAAGAATAATGCATTCCATTTTCAGAGGAGTTGGCTCTTTTCCCAAGTTTCTACTTTCAGATCTTGTAAGGAATTTCTTGTAGGAAATAAGGTTTGGACACTAGATAATCTTTCCTTTCCAGTTCTATAAGTCCTCTGGCAACTTACACTGAAACTTTTCCTTGAAGAACTGAACTATTCACTGATCTGAGCTTAAGTTGAGGAGAGTAAGTGATAGCACAGATACTGCTTCTTTGCAATAAATCAGCAATGCTTGCACATGACTCACCTTGCAAGATGGTACAAGAATCACCAGCTGAGCTGTATTTTTGGCTCTACCAACTAAGTAAGTCTGCTGACCTCAGACTAATAACACAGATGAGGTACGTTTTATTGTACTGCTATTGTTTCAAAGAATTCTTACTATAAATTAGAAACTCTAGTACTATTCCCACTTTAAAATATCACTGAAGTAAAAGGATCTGGACAAATTCCAGAGTGCTAGCAATATTTTGCTCATTTGAGTTTAGTTTTAATTTCACTCAGAACATTCCGCTTCCCCATTCATTAGAAGTTAATTCAGTGGCAGCAATTAAACTTCTGTCCCAATTTGAAAAAATTTACCTGTGTGCTTCAACATTTATGTTTAAAAAAGAGATCACTTTAATATGTAATTGCAACACAGCACTGCAAATTAAATTATTGGGTTTTTTTCCTTCCTGTGATTCAGTTAACTAAAGATATTTTGAAATTCAGGGGAAACAATAAACAAGCAAATAACCTCCAGCCCCCTCCTCCCAGACAGAATGAAGCCTAAGGTATGGCGTACATAAATATGAACAGCTTGGAACTGGAAGTGATTGTTGCTCCTGCTCAGCTTCTGAAATATTTATATTCTCAGTTCTATGCATCAATAAACCCCATAAAACTTCAGCAATACCTGAAGTCATAATGGAAATTGTTTTGAAAGGATTATTTTAAGTGGAAATTTGCAAAGACAAATCACCCAAGGTACAATAAGTGCAGGCCAAACACAAATTAAGTTTACTTAACATCAGATCAACAGTGCTTGTAGAGGAACTAAATATAGTATAAAAACTGTACCTTCATTTTCTAATGGATGCTTTCTTCTTAACAGATGACAAAGCCAAACAAAATGACACTGTTTTGTCCCTACTGGCCTAGTTGCACTGTCTGCTCCAACTTATTTCATTCTTTAAGAGTATACACTCACACTTCCAGAAATCTCTGCTTTTCTGAATTCTTAATTTGCTTTGTCCTTTTTACTGTCCTAGATTATTGCTTTTTCTTTCCTACCTAATACCATTGGACAATAAAAATTACTGATAGCTGACATGAAAAAGGGTTGCCAAGATGTGATACGACTTTCTTTGGGCACATGTCTTTCTCCTTTACATTTCTCCAGAAGATGATTACTCAAATGGGAACGTGAGCAACACAGATTCCTCATTCAGAACATAAAATATAAATTACAACTTATTTTAGCCACCTTTAGAAGAAAGTGAGCATATCTAGTCAGTGTCTTCAAAACTTTACTCATCATCTTTTTCCGAGTTTCTGATCCATATTGCCTTGTGTGTATATCCCATTTACCTGTCTAATCATTTTTAAAAATATTTTGCCAAAAGTTATGTTATTATTTTAAAAAATTGCATTTGTAGAAAATGTGACATCCAGAAAGTGAATTACAGTTCTATTTAAATGGTACTTTTTTCTTTAATTTGAGAATATTAGTAAAAATGGAAGATTAAAACTAGTTATATACAATAATAGTTCTCATATTTTCAGTATCTCTACTGATTAACTATACACATAGAAATCTGGATAGAGACAAAAAAGGTAAAGTAGTAAACTGCTTAGGAAAATTTAGAAAATGATACTTTATTAAATATTTACATATAGATTTTAAATCACTGATTGATCCATAGAAGGGGAAATGAATGAAGTTGATATGAGGGCTGCAGTCGAGTCATATCTCATGATTTATTAACAAGACAGTTAAGAAGCAGGTTTGTTAACCTATCTGTCACTGGAGGTCTGAATTTAGACTGCCTACGGGATGATTAATATTTGTGCCCAAGATTTAAAAACAAGGGTTTTCAGTGAAAAGTAGTCAATTTGCTGACCAATGGGAACTTTTTCAAGGGACAAAAGAATAGTTCCCCATACATGAATGGGGAGGCAAAGAGGAAACAGTCAAACAAAGACAACCGGTTTAGAGTATGGAATAAATAATTTTGTTTTAGTTTAAAATGTATATTCTTTTAGTTTCTTGCAATTAATTCATTGCTCATTTTTCAATATTACTTGCAGTTTATCACTTATATTAGCAACATATTGCACTTTTCTATAAAAAATACTAAGGGCAAATACAGATATATGAGTATTTCTCTCAATTGATAATAGTTTATGAAGAATTATTTTGGTCATAATTCTAACTTCATGAATTTTCCTCTTTCCCAGCTTGACAAGAATTAAAAAAACCCTATCAAACAAAACAAAACTCTAATTTTTTAGTCTATTCTACCCTGAATTTCATATTGAATTTCACTTGACCCACTTTCTCTAGGATACAAGTTTAAAAGGTCAGATTCCGCATGTATTTCTCCATTCCTCTAAGAATCTCTCTTTCAACAGCCTTCTTCACTTAAAAAAGCCACTTGTCAAAACAGTGGATGAGTTTGCCTTTAAGGCGGAAGGCAAACATATTGAAGACCTCCAGGACCGATTTTGTATATGTACACTTGAAAGTTCCTAAAATTGAAATATTATTGGCACAGCTATATTGTTCCAATTCTTTATTCATTATATTATTATTGCTGAAGGAAAAATGTTTTTCCCAAAGATCATGTGATGCCAAGAGCTACCATTAACCAGACAAAGATAGGCAGATCCTGCATGCAACACACTGAGCCAGCTGACCCAAAGTAGCTGAATTCCCATCCTGAGTTCAGTTCCAGTTTAATTAAATTTAATTTTGATTAAATTTGATATATTTTATATGCTTTTCTCAAAACTAAAATAGCTCGCATACCTGCACCAGCTTTAACAGTGTTTTCATGGAAAATGGAGAGAAGGCAAGAAGGAAACTTGGAGATAGGGTGATATTCTTTCTTAAGAATACATCTGAACTGCAGGTTTAATTATGGCTCAGACATGGAATAAGACCTAATTGCTTAAATTGACCACCTAGGAAATTGCCTAGTCTGGGTCGTAAGTTTAAATACTTCTAGTAACAGAGAATGCAAGCTACAACTAGGCTCCATTTTAACTCTTACAGAGTTACCTTAGTTTACAGTGGAAAAACAGTCACCTGAAGACTGATAACTCTCCAGTGCTCTCCCAAAGTTTTCTCCTGTGTAAAGATTCATTCTCTTAAAAGTTGCATAAACGTTGGGGATAGACTCCTGAGGGCTCTAACACAAAGAATTTGGGGAGATGCTTTCAGAATCACATTGCAGGAGCAAAGAGGACTCTAACATAGTGAGAACCGACAATGGAAATATTCAAAATTTGACTACAATAACTCAGTCACCCATGTTAATGATGTTAATTGGACTCCTGCACTGTAAGGTGACAACAAGACCGCTGGTTTGATGTGTGAAACCAATGTTTGAGATCCCATTTTGCTCAGCTTACTCAACTGAAATTCAAAAATTGTTCCCAGTTTTGCAAAGGAGAGACTTCCACTGGATGTCCTCATGGTGGATGAGACAGACAACAGGGTACATTGTTCCCAAACTGAAGACTTCAGGTTTCAAGAGAGAGTGGAAATTATCACCAGTTCCAATTTATGATTAAAGTGCTTGAAACATTAGTTTCTCATTCCAAGTGCAGAAAAAAGCCTCAAAAACTGCTATGCAATGAAATTTTCCCTCTCATCTAACTAATATCTAGCACTTTCACAGCTTCTGCTTAAGCATAGCCACACAAGAACAGTTAAAACTCCTCAAACAATGCTAAATTGAAGACAATGACCTGTGTTTTGTCAGTGCTTGGACAAGGCTGGAGGTAATCAGAGGTGTCCAGGATTCGGAGGCATGTTACTCATTTTTGATAAGGTCACCCATAATTTCTTCACCTGCAGCACAGGTTTATCACAACATATTCTATGTAAGGGCTACCCATGAAAAAAACTCAGTGTTAGCTTTCACATACAGTTCCAAACAGAAGAAATAAGCCACATAGCCTTAAGGGAAATGTTGTTATCTTTAGGATCTGAAAGTCTTTGTAATAGTGTGATTAGAACTCCCCTTCAAGTGAAGCAAAGGGATGTTGGTATTTCCATGAACTCTGGAAACTTCTCCAAAAAGCCGGAGTTTGTCAGTTTTTCCAGAAGAGTACAAGACCTGTTCACTCAAAAGCCTTTTGATTATTATAACCAGTCTTTTGTTATTATTATTGTTTACTCTATGACAAGGAAATGGGATGCAGTATGAATTTCTAAACAAATAAATGTAAAACAAAAAAAAGATACTTGAGATAATATGCAGAGCAATTCATTTTGATTACTCCAAATAGCATGTTAATGACATATCTTATTTACTTGACTGGGACATATGGCATTTTCTGAGCTGAAGATTCTTCAAACAGAAACGAGCATTTTTTAGCATGTATTTTCTAGCACTGTTTAAAGCTTCAGACTGCTTCTCTGCAACAATTTGATTGCCAAATAAAAAATATAGTCAATACACTGCATTTTTATGATTTTTAAATAAATCCAAAGATAAGGAGATTTTCAGAACTCAATCACCAGGTGGAAATCCAGAATATATTCAGTTAAGGTGAACAATATGTGAGATCTAATTCTTAAATTTGGTTCCAAAAAGCTCCTTCACTTTAATGGGACAAGATGAGCATGTTGTGCATTAATACAGTCACTCATCTCCTGGTCAATTCAAAATCTTTGAATCTCAAAAAAAAAAAAATGATTCAACGCAAAGCGCACATTCACACTGACAATTTTATCTGACAGCTTCTGTATAAGGGGTCAAGCATGCCTGGGCAATACTTCTCTATGTCTAAGCTCTCCATCTTCACTTTCTCTAGAGGGAAATCTGTTCTTCCACACTCTCTCCCTTGATTTTCAAACAGTCTTTGTTAATTTTGTTCCCCAAAATAACCAGGCGGTCACTCCACAAAATACCCAGATTATAGTGGTGTAAGTAACCCACATTCTTCTAATATCTTTTCCATTGAAAGTAAAGAGACTTCTACAATGGGTAAAAGTTGTTTGTGGTCACCTTGCTTGATCAGCTCATTGCACTTCTATGAATGCCCAGACAACATTCTCACTAGTTAGGGTTTTTCTCAGTGTGATTTTGTTCAGCATTGAATTTATTTCTCTAATTCACACAAGAAAACAAATATCAGAAGAAAAGTCGGTAATTTGTGATTCTAGCCAAATAGACCGCTTGGATGAAACAGTACATCTTATGTTATGAGCTGTCTGCTCCACAGGGCTTGTCAGTCTTCTAGACTGCTTTGCTGCCTAGCCTACATGCTTATTTGTTAATATAAACCATCTATCTGAGGCCTTCTCAAACATAACCTAGATTTCATTGTATTCTGGCAGCCAAGTCCAGAAAATAAAAAAAAATTCACAGGTATATGATACTTGATTTCTTTTTTCCCCCAACTCTGATGAAGTTCTTCCTGAAAAAGATAACTTAAGTGCAGGCTTAATYTGAGATTTTTCAAACAATATGAACTGTTAGGTATCAAAAATTACTTATTAAATTCCAGTATATGGATTAAGATGGCTAAAAATTGCACTTTGACTTTTACTTACATTAAAACTTGAGTTCAGGAGCATGAAACAAAGCATTTCACTAACAATTATCTTCAGCCTTCTCCAACAGAAAATGAGTGATTTAAGACCTACCAGTCCTTGCTCATAAATGTAAAGAGATAAAGGGCATACACAATTTTATATTTCTTTGCCAGACACCTCTGACATCACAAATCCTGGTTATTTGACTGTTCAGTTCTACAGAGGGCATTATAAAATGTGCAGACAACTCACTATAAAATAGGTTTTATCAATTTTTTTTTAATCAAAGAGAGAGAGAGATTTCTCAAAAGTGTAAAACAGTTTCTTAACCTTAGAAGATATCACATCCAGATCAGAGGCTGTCAGACATACTGTCTGAAAAGGGTAAGAATCCTGCATATATAGCCTAGATATTTCATAAACACCTACTCTTGACATTTTATTCCTTCCTCAGTGTTTAGGCACTGCAACATTTATAGTCAAAGTATCATGATGAGAAAGCAGAGAGGGGAAAGTCTGTTAAAGCCCTTTCACCCTCCACTGTGGTTAGTATGTTGAACAGGTACCAAACAGTAAAATGAAACTTTCATGTTTGAGAATGAATACATGCACTCATGCATGTTTCTTACCAAAAACCCTCAAAAATTGGAAGCTGATCATCAGAATCTTTCTGTATTAATGTGGAAAAGCCTGAATGTGGGCTCAGCAGAAGAACAGATACCAAACAGTAAAATAAATCTGACTGAAAGAACATGAAATTCTAACTGAGTCAGTCATCAAATTACTAGAAAACAGATGTATATTTTTGAATTGTCTTGAGAGCTCCACAAATCTGAAAATATATGTTTACAAAATACACTGTGAACCATTATGAGACATTTTATTCTATAGACCACAGTGTTATTTGCTCAGGATGAGGCAAAGCCTGTATGAAACCAAAACCAAATAAATAAATATAAACTAGAGTTGCATGTGGAGAAAGGTTAACCAAGGCTGCCTTCTTCTGAAACCAATTCACATGAAATATTAAATCCAGCAAAAGCAAAATGCTGCATTTTGCTGCTGAGCTAAGTATCCTTCTTTGAAATTCAATAGAACATTTAATCTTTGGTCCATCAAGAAGGAATAAAACTTCCTTCTGTTTTCATAAGTTGAGAAATATTTGCTTTTCTTGGAAATACTTACATGCCAACTGGTGATGTTAACAGAACAGAAGGGGAGTGCAATATAGTTCCAGGGAGTGGAATTCCATAGGTGTTCTTTGCTTTTGCTTTTTAATTTTTTTCAGAAAGCAAAGAAAAACAAGTAGGAAAATATATTAAAATCCTTAAATTGTGGGTAATATCAGAACTTTTTATATATAATCCTATAAATGTATTTATATATTTCATTTATATATTTATATTATATATAGAGAGATGTATAGATATATAAATTCTATTGTTTTGAATCAGGGTTCCAGAAAACTGAATGTACAATAAGTCAATTTTTGTATTTTTACAGTTCTAGACATCTGCAAGACAGTCTCCAGAACAGTTCTAGGTGACAACATAACATTTGACCACAGAGGCACCTGTTCACTTACTTTTTCTGCTCAGCATTCCCAAATTTCCTCTAGATGATAGCCTCATCTGTAATGCAAGCCCCCAGAAAGTAGTATCTCACGCACAGAATGTAAAATTATTTTTTTTATAACACAACCTTCCACGCTCACTTGCCAGAGATACATGAGCCAAACAACTAATGGGTGGACTGCTGGCCACCTGAATCTGGTGCAGGCAGTCCCAGAGACTGGGCTGCTCCACAATCTCTTCCCCCTTTTCCCTTCTCCCTAAAACAGAAGATGTCTTGGCTGCATCACAGCACTGCATTCAGGCACCAGTCGTCACCTGATCCCATACTTGGGCTCTTCCACATTAAGACACAGATAAGACTGAGGACCAATTTCCATTTTCTTGGGAGTTTTTGGTAAGAAACACACATGCATGCATATATTCATTCTCAGACATAAAAATTTCATTTTGCATTTCTCTGTCCATGAGTTTTCAGCATTTAAATACTTCTGGAATGTTTGTTATGTCCCTGTGATTGACTACAAATAGTATAATAGGTGTTCCCTGGCTCTCACGCTTAAAAAGGTCAGCTAAATAAAACCAGATAAGCTTATATAACATTTGTAGACTGCTATTAAAAAAAAAATGGCAGAGGAGCAGTAGCAGTACTGAAAATAGGTCAAGCTATTCAAAGGACTGATATAATAAAGAATCAGCAAATTTTGCCTTTTGCTGCCTGTGCTCAAAATAAAGTGTATTTGTTTTTCAGCTTACAAATCCAGTCTACAAAATAATTCAAATGCTAGAAAAAATATTTACTTAAAGAAACAGAAAAAAATCTTCTCACAAAATCGGCAGTCAAGTTCAGTTGAACTGTGAAAAATAACAGTTATAAAGTTTTAAGATATTTGTCTTTAAAACTGTATTTCTCTTCCAAATAACATGGAGCCTAACCTGCCAAAATTAAAGGTTTGTCAGATGTTAGTTCACTTGCTGTAATACAAGAAAAGGTCAGAAAACAAACTGAAAAAAGAGTCTAGACAGCTTTAACCTAAAGGCTTTACTGTATTCCAAGAGACAGGGTTATCAGTCATATTACTTTCCCATAAAATAGAAAGAACTAATAAACAGAAAAAAAATCATAAGAGCTAACATTCAAGAATATGACAACAAGAGGCTAGTATTCTGATTTTGTAAGCAGTTTTAAATCATCTGAAACAAAACAGCACTCACCTTACTTGGAAAGTCATATAGTATTTTCACCTCCTAAAATAGTCAGCTATCACTTAACTCATGGTGCATTTCTGAATTATGTGAAAACACAGAAATGAGATGGGGCAAAACAAAAAACAAACCTTCAAAATTTGTATATACAAAAAAAACATACAGATGATAATCCTGAGAGCCTACTTCAAGTAATTTCCCACTTATAATTATCCACATGTGATTTGTTGAATTAAATTAATCATTGCTTTATTCATATTCATGGTACTTCCATAAAGTGAAATGTGGATAGAAAAAAAAATCAGATGTTTTCCATAATAACAATAAAAGAATATCATCTATGATGGAAATTCCACACCTTTTTTTCTTGAAAGAATGGGCAAATACTATTGCTAGTAGCAATATTATTACAAGTAGTAATATTATTTTATTTTCCGCCATAAAGTTGTAAGAACATTAAGAGTAATAAAAAACCTGAAAAACAATACATAAAAGACTTTGTTTACTGCACAACAAGCTTGGAAAAAGAGCATTCGCTGGTATAGAAACTTGTGATAAATTCTTGACCAGTTTCATGCTCAGTCAAACTAGATGCYATTAAGCATCCTCAAGAAATAAGGTAAACTCTACTGCAGAAGTAATTGCATACTACATTATTCCAAAGAGTGGAGCTGAAAGCTGAAGCAGGACTGACATGACATTCCTCCGAATCGACATAAACAGGCAGGGGTAGGGAAAAAGCAAAGGCGGGGGGGGCACCAAAACTCCTGAGTAATAGCTTTCCCCCAGCACACACACAGAYGCACTCCTCTCTTCATTCACCAGCAAGTCACTTGCAGAAAATTCTGTTTCATTGAAACTTTGATCATTTTGACAAGTAAAAAGTGTTTTGATTCTAAAACTGACTATGAAATAATTTCACTTTTGACATAAAAAACTTGAAATCCCTGGCAAGTCATCTTAATTCTTTCCAGAAACTTTATTTTTAGAAAAATTGCTCTTCCTAAACTTCAAGCTCCTTATAATATGAGGTTCAGAAACATTGCAAGCAATAATGAAGTCCCCCAATCTCTCTGAGGTGATGGCTTTTCCATCTATTCATGTGACCCATATTACCTCTCACCCTTTTAAAATCTAATAAAATTTAATAAAAATGGACATAGTCTCCCAGACATTGTGCTAGTACATATAAAAGAAACCAATTGAACAAAGAAAAACCCATCTACTTTCTCAACTTCCACTATTTAGTTCATGTGAAAAAAAGAATTAATTCAATTTATGAAAGTGTTTTACATTTGTGAGACAGGAATGATCATACTACTCTTTTGTAAACTATTGCAAAGGTAGAAACTGAAGGTGAAGGCCACTGGAGTATGTCATTTACTTGAATTCCCACTCTGGTGCTCCCTTCACAAGTATATCTATACCCTTAATCCTTTTCATCCAGTATTGTACAAATAAAATTGAGATAACCAATAGAAATGAAATACTTTGCTCTTAGAGCATCTTCTTTCAACATTGGCTGAACAGTAAGTTCAGTTGCCCCCCMCCTTTCTTTAAAAATGGTTTATGTTAAACATTTTGAAAAATTTGTATTTTGCTCAGGAAAAATGTTCCAGAACATTTTAATTCAATTCTGCTCATTATCCTACTGCCTACCCTATGCCATTTAATTTATTTGTCCTCAGATCACTGTCCTGTAGTAAGCAAATTAAATGAAAAGTGGGGCAAGGAGGGAATACGTGATTTGTTCATGATTCTACAAACGCAAATAAAATTGAATCAAGATTTTCTTACATCATCTGCCAATTTCTTAAACATTTTATTTTGCTTAACAATTTAAATCCACAGTTTCATATCATGCAGATACTATTGACCTAAAGTAACCCCTCTTACATATTTGTCATATTACAACAAAGAAAGCTTTTTTGGAGGAAAAAAAATTTTAGTTAAAAAGCTTCTACGCAATTTATGTTTCCTGTTAATATTTTGAATTAACAACCATGAAACTACCCTGAGCAAACGCTTCAAGAAATAGCAAAATATCCATTTGCACACCTTCAGCTTTCAGTAATTCCCTACTTCCTATAAATGACATCTGTGTCCAGCTCTCTTCTATACAGCTGAATATGTGACACTTTTGAATTGGTAACAAAAGATCTCCTTGCATACCACCTGACACAAGCTTTCAATTAATTAAATAATTTCTCTATGAATGCTACATGAAAATCAGTTATTTAATAGAAAGAAAATGCTGAGAGGTAATTGAACCTTTTGAGACAGGATATGGCCTACAGGCAGGGGAGCTGCTGCAGTGCAAGTCTTAAAAGCAATACAGGTCGAGCCAGCCGTAAATCCTGCTGCAGGTCTGAGGAAGCACATTCTGCAGCCCAGGGCTGCCATTCAGTAGAAAAATTCAATGCATATTCTGCCCTACAGCTGCCATCTTTAGTTCAGGCCTTTTCTCCTGGGGAAGCTGGCAATACCTGGGACGCCATCTGCAGTCGCTGCCTGCATTGTGGCTCCCACACGGGAGTCCCAAAGAAAAGCCTTGCAGCCAAGTCGCAAGGGACCCAACAACTGGCTGCTCCAAAGGGTCTCCTGGGAATCACAAGGTTACCGTGAACAGGAGCACCCAGGCAAGTGGTACACAGAAGAGAATATTTTAAATTTTATTTTTCCTTACTGGTTCTCTTATAAATATAGAATTAATAAGCACATACATAAAATTTAAGGGCCTCATTCAATACAGAATTCAGAAAAAGGACAGAGGGATCCAAAAAAGCTTATGGTCAAGTTGTCTTGTTATGACCAGAGACTAGCATATTGATTTCTCACTGGCCAGAATCTGCAAAAGTGTTTTTCATTGTGTGTTACAACCTAAGGGTATGTCATAACTTACTACAGTAATTATATTAATATGATCATACCAATTAAAGCCAATGCATGAGAAAGTCTAAGGGCTAAATATAATTTCAGGCTCAGTATCCATAAATACACATTAAACTTCTTGCTTTGATTGACTGCCCTTCTAGAAAGGTTTCTTTTGCTCCCTCTCTAAAAAGAAAAAAAAAAAAAGGAGAGAACAAAAAAAGGCTCTTCCAGTATTTAACATGGCTTGCTGTTGTTTTGCATATGTTCTTTCTGTTGTTTCAAGATGCTTTTGGCAGAGTAGCATACCTCAACACTGTTTTTATCACAGTGTGAAAAACACCAGATGTACAAAATTAAAGTTCAAGTTAATCAAAATATTGCTTGACAAAGCAAATAATTGAATTGCACTTTCAATGCACTGTGGTAGACAATAATTAACATGCAGCATCTTCAACATTTGAATACAACTTCCAATTTCCGTCTTAACATCATAGAATGCTGTCTACACATTTTTTAATGGTACCCCTGATAATAATATATTCTGTTTTTAATCATATTCCACATTGCAGGAAATGAAGCTTGCAATTTTCCCAGGTGCTTACCAAATTACTACTGCAAGCTAATTCTCATCCCCCAAGCTAAGAGTTTCAACACTGTGCACATTAACTGCCTGCTTATGTTCTTCCTGTACAACAGAAGGTAAGTTAATATGTGCTTCAATTATATCCAGTTTGTGCATTTATAGTACCCTGTGGGCAACACTAAGAAGGCTGTAAATGTACTTATACTGCTTCTTTAATGCTCTAGTATATTACAGGAGAGAGAGAGAGAGAGAGAGAAAGAAGAAGAAAAACTGTATCATTTTATCAAGAGAATCAATAAGGAGCTCAACTTCACTGTATGGATTCAAGAAGGCTGCTAAGGTACAGCTCTCTCTTTACATGCTATAAAACAGCTTGTCCAGGCTTGACTTTTATATATATATTTCCCTCTTCTACACATATGCGCATGCGCACACACATTATTAAGCCAGTATTTGTCAGCTTTAATAAAATGCATTTCAAGCATATTTTCATGTGTTGTAGACACTTTATCTTAAATTAAAGTGGAAGATATATTGCACAAATGCCTCTTCTAACTGCATCTATTGACCTAACTGAAACAGTGTCTTAAAGGAAGGCGCTCTATTTTTTTCTAGCTTGTTTATTTTATTGCAGGCCAACCTTAGGTTTCATGAAATAAGGGCACACTTGCACACATACAATTTTGAACATTTTTTCTTTCTATTCCCAATGCAACATTCCCCTGCAAGTGGTTCACTACTTTCACATATACTTATATTTTTTCCTTTATGATTTTAATGTTTTTAATGGTAATCACCTTTCTTATCATTTTATATCAAAATATTCCAGAAGCTTAGAAAACAAAACAAAACAAAACAAAACAAGAAAAAATGAAAAAGCTCCCAAAATTGTATGAGAAAGAAATCAGTCTGAAAACAAGAAGTGCCACATAACTTTGAAAAGGAATGTAAACCTCACCTGCCTTAGGGGATGTGACAGCCTCTGTTTCCTGGACTTAGCAAAATGTTCCTTGAGGAAGCTTATACCCAGATCTCTCAACTGACAATTTATGAAAAATGTTTTCTCTCTTAATTTTCATTTAAGTATTTTTCATTCTTAAAAAATTTAAGTGCAGAAATGTATTTCATAATTGTTAATATTCAGATTTCAATACATGATTGTTAGATTCAGATTTGAAAATATTTCCCTTTATGTTTCCAAACCATTTTAGTTTACCATATAAAACAGACAAACAAAAAAGACCAACCTTCCCCCAAAACTGTGGTTCAGTAACAATGTAATCCACGTATATATGTCAGATTACACTAGAAGTTTACACCAGTGGAAATTTGCACAGAAATTTTTTGAGAGGTGAGTCTATCTGAAGCACAGATTATATGCCTGACAGCATGGTAATTCCTTTTCCAGTATGTTTTCTTCACTTGTCAAAAATTACGTGTGCATTAGATACCTCTCTACAGATATCACAGTCATTTTTTAAATGGGCAAATGACCCTTGCCAGTGAGGATCAAATCAAGAGGATTTTAAATTTTGGTTCCCTGGAGAGTGTATACTTTACATGAAGTTTGTCTGTGGCATTGATGTAGGCCAAAAGGACATGGAACTACTTTTGTATGCTTGTTTTTCTTTCAGACATCCTCAGGTTGAGAGTCTAAAGGAATACAAAATCTAATATGCATCTTCATCACTGAATCACCACACAAATTCATTAAGGTGTTGGATTTTTTTTAACGATTATTTTCTTTTTAAATTGCTGCAGTTAAGGTTAGTGCTTTTGTGACCATTTAGGAAGCCAAAAAATTACTTGAAGAAAATCAGTTTAGTATAGCATCTGGACTCAAAATATTAGTAGTTTGATGATGCTTATGCCCAGGAATAATCTATAGATCCTTCCCCTTTTTCCCCATCCTGGTTGCTGGTCTCACCATCACCAATTCACCACTCTCCCACCTAGAAACAAATATACACGAGATATAGTAGAGACAAATTAATAAGACCATTCTATGTCAAGTGCCCTGGAATAAGTCATGAAAAGCAGTTCACAAAGTATTTCTCCATCTGGCTGTGCACACAGGCAACCCAAGGCATTTTCGATGAAGAGATATTTTTCAACTGAACTTGAAAAACATCTAGAAATACAGGTAGGCTACCATCCTTTCCATCTAATTCTTCTCCCCTAACAATACTGAGAGGAAACACTGAAGCATAATCTGCCATGCTCTGTATTTCCTTCAAAATTTGTCTTGATATAAAGTAAGAACACTTCCTCTTTGCAGAAGCAAAGAATTGTTTTGTCTTGTACCAACAGCATAAGAATAGCTAGAATTTTACCTTCAGAAAATTTCAGAGACAGGGAACTACCCAAGGGTCAGTTAAGTGCCTGAAGCTGCCAAAAGAGGAAAATGTCTGTCATCAGCTCCCAAAGAGGAGAAAGTTTATACATTTTGGAGGAAAAATCATTAGGCTCATTTGATATGCATTTTACAGATTAGGATTAACCTAATTTCAGTCTCAACTTTATAATACTAATTTTTCTTCTTTTCTGTAACTACCGACATCCTGGAGCACTGTTAAAGCAAATGGTATGTAAACATGTCTTGGACTTTTTGATAGTGTTTTCAAGTCAACCAGAGATAAACCAAGCAGTCTTTCCCCTAGCCAGGCCAGATCAAAGGTTGAGAATGAAAATCTCAGCACTTTCCTAGTCCATAGACCTTTTCATTAGTTTCTGTGCTGGCATTTTAATTATTTCTCAGCCCAGCTTAACAGGAGGTGCTGTAAATTACTGAATAAAAAATGTATAGAACAGTAGAGATAAAAAACACATCATTCTTCCCCTCCCCTTACATTTCATGCTGTTAATTCTAGCTGTCCTCCAAAGTTGAATTCGACAACAGTCAATGGTCCTGAAAATCGCAAAATGCAGAATGCTAGTTCCTACACATGTCCTTTTAGACTCATCTTCCCGTGTCTTTACTGAATGGTAATACAAAAGGCTTTGCACAAGTTTCAATTAAAAAACAGAAATTTTAAAAATCAGTGAAAGTGTTCATTTCTATTAATTGTTATACTTGATCAGGGATTTCAAGGTAATTTTTAGGTATTAAAAATAATTATAATCACAGAATCACAGAATGGTTAAGGTTGGAAGGAACCTCTGGAGATCATCTAGTCCAAATCCCCTGCTCAAGCAGGGTCACCTAGAGCATGTTGACCAGGACCCTGTCCAGGCGGGTTTTGAATATCTCCAGAGAAGGAGACTCCACAACCTCTCTGGGCAACCTGTGCCAGTGCTCTGTCACCCTCACAGTGAAGAAGTTTTTTCTCATGTTCAAATGGAACTGCCTGTGTTTCAGTTTGTGCCCGTTGCCTCGCGTCACATCATTTGCTATTTATTCCCCTTATTTACTTTACTTATTCTTGTGCATTTTTCATTCATGCATTCAGGAAAGGGGAATTATCCAACAGGATTCACTGCCGCAAAAACAGATGTTCAAAAGAAACAGTATGGGGGGTGGAAATGAGAGGAACATTCTCACATTCTAACTACAGTTATTTTCTTTCACCAACTAAATAAAGAAGTTAGCCTCCCCATTGACTTTTTGGGACTATCCTTATACAGCCAATGGAGAAAAGTAAGCCTGAGTCACTGCTATGAGGATGAAAGCTAAGCCTTCATTTAGACTCATCCATGAACAGTTGTTTTTCTCTATTAATTCTCTAGAAAGAAACTAACTGCTAAACTCTTTTTCAGACAAGTCCCACTTTGAAAATCACTATGTTGACTCAAATATAAGACAACCTTCCATTTAAAAGGAGGAGAGGGTTTAAAAAAAAAAAGACATTGTGGTTATCCTTCCTGCTGGAAGCTTTATAAGTACCGTCCAATAGTCCAAACAGGATGATGAAGCCACAGTCAACAGACCCCAGCTGAAAAGGTGAAGTTGGCAGTCCCCATTCACCATGTCTGTCTACACACCCAGTTTTGGCTTTCTTAGCACCAACTGTTCCAAGAGACTCTGAGCTGTGTGGACCAAAGGCACCAGGTACAGGCTTGAGTAAATCCCGTTAGTTTAGGGGACTCTGCAGTTTGACTCACCAGCTGGCAGTGCTGGAGTTCTTATGTTCACCATGCTCAGAGTTCACAAATATGGGAGTTCATTGAAAAAAAAAAAAAACACTAAAGATAAAAACAAGCAACTTCTGTGGTCTAATGGATTAGTAAAATGCATTGCATTTTGTTGAAAACTTCTCACCAACTTTTGGAAAAAGTAGAACTCAGTTACCAAACACTTCAGCTGAAAAAGAGAAAGAAATGGAAATTATATGTAAAAATTGTTTGACTACATCCAGTAGGATATCTCATTTCAATGTTCAATAACAAGATTAAGAAATTCTTATCACTAATCTGCTGTGCTTACTCTGCAGTTGCTCTTTGAGCAGATCAGCTGTTGACAGCAACAGCAGCATAGCACTTAACAGAGATATAGATTATATTATACATGTTGCACAGAAGATCTAGGAGATCTTGGAAATGAACAGAGTATTGGTCCCATGGTCATCCAGAAAATGTCAGACTAAGAGATATGACCTATGTATGAAAGGGGGTCCTCTGTAGTAGCTCTTGCGTATAAACTCTCTCTGAATTTTTTCAGTATTTTCTTGTATGAAAACTGGAAGATTAGACTACAATTGTATGCATTTTTTACTGTGCTCTAATACAGTGGTGGTAGGCACAAGAGCTGTTATCTAAGTTCTGATAAAAGGATGCATACTGGTGGGATACATGTGTACAACTCCCATAATGTATGTCAGTGTACATACATATATATATATGCATATACATATATATTTTTACACATATATATGCATCCCCAGAACGGTATCTCAGTGTATCTATTATATCTAGTGTATATCTAGTGTATCAGGGAAGAATATGTTTTCAATTTAACAGCTTCATTCCTTTCTGCCTCGAAAAACACATTGTTTACTGATTCTTCTACTTACTATTTAAGGAAACAAAGACATGGCAGACACACAAGCTACTGCTTTTGTGTTGTTATCTCATGCTTGTCTTTATCATAGTTACAACTGTCCATCTCCCCCATCCCCACTGCAGTTTGTCTCACCACCAGTATCATCATTAGATTATTGGCATGATGGGACCCTGAGCCTGACAAAACTTTAATGCTGCTCTGCCTAAAGATTTCCCTCATAAGAAAGTGTCCCAGCAGGTTAAGTGAGAACCAGAGGAATTAATTAATTAAAAAAAAAAAAAAAAGTTAAGAGAAAACTCAGAACAAGACTTGTCTTCTTGCAAGGTGGTGCCTTTCCTGCAGATTTGCTTAATCCAGAAGCTGTGCAATATTTTCTTTGGTTGCACCAAACTCCACACTGTCACCTCTGGCTCTCCAGAAAAATAAGGTTTGCCTCCTGTCACACTGAAGATCCAGATGCATGACTCTTCCCCGCCCAACCTCCGCTGTGCTGCAGGCTTCCAGCCCAGTCAGTGCTCCCAAGCCCCTTGTCCCACCATGTGCCCTGGAAAGTTTCCCTTCCAAGCACCCAGGAGCTCTCAGGGAAGAAACAACTTCCCTTCTCCTCCTCAGGGCTCCACCTAACCCCGCGTGCAGCCCCACGGTTGAACTGAGCCAACAGCCCTCTTCTCCACTGCCCTCTCACATGCCCAACATACCCAGATATACAACACAGTACTGAAGTACCATCCACCTCAGAGAGCAATTTGTCAAAATTAGACAAGTAACCTCTTTGTCAGAAACTATTTTTAACTTAACAAGTGAAGGACAACACCTACACTATATATATGCTGAACAGTACATTCTAAAGCTACCATGAAAAAGTCCGTTATTTAATGGACTTACTAGTGACAGGTACTTAGGTGTTCATATGAAGAAACAACATATGGAGTTTCTGGTCTTTAGTGAAACACCACTTTAGTGAAACACTGTTTAGAGTTTTATCTTACTTTCCTTGTTCAATCACTATTTTTACTAACACACAGATGGTCCTTTTTTCCTAATTTTCCCTCATTTGGTTTGGATTTTTAAAACAGAGTTAATGAAAGTGGCAGCACAGAATTCAACATTTCAACCTCATTTTAAGACATCCCGGCAGATCTCAGCTGGCCCCTGTCAGAAGGAAAGACAGTGATCTGAGTCCACTATGTCTTAAGAGACAGACAACTGCCAAAGTCAGCCAAATTCTCTCCAGCAGAGGAAGGACTGAATGCCGTGTGTGGGAGCACACAAAACCAGATCGCCCCTGGATGTTCTCTGGAGTCTTTTACTAGCCAGGTGGATAACGAGTTCCCACAGCTAGGAGCAAGCACTGTCTCCCTGCTCCTCTGTAAATGATTAGCCAAAATGCTTTTTAACTAGCCGGCTCCTGATTTCATATCTTTTAAATTCTCCTTGACTGCTACCACAATCTCTGGAAGTATTTGCTACCTACCTACACTTTTTTAAATAATTAAGTGAGGAGGAAGCTGGAACAGTAGTATGAAAACAGCCATCCCAAAAACATCAATTCAAAAACTGATGCTCCCAGTTATAAACCAGTATCAGTTTCTATAAATATTTCTTCCATTTCCTTTAAAACAACAGAATGGCCCTTGAAGAATTTTTGCACTCAAATGTCATTATTTTTTCATTCCTCCTTTTTTTGTCTTCTTTAAAACTTAAGGAATAGAGGAAGATTCAGAATTGGGTCACAATTTAACAAAATTCTATAACACAAGTTTTCCAGGTTGGACATGCACTTACTTCAGCCTCAACTAAATACTATCTCTCATCCTTCTACATCTTGACTAAATATAAGACAGGGAAGAGAGAAGAAAAACACTCTGCAGAAATCCTTCTTGCCTCCATAATTTATCCCATTTTTCCATTAAACAGCTTTTATATTTCAGATGTAGACAAACTGATCAACAAGTAGGAGGCAGCGGTAGAATTTTTAGAATAAAATGAATAGTTTAGTTTTTGCAGCTGTATCAATCTGAATCTTCAAATATGTATCTTCTGATTTTTCCAGTAATAGTTATGCCATATGATGACATGAAGATGACAGAAGAGTTTTGATGACAACCTGGGTATGGTTTTGATGAATAGCTGGAAGACTTATTTTACTAGCCTGTCAGTTGAGCCTGTAAGAACTGCTAGAATAATCTTCCCTTCTCTGCCTTTTCCTTCATATTACAGATATTCATGATAAGGAAAAATAGTGCATTTTAATGCTTTATAAAGTACTTTGAAAGAGACAGAAAAGAAAAAGTGGAATAAAAGTTTTAAAATGGTCTGTTACATCCATACTTCTTTCTCTTTTTTTTTATTTTAATTAAGATCATTAGCACTTTGTTAAGTTCATCATTTTTCCTTGTAACGTTAGGGTTATTAAGTATAACATCATTTTTCACTGGAATATATGGTAGAATGCCAAATCATAAGCCAAGCCAAATGGAACACATAGGGAGAGAGAAGGGGAGACATACTAACAGAGGTATTTCTTAATAACTGAAACCTACCAAAAGAGGCATCAAATTTGTCAGCAGAACTGCAGATATGACTCTATCAATAATCCATGGCACTTTTGTATTTCCCAGCTGAGGCTATTATACAGCTTTGGATGATAGCCTGCTTCAACTTCATCATGCAATCCACTGGGACAGAAACTCATAACTGGCTTTCAACATAGATCCTTCATATAAAGGGTAATAACTGCAGCCAGGCAGTGTAGTAAGATTATCAGAGAGTGCAGCAACGAGCTGCAAAATGTGGGAAAGGCAGCTTGACAGGAACATGACAAAATAACCTCAGCAGGATAACTACTTTAAACATCAAGGAGGGAAGAGAGGTATTAGAAAGATCCCCCACAGAACCCTCCTAAACAATGTTCAGCCGACCCTTTTTCATTAAGCTTATCTTGATCTATCTTCAAATACTACAGTAAATGTACATTTAATCAGAAACATGAGCTACTTCAAGTAAAGTGATAAAGACTCTACAAAAGATTTTATATGTGCTGATGAACATTTGTGATATTCTTAGAAAGTACACAGATTTCCAATGGAAGGTTTCAATAAAACTTTATGTGATACATCATATTATCAAATGTACATAAAATATATATATACAATTGGGCTCTAACAAACCATCAAGGGACAAAGCTTCAAAAATGTCCATATGACGTAGAATCCAGTCTTATTTTCAGAGGTTAAAAGACATAAAATCCAGATAACTTCGTCTCCAGTATTTGAGCTTCTTCAAAATTCACACAGAACTTCATCCTGCATTTCTATTAACATAGTTTGGGTCTTGCAACCAAATGGAGCCTCAGTCAAGGGCTAGAACCTGTGCAAGCTGCCCTGCATGATCAGAGCCATTTTATGGTAAAGCTTAGTGTTCAGATATAAAGGATTGAAAGAATCACTATAAAACAACTTCAAATTAGGGTTACCACTAAAAATATATATGTGTGTTTGTATCTACAGAGACATTTCTGCAGTTAAGGTTGGAATGTAGAGAAATACAGCTAGCATTTGCACAAAATGCAAGTGCACTATGAATAAGAGATCCTAATCCCCACCTCCAAATGCTGAGGCAGAACTTTAAATATCCATTGAAACCATGAAGATAAAGATAACTAGATTTATTAACAAAATATCTTTGTTCTCTACCACATTTATTTGTTGTTTTTATTGAAAGGTTCAATTGTTTCCCATTTTTGTATAGGAAAAAAAGAAACCTTAAACTAATTAAAATTATTTTTCTGGTCTGATTGACATAGAAAAGAAGCCAAAGAACATAATGAAGGTCTTTTTCAGACTCATGTTTATAATGTTGTTATTGCTAGAATTTCAAATTCTAGCACATAATAATTCACAAATATATAATTAAGCTTTAATGTTTTGCTTTTAGTAATTTTAATCTTTTAGCAAATTCTTCCCCGTTAAGTTTGCTTTTTTTTGAATTTTACCTATTTTGCTTTTAAAAATCACAATACTATTTCAAATATTTCATTCTCACAATTAAAAATATTTATAACGAGCACAGAAAATAACTGTTATTCTGTTATTCTCACTAATAAAGAATATCACTAAGAATATCACTAAGTCATAACTTCTGTTATTCTCACTAACATATTTTTAATACTTTCAATACTTCCTTTCAATGCATTTCTATGCAATTAATGTCATTTTAGTAGAGTTTGAGGGGGAAATTTAATGCAATATCTTAGGGATGGGAGTGCTCCTTTTTTTCTTGTTTCCTTTTCATGCTTAGCTGCTAACAATGTTGAATAACTGAATAACTAGCACAGTTTACACATTTAGTACACTACGAAAGACCTTTTGGTGTGATGTATTGTAATTTTAAAAGAAAGCCATAGATACAAACTGTAGTAGTTTAACTTCATCCAGTAAAAAAACTCAGCATAGTAATAATGTTAGATTTTAATAAACTATGTTTTAAAAGAAGGGACTCAGTAAAATTTCATCACAAAGCTTTATGATTAAATACTGTTATACTTTTATAGAATATACACTAGAGGGATTTCTGCTCCCTGTTCAATCTTCTTCACACCATTTCGCAAGGGAAAGAACTCACTTAATGCTGCTGTGTCACCAGGTAGCTGACATAGATCCTCACTCTAGCTATTCAAAATTGTTGGTGGCTTCTTTTTAATGATTTTCAGAGGCAAAAATATTAACTTCGAGAAAACATGGAAGAAAACTTCCTTTTTCTGGGAATTTATTTTCTATTGAGAAAAATCAAGCAAGGTATTTTATTTAAGATTGTTTTGAGGCATATCTGAGAATTTATTTTTGTTAAATGGAACAAGTGTTTTGTTTCAAATGATTTCAGTAGAACATTAAACTTAATCTGCTTTTTATTTTTCCTTCTCTTATAGGTCTTTTTTATTCAGGCTCTGATGTTTTTCTATTGCCTAGTTCCCTGAAAGGACCATGTGTCTTATAATGATTTTCACTGACTAGGGGTTCTAAGACCCAGTGCATCATATAAGTTGTGGTTTATTAAGAAAGCTTTCATGGACAATAGGACATCAGATTACTGCATCTTCAGCTCCCCTAAATGAAGGCACTAAAATGGCCAAAATGCAGTTTATCATTAAACTGATTTGAAGACAAGCAGCTATGGTCATAACAAATGGGATATTCCACAATCCATGAAACTGGTGTATATCAAAATGTTTTGTTTTGATATCAATATTGAAATTAGGGATAATATCTCAATAACTTCAGCTGGCTACAATACATGTTACACCTGAGCTAATCAGCCTTAACTTGTTTTATAAACAACGGAAAGAAATGAACATTTCCAGAGAACAATTTATCTCATTAACTGTGGACATCTAGTTCAGTATTGCACCCTAGAAGTGCCCATTTCTTTCCCCTGACTATGAAAGGGATGACTAGTGACTGCAGAAGCCTTGAGGATCATCTGAATTCCATCTTAAATGTTCTCACATTTCATCAGGGAACAGGCGTTACATCATTTTTCCAAAAGGATAGTCACAGTTTTCAATGTTTGCCCCATCCTGCTACAAAGAGTGGAAATGCCAAAGCATTCTGCAAGATGGAATATCTTTTTTTCACTCAGCAGTGCTTATTAATAGCAGAAGAATCTCAGACATCTGTATCTAGCGTCTTAAGTGCTATCACCTGAGTTTAAAGACCATACAGTACGACTTATATAGAAAAATCACTAGAAGTGTGTGACAGCTACTGTAGGTGTACAAATGTACAGTGCTAAACTGCCAGACATTCCTACTGAAGCTTGCTGCAATATAGTAACCCTTCTTCATGCTTCAAGCAACAGTAAATGAGCAGAGAGTAGGCGTAATTCACATGAAACCGTCAGCTACAGAAAATTACGTAAGATAACTTTGCAGGCCACTACAGCAATGAAGAAATAGTACCATTTTGTTTAATAAATCCTCCTGTGCCTCTTTCCTTCTTGTTATGACCTTTCCTTAACTGTTCTGTTCATGCTTTGCTTAGAATCAAGCTCCACATCCACATTTGAGAATGCTGTTTTGTTTCTGAATCAGTCTCCCACATAAGGACAAATTGTGGAGTTATCTTTTTGATGGAGTTGTGTCTCAGATCACAAAAGTCTTTTTACATTTTTGATAGGGATGGTAAAAAAAAGAAATTGATTTCTTGGTTGCAAAAGTAGCAAATACACGTCCTTAGCATATTCAAGAGCAGTGTGGTGAGCATTCTTCAAAAAAAGAGCAACTGACCTTCTGTGCAATACAGGAAAATTCATGATTACTTACAGTGGGAGAAAAACAACTGTGGATTATTACAGAGGTTTCCGTTGCATATGACAACTGTATTAGTCCCAGTCTCTACTGAGGCATTAGCTCCATTCCATGAACACCTTAAAATTCAATTCTGTTCTGAACCAGGGTGAAAAACAAGCATTTGAAAATTCCCCATGAGAGGAAAACTCTGGAATCCTAAGAGGGAGGCTGGCCCATGATTTTGCTGAATCTAAAACTCCCCAAACCCTATGGTTTCCTTTCCTGGCAGCAGCCATCTCCCCGCCTGCTGTGAAGGTATGAATACTTGAAAGCATGGTATCAGACAGGCTGATTTAGGAGAGGTAGAACTCAGCACACTGCCAAGCAGATAAGATGGAAGTAAAACAATTCTGCTGGAGAAAATTCACAATATAATTGCTTCCACTTTTTTTTTTTTTTTGACAAATCAGATAATTTCAAGGAAAAATATCCTGATTTCTTCTATCAGCAATTTCTCAAAAGAAACTTCTGTACCGTGATTTCTGTCACATACTTGTCATATTCCATAATCTTTTAAATACAACTTTACATGTATTAAGGAAAAAGTACCTAGAGAGAGCACAAGACATTAAAAATAGCACAGACTCTTTTATATAGCAATTAATCATAAAACCATACAAATGTGGGCTGCAAGGGACCTCTGGAGGTCATTTAGCCCAACTTCCCACTCAAAGCATGACTATCATTTGATCAATACTGAAATGATCACTCTTTATTTAAATACCTCCTCAGTGTTAGAACTGTGGGCCATATGAATCATAAAATCTTAATGAGGTGACTATCATGGACTGGCAGCTTTCCACGTATTATACATCAGCAGTATTCTCGGGCCATTGATATCTGACAATATCTTCTCAGGGACAACATACAAAGGCCACCGTAGATAGCAAATGTTAATTCCTTTTTAAAAATTCAAACATTACTTAGCAAGAAAAAATATATTGAAAGCCACTTAATATATGATTACATGCAGCATAAACTTTCACTTATTAAAATAATACACTATGTTAAAGATTTTGTGCTGTATTTATGTTTATTGTAAAGGTGTTTTGTGTTTCAGAAGGTGCAGTGTTGCTATGGAAACTAATTTTTAGTGTATAGCAGAGTAAATAATTCTGTAAATCTCACTTCATATCCAGCCCACAAGTATGATTGCCTTTTATCATTGGGATGGGAGAGAAGAGGCAGAAGAGGGGGATTATTTTTGTCTTGAGTAGGTATCTTTTCTATCTATTAGCTTTTCAGTTTGTCTAGTAGTGGCTTCTAGGGAAACACTACTAGAAGTAGTTAAGAACAGAAGAGAAGCATCCAGACCTTGCAGAAGTCCTATTCTTAGTCACTGAATGTGTTGTAAACTTATGGAAAATCATTTATTTCTCAGTATCTCATTTCTCTCATATGTAGACTACACATAGAAGACTTATTAGATGTACTTCTTAATAAGTTGAGAAGCTGAGCTAATTGTTTTTGTAAAATGATTTAAAAACCTGCTACTAAAGGTGCTGTATAAGCTCAAAGTGCTATTGTTGTCCTGAGTATTGTTACCATTTATTACTGCGCTGGGATCAGCGGAGTTCTTTTCTAGCAATGAGAGTTATTTAATGAAGATCATGCTTCCTGGAATCAGCATATCACATATCACTCATTGGTGTTTTAATAGAGACTTTGCTTTCATCCAATATGCAATTTTGTACTTAGTAAAGATGCATGTAGGTGTTTATGCTATGCCTCAGGTGCTTGCTTTGGAAATGTAACTGATGGAATTTCACTAAGAACACCACGTTTATTGTATTATAGTTTTATCTGCTATTGTATTCTTATCTTTGTAACACATATTATCAGTTATGTTAAATAGAGATATTTAATATGCAGACAGTATTTCTTTTATGCTTAGGTTTTTTTAGGACTGAGATTCCCACATTATTACCCTTTGTATATGTTAGGGAGACTGTCTTCTGCAATGTCCCCAAGTGGCAGGAAAGTAGAAGTCCCTATTCAACAAACAGGACTGGTTCACAGCAGAGTTAACAAGCTCATCCAAGAGAGCACAGGAAACCTGTGCCAGGGCCAGAACAGGAATCAAAGCTTGAGACTCTCCCTCCACCATTTTAATTGGTTTTCATAGTGGGGACCAGCTGCCATACCAATAGGAAAGGAACCTGTCACACAGCATCATCTCCAAGTGCTGAACTTCAGCACGTCTGACAATATTACTGCAGGGTTCACCACGGAGGTTGCTCAAGGCTTCTTGCAGTAATGGCAAATTTGAATTGTACTCTGAGGAAAGGGGCTGCTGTTGCAGCAGGAAAGTGAGGAGTAGAAGTGAAGCTAAGACATGAAAGGGAAGGAGGGAAGGGGGCAGACAGGGAAATGCCTGGAGAATTGGTCCCACTGCTCCTGGCAAGAATATGAGGGATACGGAGCTGGAAACCCAGAACAGTGCTGCTGGGATTGGGACCTTCACCAGCCCCAGCAACACCTGTCTGTCTACGTCAAGTCCGCTGGCTTTATCTAGAGCTCTGACATAATAAAAGTAGGCAGCAGGGACGAGGCCACTTTACTGTCCCCAGGGGTCTGCAGCCTTGGAGAGCTCCCCACCTTGACCATGACGAGAGCCGGGGCTAGTTCAGAAACAGCAGAACTGTAGCCAGGGCAATTTTATGCAATGATATCAGCATAGTTGCATGCAATGTCTGTACATAATGATACCAACTTCAGTGTAGAGAAACTTTTTATGGAATTAAATGTAATTTGCCTATAAACTTGATTCAAAGATGAATTATCAAGCATCCAGGAATATCAGGAAGGCATCTGTAAGAAACCAGGTGGAGGCATCACCTGCTGCTCCAACAAAAACAGCTGCATTGGTGGGTATTGAAATAATACCTGTTCATAAGATTTCCCTGTTCCAGCTCAAATGAGCATAGCCAATCCTCTTAATTCATCTTATTGGTGACTTAGAAAAGTATTTTTAAGTTTGAATTGCATGGGAACTTTTTTGTTTTGACTGTTGATAGAGTTAAATCTCTATCTTCTGTCTGTTTCCACTAATTTCCTACTCAGACAAAACAACTTTTAATGTCAGTGGGAGCTGCAAATGCTCAGACCTTAGATGATGTACTTGAATATCATAATGCTGATTTAAATATATCACTTTTAGCAGCCATGTTTCAAACAAAAGCAAGGCTGAAACACTACATTTTTGTGAAATTTCTACTGGCTTCACTGAAGCACACTTCTCAACTCTGTATTTTCATGCAGTACCATTTGTCTTATCCAGAATTTATGAACCTATTCCAGAATAAGTGAAAGGAAGTTTTCCATAATCATCCTTTTTGACTTACTATATATTAATCTTTACAAAAATTCTGTAGAAAGCACATTCCTTTTCTAATGCCAGCTTAGTTAAATCTCAGTTAAAACTCATGTACTTAATCTGACTACTTGAGCACGCCGAAAATGTTATTTATTTAGCCCTGAGGTACCAAATGTTTGGGGTAAATAGCAAAGGAATCCAAAACCAGAATTTAGTTTCATGAAGAGAAAAGAAAGAAAAGGTTCACCCAAGGAGCCTTGATATCTGTTGTGAGTTTCTATTCTTGCAAGTCTTCAGACTGACACCGACAGTTTACAGCCTGCCAGACATACGCAGCCCTCAAGCAAATGCACAATCACACAATTGCAAAGCTGCTGTGACTGATCTCCATGAATGCACCGCACTTTCTTACAGTGCTTTCTGTTTCTGGACTCATGCTGGCTGTTTCTTGTCCTACTCTATCTTCTGAACTTCTTAAGGATTAAAGTGTTTAATATTAATTACATTATATAAAGTACACATTCACAAAGAAAGCACTGGACTGAACCGTTTGGCTTACAAAGGTTTATATAACTTGATACATTATAACTTAAACTAAAATCACTCAAAAGAATATGATTAAATTGAAAGCTGTATTAAGACTCCCCAACTCTCTTCTTATATTACAAGTTTGACCTAAAAGCATCATGAGATTCAAGGAAAGTTTCTTTCATACCTACCTGTTTAATTTCACAGAGTGGCTCGGACAGAACTTTGAATAGTCACTCAAAAATTCACCCCAAAAAAGTCAAAATAAATAAGTCAATTTCTTGAGGTACACAAGAAAGCAATGTAACAGAAAAAGCAAAATTAGAACTAGACAGAGCAAACGCTTTTATACATACATCTGTAAATTAGTGAAATTTGATTGTGGCATACACTCAGGTATCCTGAAAAATTCTTTGTGCTGCATACCAATTTCACAAAGCAGTTTTAGTGGGGGGTGGGGCCGGATGAGCAGGGGGAGATTAATGCTGTTTTTCCCATCTTGTGCATTATTTAAAACACACTACAGCATTCAGTTGGTGAAGTGAAAATTGCAATATCATGATGTATTGCATCTCCACTCTTTTTTTTTTTTTTTTTTTAATTCAAGACTTAATATTGCAAAGTATAAGCACAGCACTCTGGTAACGTTTTCCAATCACCTTTTGTACCATTTCTCTGCCAAGGGTTGAAAAAATTGTACATGAAGGAGTTAAAGAAAAAAAATCCAGTTCATATTAACAAAGGAAAACACAGTAGAACTTGATATCTAGTCTTTACTGTAGCCAGAACTTTTGTGGGAAAATAAGCAAAGAGCAAGAAGGCCATGGCTAAAGGAAAGGAAGCATTTACTAAGGTAGATAATATTTAGAGCAATTAGAAAGGTTTGTTGCCACTGCACTGGAAATGACATGCTTTGTATAAGGTTTTGTGGACTTCCCTGAAAAGTCCATAAAGCAATATAGTTTAAATTATGGGTCATTATTGTTTAACTTTGCACATAGATAACCTAAATGTCTAAATCATGTTTACACTGGTTTTTACTCAAGAAAATCTGATCAATGACATTGATTTTGAGGACACAATATGTCAGTGTTAAACTACATTCTCCTTCTTAATGCACCCTTACACTACACATTAAATAAACTCAGAACTCAATACCTTGCATAGCTTCATTGCCTCAATTAATCAAACAGCCCAAAGGCTCTAATTAACATTAGCATACTGTTTGTTCTTAGGGTAGGGTAATATCACAGCTCTTCATGTCGAGCTGACTCAGACATTGCAGCCAGGAGCTCAGGCTTAATTCCAGCCCCACTGAAGACTCCAACTGCTCTCCACAAGGAGGGAAGTTGTGCCAGTCGACCACCGGTTCAAAAGCTCCACTTCAGCTGCTGTTTCAAGTGTGCATAAACAAACATTAAAAAGAAGATAACTGGGTAAGGGGAAAAAGAAAGGTCAAAGACAGATCATCCACTGAACATCTATGATATGTATATCCACAAGTTAGTGTGCACATCTAAGATCTTTGAGACTGGGATCTTTTTTGTAGTTACAAAGACGTCTAATGCAGCATCAACCTAATCCAAGTAATCTTCTTCCAGTTGTGAATCAGTTACAAGAGTCAGTGACTGTGTCCAGTCAAAAACATCCTAGATGTTCAGGGCTATGTAACATAGTTCTGTGGAACCCACTATTGAAAATTTTAGCTGGTTGTCCAAGAAATCATTAATTGCCTCCAGGAAGCTTTGTTTCCCTTCTTCTCTATGAGCTCTCCTCAATCACCTCTTCTCAGATGTCTGAAGCCAGAACGCTCCTTCCTGTATGCCAACTCCTGTGCAGTCTTAAAACCTCTGCCTTCATCTTTCATGGTTTCCTTGGAGGTTTAGTAGATATTTTTGTTTGCTTCAAGCATCAGTGTTCCTACATTTTAATGTGTCACTGGAAAAAGCACACAGATTCCTCTACTTAAAACACAGTTTAGGCCATGGGATGTGAGGAGCAAGTCTTTCAGCAGCCTCATGACTCCCATTTTATTCTATTTTTCTAATTTGCAACTGTGTATTGTCCCTGCTCAGCTCAAAAGGCAGTTACCACTCCTGTCCAGATTCAGACTTGAACATTGCCTCCTAGGGCCCTGCACACAGCCCTCACTCTCCAGTCTCATACCTTACCTCTGTGCAGTGAGCTGATTGTTGCTAGTTTGGCAGCAAACAAGTTCTGTTTTCAATTTTTTTTTTGACTCACACAAAACAAATGGAATAAAAAGCAGATTCCTGAGGAAGCAGCAGTAACTATAGCTGGTATACTCAGAATCCAGAAGAGCAGCTATCAGCAGTCAGAAAATAAAAATTCAGTAACAAAAACACAAACTGACTCATCCATTGACAAGAACTTGCACTTCTGTGTGAAATGAAATGTGATGTCTTCATCATATACTTCCTTAGAGCCCTGTAGCTTACAAGCAGGCAATAAGCGACCTCTTAAAAGGCAGAGAAAGAACAATCTTCTCAATACATTGCACTACCCTTCTATAAGTGCCTTAAACTCCCTGACCCCAACCTAAAATCGTTAAATGAAAAAACACACTTGTGGAAGATTTGCAAATTCACTGAGGGTGCTGTTCCTCATTACCAATTGAAAGCAATACCTGATATTTTTATTATTAGTTTTTGATGCTATTCTTTACTGACACCAGCATGACCGGTCCCTGGAGGAATGCCTTCACTCACATCACTTCATTCTCCTCGTACCTTCATCTCCTCTTGGGACCAACACTGCTACCTCCTTCCCTTCAAAAAAAAATGCTATTAGCTGAAGCAGCCATATTCTGTAACTATCTTAAACTTTTTATCCAGCAGCAATGAACCGGTATTTAATCCTTTTAATCTTGTCTAAATATGTCTCTGATCCCAGCACTTGCTTCTTCTCATCCTTCTTTACTTCTTTGCTCTACTTCAGAGAGAACCTAGAGGTTTTCAGCCCACAGTTCCCCCATCACCACCACCATGTCTCTCCTGTACTTCCTCAAACACCTCTGGCAAACCAAATCTTGATTAGAACAACGGACTTGATTTGCAAATACTATCTCTAAAAATAATCATAGTAATGCTGGGATCTCTAAAGGTCATCTAGCCCAGCCACTCAAAGCAGTCCTCCAAACTTTCAACTAATATTAGGGAAGTTAAGTGAAGAAAAACAAAAACAAAACAAATAACACCACCCACATAGTGCAGTTTTTGTAAGGTTAACCAATATTTTTTGGCAAATGCATGGTTCAGCACCTGCCCCAAAGGCTCTGCCAGGACTTTGCAGGTCCTGTCTTTCTATGTGGAAGCTTGTTAACTATTACTGCTCCTGTTCCTGTGATGCCCCTAAACACCAGTAATGAGATCCTGTAAAATGCTCTGGTCTGTATTAAGCAAGATGATACAACAGGGAGAGGATTTTGTAAAACTGCTTTATATAAAGTCATGGTACTTAAACTGTAAGAACAAACTATTAGCATTCCTGTCAAGAGTAATAAAGTGTTTAGCATTATCTAAAACTAAGTGAAAGTGCAATTTTATTCCTAATTATAGCTACTTTTCTTTCATTTTGAGTTCTTGGTCACAGAGCATGACATCTTGTTTTGTTATAAGTTTGCTTTCATCTTATTTCTAAAAGCTTTTGTTTCTGATTAAAATTATAAACACAGTAGCAAATAATCTGGTCAACAGTCAGTGAATTGTGAATCAATCTGCTTCTGAAACACCAGCTGTTTTTTGTTTTTTTTTTTTAAACCATCAGCAAGACGAATGCCAGGCCTTATGGGAAATACTATGATTTTCATTTGTACTTTACCTGCAATTCATTCCTGAGACACGTCCAAAACATGGGAAAAGAAACAGCATCTCAGAGAAGATGGAATACGCAAAACTACAAAGACTTCTCTAAAGATGTTATTCCTCTGGTCTGCTGGTTTATAGGCTTGTGTACAAGACTGTCACTCTACTAACTAAATTGATAGATTTTTCTTTTATGCCTGAATACTGATTGGGGATAAGGATCCAAGGAAAAAAGTCATATTTGGGGTTTATTTATTCCTTCAAGTATTCTGTTGTCTCTTAACAAACACTTGAGAAGGAGAGTTCACTAATCCCCCAGACATAATCATAGTAGAATCACCTGGGAATCTGTCTATTTATCACATACCACTTTTGCCACATTTATTTAAAGTGACAAAATTACACACAATATGGTACCAATGTGATTTGCATCATCTTTTTTTAAATCCACTGATACACTCTTCTGAGAGCTGGCACAAGGGAGCCAGCTTATCTTCAAATTTCGATGCATTTTGTATGTTATTCCTCCATAGTTGTGATAGTAGCAATTCCTCATTCTACACATATTCCTGTTCATGAATAGCTTATTCTAATTTCGTTCTTTTTCCTCCCCACCCCCCTGCATTTACTAGAGCTTCAGTGATTCCAGTTATTGATTTAGCCACTCAAAGTACAAACCTGAAGTATGAAGATGAAAGCGTAATAACCAAATTCCTCTTTCTGGATAAACTACAGATGACACAAGAGCAAATAATCCACTGGTTTGTCTGTAATGCTGCTTTATCTACCTAATCATCTAGTTCCAGAACTCTCACTATGATGTTTTTATATAAATGCTGATAAAGGTTTCGGTCAAGGGCCTGTCTAAACCACCAGGTATTTTTCATTACCTCTCGTCTATTTGGCCTATATTTCCCCCTCATGCATATCATTCATGAGGTTTCCAAAGCACTTGGTCAGGTTTAGCCTGTTTATAGTGTGAAACAGATTCTATCCCAGAGCGACTCTGGCATCTTCTTGAGTTTATATGAATTGTTATTCTCACTTACTTCACTATTATGGTTAGATCACTTATATAAATTAGTTGCTATTATAGTGTTTCTCTCATCTTAATAGCTGCAATATTCATAGGAATCAGGAAGGGATTTTCCTGTAAATGAATACTGAACAGTAAGTACATCAAGATTTACAAGTGCTTGTAGAGTTTGTCTTGTATTCTTTTTAGTCTGATTTGAAATTGTTAGATAAATGACTAAGCCAATGTTTTCTGCTTCCTCCAGACGAAGATCTCACATTCCTGTTCAATTGTCTAAGAACTGTATGACTGCTCTGAGTAAAAGTCAGTTTTCTGGGTTTGTCACTTTTTTGCAGCAGATAATTAAATTGTGCTGTCTGTCTTCAGTAGCATGAGACAAAGGAGTCCTGAGCTCAGTAGAAAGAGAGCATTTGTTAAAGTCCTGCTAATTTATGGTTCCTTTCTAAAGTCTCTGGACAATCTGCGCTGTTCATAGCTAAATACAGTTACAGTACAATACACTTTGACTTGATAACATGAAAGCAACTGTAAAAGCACGATCCTGAGCCCCATCTCATTGTAACCACCCTATATCTTTTTCATGGGAGAGGAAATACTGAGTCACCTTCTTGGTGCATATGATAGAGCACTAAGGATACCATCACATTTGGATAACCACATCCATAATGCATCTTTGCCTAGCAGTTTCCTCAGTAATTCAGAGACATCTTGAGATTGTTAGAAACTTTAGAAGAAATTTATCAGGCAATTTACAGGTTTAAAGAGCCTGGTTAATACCTAAGGGTGCCAACATTAACTGCTTGGCTTTTACACCTTTAAACTAAAACCATGTAAGGTATAATAGTAGGTACACCAAGCAGATGCACATCAGATATGTAAAAATCAGTCCCGCAGACAGCTGAGACTGTGGCTGTGATCTGCCACAGCTTCCACTATGCCAGCTCTGCACCTCTAAACCAAACTGCCATCAGCTATGACACTGCTTCCCTCATGAGCTATTAGCATAATTTGATGCTTTTATTGGCAGTTTTAGCTTAAGGTTGCATCCCAGCTGACATTCGCAAGTCTCTGTATGTACTGCTGATGTTCAGAAAATGTCAAGGTGCTTGTTTTCCTTATCTAGTCATAGCTGCCAAAACCCTTCTCCAGCACCTGGATACTGATAACGTTTTTGCTTTTACCAAGTAATAGCACAAGGGACTCCGAACCCTGCTTTATGCTTCAAATACCACATCAAAGGGGTGTGCCTAGTTTTCCAATGGGTTCCACGCTACTTATCCAGCATAGTGAATAAGTTACTGTCATTTCAGGAAGGATGTCTTCTAACACACTGACCTAGATGTGATTTCCATATTCCTCAAAACCTCCACTGATCTACCTTACCCAGTTTCACAGATAACCTAACATCTCAACTGAATTTTCAGAAATCTGCTAGTTTGTAGCAACTCCATATTTTTTTTTTTAATCATGACTATTAAAAGGATTACCTATACAAGCAACAAGTTGTATGAATTTAAAAAGCTGTAAGTGCTCCTAGCCAGACACTTAAATGGTTCACGGGAAAACTTTACCCACAAGAGCTTATATTCATAGATTCATATCCTTTGTTTTGTATACTTTTCCCTTTTTTGATCCAAAGAATGATCATCTACTTGAAACCATGCAATAACTTAACATCGTAAAGGTCCACTAGAGCTCATCTAGTCAAAGCAGGGCCAACTTCAAAGCTAGACCAGGTTGCTCAGGGCCTTATCCAGTCAGTTTTTAAAAATCTCCAAGGACAGAGAATCCAGAGCCTCTCTGGGAAATCTATCCCATTACTCAACTGCTTTCACTGCAAACAGTTGCATCCATAAGGTCAGTTAACATTTCCCTTGCTCCACCTTGTGCCCATTGCCTCTGTCTTTTTGCTGTGTTCCTTGGAGGAGAGTCTGCCTCCGACTTCTCTACAGCTCACCTTTAAATAGTCAAAGGCAGCTGCTAGGTCACGCCTCAGCCTTCTCTTCTGCAGGCTGAACACACCCAGTCCCCTCAGCCTATCCCCATACACTGTGTGCTCCAGTCCCTGACCTTCGTGGTGGTCCTCCACTGAGCTTGTTCCAGTATGTCTTTTGTGTGCTGGGGAGCCCAAAACTGAACACAGGCCTCCAGATTAGTGCCAAATTAGTCACTTCTCAGCAAACATGCTGGGCATGCTTTTGCCAGTGCAGTCCAGTATGCAGTTAATATTTAAGTGCATGCTGCTGACGTGTTCAGCTACAGCCATCTATCTGCAAATGAGCTATCTATCCAGCAGTGTATGCAGCCTCAATGGGTGTGTGGAGTTATTCCATCCCAGGTCTATAACTTTGCATTTTTGCCTTTGTTGAACCCCAGAAGGTTTCTTTGGGACCATCTTATAGTTCCCAAGCTTCTCCTCCTCATTCTTCTAGGTGACAGGAGACAGGAATTCATCAGTTTCAGTATACCTATGTATTTTTGCTGTTTTCTCCATTTATTTTGTATAAATACTATTAGCTTTTGATATTATATACCTGGAGGAGCTAGTCTTTGATTACCACACAGAACTCAAGCTTAAAAAGACAGAGTACCAATGAAATGCTACACAAGAGTCTTGCTTATTTTCTTCTACTCGTGCTGTTCTCTTTCACAAAGCTTTTGTTTCAAGTTCTTGTTTTCAAGCTTCTCATTTCCCAAGGGTAGAGTTCTCCAAATTCACATATATGACCATATTACAACAGACCCTTCTGAAAAACTATGGCAATAATCCCATCCTAGTACTGAATTACAAGCAAATGAGTTTGACAGATCTTCTCAGTCTGTCATCAAGGTCTGATATCATTGTCTGTCAAATGCTAAACTGACACCTCTTGCAATTCCTTACAACTGTGGGAAACACTGAGCTTGAGAGACTGCATGCTTTCCTTAACAAAGGTTTCAGAAGTCTAGTTTTGGACAATTGTTCTTCCCCTCAGAGATGCTATGAATAAAAAGAATATCCAGTTCAATATGGGTAGGGCCACGACAAGAGTTTGTCCCTTTACCTTATTATGACTTATGCAGAAATAAAAATGAGTGCTTCAGGAATTTAGCAAGATAGTACCTCTCTAGTCATGCAGTGTTTTACAGAAGTAATGAATTGACAAGGGACGCACCTCAAATCCTCATGTTTCCCTGACCAGCCAACTCCATTCTTAGCGGTGGGGAAGTAGAGCTCTCTCTCTCCGACAGAGGTACCAGTCTTGTTACTTAGCCTTTCAGCCAGAGTCAAATTGTCTGCAGCCTTTACTTCTAATTTATAATAGACAAAAATTGCTTAGAAATGCAGAAAAAGAGGCCATCTTGTAAACAGTTCACAATTTCTCTACAGCTAAAGAAAAATCAAAAAAATATAAGTCCTCTGGAGTGGTAGTAGTCATTGCTTCCTAGATTGCTGATAAACCTTCACAATGAGAACTCTGAGAAATATAAAGACAAACTGTCTTTCTATGATGTTAGCGGATAAATTCAAATGTGTGAACTGGAATGAGAAAACTGACTTCTTTTGGGATACTAACAGAAGGGAATTTTTAGAACAGAAGAAATATTTTGTAGAGAAATATTATGCAAGCTTTTGCAGAATCTGCAAAACCATATCAAATGATGTACCTTCAGAAAACCCTACCTTGGCCATGAAAAAATTCATCTTCAGCAAAATTTTAAAGCAGGAGAAAAGATTATAAGGCACAATACAAAATATACCATTTTTTTGGTCAACATTTGCTTTTGGTAAATATGAACTGTCAAGAGAGATTCAATATACATGTCTGTCAGCAAATACAAACTTACATGTACAAACTTGCTTTGGAATCACTGAAGATATTTATTGGAGGTGACCATAATTTGCAGATATGTCAATTGCACTTTTTTTTCAATTTTAGTTTTGTAAGAATAAATATATATATTAGGGGAGGACAACTTTCTCAAAAGATATCTTACATAAACTGGCCCACACAGCTTTAATGTTTTTTCTTCCGAATTGGATGCCCTACCACAGGCATAGATCTCACCACCTAAAATTAGAAGCTCAGTCTATGAATTAAGTTTGGAGAGAACATTGAGTGCTTACAGCCCATATAATTTTCTCAGTCAAAATCCTGTGATGATCCTGGATATATTCAAAAATGAAGAAGGAAAAAGAAAAATTTTACCATGGGGTAACATAGGGCAGATTTGGGGTGAAATTTACACACGTTACTGAAAATGAGCTCAACTGGGAGCTATTAAAAGGTAGGAAACATGCCACAACATGTACCCTACCATAGCAGACATTCCACACAGGCARCTGGGGAAGTGGGGACTGGGAAAGAAAATATATTAGCAAAATAAGCAACCTCTTACCTCTGCCTGTGAAACGATATTTGACTATGCTTACACTAAGGGCAGAACTGCTTTTAGTCATTCTTGAAAAGCATGTGAAAGTAGGAGTTTTGAAAGAGACCTTTAAACCTGTAACAAAGCAGTCAAAGCTACAGAAATTTTGTAAGTGGTTGTATAATTTCTTAGAACCATTTTAAAAGCCATTTTGTGTAATCAGTTTAGGTTAGGAAGTATCTGACAATATTACAATAAGCCTGCTTTCCTCCACATCTTGTATTGGGAACAAATCTGTCAACAAAACAATCCTCGGGCTCAGGCCCTCATCCAGAAACATTCATTAGGCCAGTAGCTATTAGGACAGTATCCGCAGCTTTTAAGTCAAGAGGACACTCCCTTATCTACAAAAAAAGAGTGGTGCATAAAAAGCCTCAAAATCATAATTACTGGCTGAAATAATTCAAATGTGGGGAGGGAAAGAAGATAAAACTTGTCTCCTTCCTATACTATTTTGTTTTCTGCATCAGAATCATTTTCTAGTGAAGACCGATACAGTGATTCTCATTATATTATAGTGCCAATAAAAAACATCAATTGATTCAGTAGCTGACAGCTCACAATTACATTTCTACCTATAGGGAACTTACACTGAAGTTCTAAAATAAGTAAATGACTTCACCACAAGGAAAAAAAAACATTTTTCCTTCTAATTTCTTGAAGATACTAGAGGAAAGTATTCAAAATGCAGCAATATTAGTTCTCCAGAGTTAGGAGGAAAGAGCTATGCAGCTGAATTTTAAGATCATACATCCAGCAAAAGCTTCTATTTGAAAATAACAAATGACATGAATAAAATAATGGATAAGAGCAGAATGATTTGTGAATTGTTTTTGTTAATCTTGAAATATACTTCAATGGGTGTTTCATTTCATTCTTCAGAGAAAATTATCTAAGATCTACTTTTCTAAATTGTCTGTAAAACAGATGTCTGACCACAGTATCTAAAAAAAAATAGAAAGCAATTAGTGACTATCGTGAAATAGTACACATTTTAGTGATCCTGTTTATTTAGGTAGTGTCAAGTCATCTGGAAAGGAAACTCATCTTTGAAATGCACTTGTCCCCAGACTGGGGAGCTAACTGGGTTGTTTCATTTCTGATGTTTTGCCCTCATGGCAGCACAAGAGACATGTGGTATTTTTTCCCCCCAAGACTACAGTATCTTACAAAATATTAACAGGGAGATATTACCTACAAGGCTTTGCTGAAAAACCCTCATTCCGAGGTATGTTGTAGAACCTTCACAGAGACCTTGCACAATGTACTAAGAGTTAGGTATTTTAATGATTTTAATGTTCATTGCCCTGATTTCTCAATTTTATTCATCTTAACCTCCCGGAAAAGCCACTGACCATTTTCAGTTTATAAAAACATCTACAAAGGATACAAAAGATTCAGATACATTTTAATATTCTTACATGAAGGAGAACACTTCAAAATAATTTTACTGGTTGAGAATTAATAAAGCTACACCAAAATTCAAAGAACAATGCAATTATCTGCATTACTTTCTGGCTGAGTTAGACATCTTGCTGCATGTTTATTTTATTAAAATGTTAAAAGTATAGGAAATAAATATTCCAAGGGAAATCACTTTTAAGAACTTGAAATTACAATGACAAAGAAAAATGAAACATATTTGAAATAACTTGAGTTAGGAAGGAAAAATATGATTGATTTATTACAAGAAAAAAATAGCATGCATAAAGCTAGGCAATGAAAGTGTTTATGTACTTATGATGTACACATGAGAAATACTTCTATTATGTAGATTAAAGTTTTATTGGAATTTAAAATAGGCTGATGCTATTTCGCTTGACTCTTATATTATTAAAAGAGCAGAATCAGTTCCATGGTCTTGGTAAGATTTAAATTATTTTATTGTTCTCTTTAAAGGTAGAAAAGCCTTTTATAAAGAAAAAAGTATACATTATTTATAACACTGGAGTAGATCAAGGRGGAAACTGCATTTAAAAGAACAATGGAACAGTTTAAATAATATTGAACAATGAAAGGAAAAATTATTTTTGGCTTTTAACGATACCAGTAAAGGTTAGGATATGGCCAAAAAAAAAAAAAAAACTTGTTTTGTAGCCATGTGGAATACAAGATACAGTATTTAGTATCTGAACCAAAGAGATTGCAATATTTATCTGTGAGGAATAGTCTATATAAAGAAGGAACCCCAAACAGCCTTACAGTAAATGCACAATCACGTGTGCTTTATCAAGCATTTTATTTCCTCTGTCACTCTAAGATAGTGACAAAAGCAAAAGCCTTTTTCAGGGTTGTTTTTTTTTTGACTCCCTTCTCTTCTCTGCTGCCTTAATGCTCCCTAGATTATTTGATTTTTCCGCCCCCTCCCCCCCTTGTAAGTAGAAGGAAAAAACTTCTTCCCCAAATAGCAAGGATGGGCAACAAGTATTATTTGATTGCCCAGAACTTCTGCTTCTCTGGCAAGGATCTGCATACCAATGCTGGCTGAGTTTACTCGGCACGACAGCGTGTCTCTTAGAAAAAGCATGTTTAAAGAAGGCCCAACAGAAAGCAGAGAGGCTTCAGGAAGCCTGGCCCATTCCCTGCCAGCTTGCCAACAAGGCTAGTGGTCCGTAGGGCTGGAGACCTACACAAACCCAGCCGAGGGGACAACAAATCCTGTCAGCCCTGACAGCTGAAGCTCCTGCCTCCCCTCGCCACTAGCTTCTCCGCAAGAGCGGGTCTGAGGGACTTGGCTGTTAATCCCAATATTGCTCCCCCTCACAGCCAGAATTCATCCAGATTCTGAAATATCATATCATCCCAAAGTGGTGTGTCTTTCCTCCACACGGTCACGTCCACAGGCAGAGGAACCAACAGGGCAGCGGGTGGCATCTTCCTGCTCTCCAAAGGGAGAAGGAAGAGAACATCTCATCTTAGGAAATTCAGYGATGGACTTAAGTTATTGCTGACCTGTTAGTCATTAGGGGGCAAGACATCAGGTGAGCTATTCGGATTTTTATTGCATGTTCTGGAAAATGCCAGTAAGTACTAGCGTTATGTTAAAGTGAGATTGAAAGACAGTCAAACAAAAAAGCAGCAAGATGAGTTCTGACAGCCCTTCCCAGAACCCTAAAATATTACCGCAATATTTCTTTGGAAAGAGTTAGTCTAAAAAACAGAAGTTTGAGAGAACTTCAATATGTTACCATTGAACAAAGGAAGGAGCTCTGAAAGAAGAAAGAGCAAGTGGTGATCGGTTCTTTTTCAGTTAGATTAAACAAGTTTCTTACTCTTCAGGAGTCAAAGCTCAAAATAATGAAGCTTATGATAACCCTAACAAAAAGAAACCCTTTAAAACTCCAGAATTATAATGTAATCATCCAATACTTCTATTTGTAAATTATCCACAATGCTGTACAATTGATTTTCTTGGAAATCTATACATACGTTTCCTAACACTGTGTTTAGTACTTCTCCTCTCATCAACATATGAAGAAATTATGCAGGAAACTTTCAATAATAAGTGATTCTTTGCATAATTTTCCCATGCTACAAAGAGAGACCTCTGATATGACCCTCCTCTTCTCCAGTATTTTGTATTCTCTTTTATCTTTTTTTTATTTCTCTCTCTGATCAGCACTTTATCTGTCAGATCCCAGTTAGAGGCTGTAGAAAAAGTTTTTTTTTGAGTAGCAGGCTGAAAATGACCAAAACCTTACTTAATGAAGCACACATTTCGATGCTAGAATCTGGAGAATGTTTTCCTTGTCAGATTTGCTTGTCAGATATTATCCTTGTCAAATGCATGCTCTTACACAAGTAATCCTCTATAGCTCACAAAATAATTTAGCCCATAAAATGTATATTATATTTCTCTCTTTAAGAGAGGAGCAGAAACATAGAAGACATCCTCTACTTCTAGCTAAGGCCTTTTAGCAGTCACCTCTTCCCCAATATTTATACCCCCTCCCCCATCAGTTTCAGGAGACAAAAAAATCCACACCATTGCTGACTTCACGCATACAACAGAAATTTGTGTGTATTGTGGAAGGCAGGGGAAAGAAGATTTAAGGGTAAAGAAGAAGAATGTTTTGGAACTCTTCATCAAGAGAAACAGGCTGTCACATCTTAAGTTGAATTTTAATTTAGTTTTGGGTAACCGTAGATTAGTGACACCTAGCCTTGTACCTATGACAACCCTTTCATTAATCCAGCCATGACTGAGAGTCCTCAGGTTCAGTCCAGTCTGTAAGGACACTTGCCTTTGCCTTGGTGTACTGTGACTACTTGCCAGAAGTGCATTAAGCAACATCTTTGACACATATGGTGATATATGGTTTGTTCTTTTATCCTCTCTCTGGAGAGAAATAGTATACAACTCATATTATTCAAACTGAAACATTTTAGTTGCTTAAAAATTTGTTGCTGTGAGAATAGCAGAAATACAATTCTTGTTGTGTTTGAAAATAAGATGATAGCTTATGTGACAGTTACATGGGAGTTTATGCTGTAACCTAAACTCAGATTTTCATAACAAATCTTTAAAGAGAACAGAAATTGAAATGACAAATATGATTAGTATTTTCATTAATTTAAATAAGGCAAATTAGCAGATGTTACACAGTCTTCCTGAGCTGCATTCTATGAGCATGTCAATACAATCCCTGCCATTCCAAATATTCTACTTTACAAATGCAAAATTCATTTCTAAAAGTCACTGCCACCATTCACTTAATTTCAACTGTTCTGATGAGCTCTCCTACCAGCAGCCTCATCTCAAAAATTAATAATGGAGGTGGAGAAGATTTGCCATTTTCCACAAAAATCCCTCTCTCTTGTATATCACAGACAATCAAACTGAAAACTCTAAGCAACTGTATTCAGTGGATTCTTTAGAACTGGAAGTCTTTTTCACGGAGAGCTTATTTAAACAGCATTCACTCAGTTTCAACATTGTACCTACACTGGCAGCTTCAGAAGAAGCTGTAAATTGCAAGAAAACTGGATTGTACTCTCTTGAACAATGCTCAGTTCCTGGTACACAACAGATAGCCACATACGTATTGTTTCATTTTTAAGAAGAGATCTTAAAGCATATTTATTGTGAAGTGATCATTAGGAATAAAACATTTTTCCCCACACATTGCTATCCCAGTGCATCAAATATCCACAAATTTCTGTAGAAAGCCAAGCCACCACACAATGCAAACTCATTCAGTTGCCTCCACAAAACAGAACAGAAAAAGAAAAAAACTGATGACAAATCAGTTCTTTGACACTGTGACTGGCACTAGGATTAATATTTATTTATATCAGACAGTTCTGCATGATCTTCAGTCAAAACAAAAACAACAACAACAACAACAACCCCACCTTACTCACTTTTAAGCAGCCACTTGTAAGCTTCCTGAGAGCGAGACAATATGGTCATTGCACATGATAAAATATCATGTATGCATATGGTACAATATAAGTAAAAGGTCACCTAAACAGAATTCCTATTGAATATAAACAACTATTTGCACACCCTTCATTCCCCTTTGTATCAGAGATATGCCTAGTAGCATGACATCTGACTCAACCTGATGGGAAAAAAATTTGTTAGACATGTCTTCCAGAGTAAAACCAGAGTAAAGAAATATCAGCAACATTAACATTCCTACTACTCCCTGTTTTATTAATTTACCTCAGTTCCCCAGCCAAAAATCAGGATGAGTGAAGACTGCAGCATCTCACACAATTTTATGAGAAAAACCCTTCAGAGTATTTGCAATAGATTCTTCAAGTACTACCATAAGACAGTCAGCCAATAACACCTGGGTGTTTTCTGACAGTTAAGTCCTCCTTGTACTTTGCACTTCTCTATGAATTCAAGAAACCGGTCCCATGTTTTCTTCTAGAAAGAGAAACAGGTTTTGTCTAGATGAAACAAATAATGACTAGTCATTTTTGTTTTTCATGTACCATTTGACCATTGCTCAGCATCATCGTGTTTCTATACGAAGTATGAGATTTTTACATCCTAATTAAGAGAGCCAGAAAAGAATTCACAGCCCAGAGAACTGTGGTCACCTTGACTGGTCTGTGCTCTTCCAGTCCTTGGCTTGCCATGGCTATTCAAACACACCACTCTTGTGCCTGCAACTATAGCATTTAAACTAAGACAGTCAGCACCTCTTTACTCTCACCCTCTGTTTCACACTGGGTTCCTATGCACTCGGTCATCCACCCAGGCTATGTCTGCTTTACCAATAGCACAGTGCATGGGGGAGCAGGTTTGCAGAGAAAAACAGTGGCACTGAGGAACTAGTGCCTACATAGTATATGTACGCTTCGTAGTATATATGATTAGCTCTAGTCTGAGCCTATGGATTGAACACCCTCTGGCAGTTGGAGTGCATTAGGTGTGCTTCTGAAATGCATATGTCAGATGATTTCCTCCAAAAGGAATCCAGTTTGGGCACTTGGGGACCATTCCCCAAAATAAACCAGAGCACGGATGTCTGGAAATTAGTTTCCAAAGTTCACTCTTCAAATAAATTAAAACACGAATGAAGATGTACCCACAGCACAGAAGTAAATCCACACTTAGCTCCACTTCATGAAAAAACAACAGCCACTTTAAATCATACTAATGTAACTACTATTTGAATGTTAGCTCACTCATATGAATAATCTCATAAATTCAGGAGACTACACTGAAATCAAGTTTTGCACATAAGAAAGCATTTGCAGAATCTGGATTCCACAGGAGAGCTAAGGCTATTATTTCCCTTCCCTTAAGTCCCATTTTATTTTCCAAACTCCCTTCCTTCAAATTGTTCTTCATCCCTTCAGATGTGTCAAGAGTCTATTTTGTTTAGATGACATCTCAGTTGTGTTTTTTTTTTTTCTTTTAATATGGATTCAGATGTCAAAGGGCCAATAATTACTTACACTGCAACTGATCTTGATCTTAAGAGGACTCGTCTCTGGATGCAACTCTTACACTAAACAAATAAAATTTATTGAATTAAGTTATTGGTAGGCATCATTTTTTGATAAAACAGGCCAAGTGTCAATTCTTAGGTCTCATGCCTCCAAGCCTTTTGAGGGGCATGTTATCCTCAATATTTTTCTAACAAAAAGGTGCAATTACTGCATACAGTCATCCCCCCGCCTTTTTTTTTTAATGAATCTGTGGACACTGTTTGTTCTGAATAATCCCACTTATCAGTTCTATTCTATTTGATAGATCTTCCATTAAAAGTTTTGATAGTCTTGTTTGAGTGAAATCTCTCTACTGATCTTTCTGAACATCCTTTACCTTGAGAACCCTATGGGAGGATCCACCTGCCCTCATTCCCATGACATAGCCCATTAAGAGAAAAGAATTGATATATGTTAGTTTTCCTTGCTCATCTGAACAATACAGGGACATCAGTATGCAAATAGGATTAGCGTCCTAAATAATGGAACTTGAAGACCCAATCTGGTCACAATTTACACAGGTCAGTTTTACCTCTGACCTCAGTGTGAGAGAAATACTGAATCTTCTTGTTACAAAAAAAGAGCCTAAAGAAGGATTTTCATCCCTTCAGCTTGATTTTTTTTTTTTAAAAAAGAAACTCAGATAACCACAAGTAGCAGAGAGGTTTAATGCTGTTTTTATCCAACTACTCCTGACTGAAAAAGAAGCAGTGATCCAATACGCAGATAAAAATCAAAGCTATGCCATTTGAATATAAACAGTGAAACAGTCCATGAGTTTGTCTCATTTTTATTTCACAAAAGTGTTTACCAAAATGTTCTTTGAATGTCTTATTTCCAATCAGGTCTTGTCTGCTAATGCTATGCCTTGCTGAGTAGACAGTTTCAAATGTCAGGCAGAACTTGATGGCGTGTCACGTGTATTTAAGAAATAATGGAATAGTCACTTACCAATGACTAGCCTCGTTCACATTCATTTGACGTTGAGTTAAAAGCAGATCTTCCAGAGAAATGGAAGCAGAGACTGCCAGAGCTGAAAATTCTCAAAGCACTGCACACAAAGTGCTACCACAACACTACCTGCAGCAAACCTGCATTTAAACATTGCAATATGTGTGTTCATTCCCATCTGTGAGAAGCTAAAGACCAAGCACAGCTAATTTTTATTCCTGGGAGAACATTACCTCATCAATTATTTCTAGGAGACTTTCATTTCAGTTATATTTTATGTCCATCAAGATTCTCAAATTAAAAAGATTCAGATAATCTGTGGACACTGCCAAATTGAGACTAGCTAGTCATGAATATATTACTTAATAGCCATCCCCTGCAAAACCTACTTTCCTTTTGTTATGCAGCTTATGTGTCTGTACTATAATATATTGAATAGCAACACACATTCCAGAACACACTAGTGGATCATTAGAGAATATTAAACACAAGAGTAACCAACCTCAGTAAATGAACTGGCCCAGATTTTCCTTGCATATCTCAATTTGGACAAGCACTAAAAGTAGTTCAAGGAGAAAGATGCTGTAGTTTTGACAAAACTTCAGTAGATTAAATCGCTTCAGTTGATTGAATATACATGAAAATTGTCAAAAAGGAGAAAATTAGGTGCTGTATGAGATAGAGTTCTTAATTTGTAAGTATGGTGAACTTGGTAACCCTGAAAACTTGTCATAGAGGGCATTAAGGTCACAGGTTAGAATATTCAATTCAGCCATCAGGAGAGACATTCACAGATTGTAACTGGTTGTCAGAAGCATAACAACAAAATTTATTGGTAATTCTTGCTCAAATGGACATGATCACTTTTATCCACATGCTGAGAGGAATGGGCCAACAGAACTTTATGAAGTCCAACAAAGATGAATGCAATGCCCCACGCCTGGATGGAGTAACCCCAGGCATCCATACAGACTGCAGGGTGGGACTACCTGCAGAAGAGGGACTGTTTGTCCTGGTGGATGAGGCATCATGACATCCTTGAACAAAGACTGTCAACTGCATACTAGGCTATATTAGCAAGACCATAGCCCCCAGGTCCAGGGAAATGATTATTTCCCACTACACAGCACTTGTAAGATCACATCTGAGTCCTGTGTTCAGTTTGGAGCTCCCCAGCACACAAAAGACATACTGGAACAAGCCCAGTGGAGGACCACCACGAAGGTTAGGGGGCTGGAGCACATGGTGTATGGGGACAGGCTGGGGGGGACTGGGTGTGTTCAGCCTGCAGAAGAGAAGGCTGAGGCATGATCTAGCAGCTGCCTTTGACTATTTAAAGATGAACTGTAGAGAAGACAGAGGCAAACTCTTCTCAGAGGAACACAGCAAAAAGACAAAACCTAGGAGAGCAGGATTTTCTAAAAAGAAAGAGGTGTGCTAGCTCAGTGGCCCAGACTGAAAATAAAAACCCACCTGGAAGAACACAGAAGGCGGCGATGCAACTAATCCTCCTACTGTAGCTCTTAGAGAGCTTGGGGTAGTGTTGAGGCTACCAGAACTCCTCAAGGGATGTAGCCTTGGAGGAATGAGTAAGTTATACAGACTGATGACAAACAGGAACAGGAGTGGGAAGAAGCGAATTCTGAACACCAATGTAGATGTGGAAGTAAAACATGCACGCAGCCTTCATCTTCTGAGCTTTCCCACACAATTGCTGCTTGTAGCACACTGAAGAAGTACGGTTAGTTTCATGGATGTAGTTTTACAAAGAGACCTTCACAGCAGATTTCTCCTAAGCAGCTCTCAAACATCCCAAGTTTCCCAGTATTTCCTTTTCCTTGTATTTCCCATTGTAAGGAGAGAAGCTAATGGCACCTTCTTCCAGAAGCAGGTTTGTGCCTTTCTCCAGGAGCCTTTCATCCAACAGTTGGCTCTGGAGGTGATGACTCTATGATATGGCACCAGTTCTATCCCAGCAAGGAATCATCTGGTTGTGATTTCTGAAATGAAAGAGAAGAATGCTTGCCCCTGGAGAGCTGAGAGTAGATTGCTCCTGTAGTCATTCATTCAGTTTTTGTTTGTTTTTAAGTGACTAATGATTCTCCTCAGTCATCGCATAATACCTTATCAGGGGACAAAGGAAATTAATTTTCAGTGTCAGAAAAATGAATGAAATACAGACAGCTGTGAGATTTGTAAGGAGAAAGAGGTTGGCTCACAAATTATCTATTTATGGAAGCTGACACACACTGATCCAAGGGTCAGACTGAAGTTAGCTAGGTGATACAGAAAAACCTGGACTGAGTGGCAAGGTGGCCAGGCACAGAAGTTCAGAGCAGTGCAGCAGCATCATATTCATCAGCTGCGGTCAGACAGCAGAGAGCCAGCCTCCGAATTAAAGGATCTGGTTGAAGGATGGCAATAGCTAACAACTGACCAGAGATAAGGGGAAAAGGAGGAAAGAAAAAAGAAAGGAGCCAACAGACATTAATCTTTGGGAAGGAAATGAAACCCTTAACCTAGATTTGTACAGATCAAAGCTTTTACTTCAGTAGGTACTGTGCTTCCTGTATGATCTAAGGATTTCATATCTTGTCTTCTGTGGGGAGAACTGTATAACCTATGCCCTGTGCTTGCGAAAGCCCAGACAGATACACATACAATTATAGAAGTTGTGTCCTTCCATTCATTCCTCTTATTTCTGTGTTTATGTCATCCTTTTGCCTCCACCAGTCGGTGTATGGTGGATGCAGCATCCACAGACACTTGAACAGCTTCATGAAATGCTCTCAGAGCATGGAGGTTGTCACAGCAATATCGCAGTGAGTAATGTATCTGAGACTCTCAGAGATCTCACCACCTGGTTGACGTTTCCTTTTTGGTGTCAGAATAGAGTGGCTACTTCTATAAGCGCTCCTCCCATTCAGATTTTTTAAATCTATGAAAGAGCCGTATGTCAAAAAAATTCTTGGAGTCACATTAGGCTTTCAGTTCCACCTATAGATGTTCTTTTGACACAAAAGCTCAGTAAAAATTTAAAAGAATTTTTAAAGATGAAGAAAAATGTTTGGATTCTGAATCTTAGTAGGCTCAAATTTAAGACCAAGCTTTAAATGAAAAAAGTAACCATCTTAACAGAGATGAAAAACTATGGAGGTAGCAGCACATATTTTGGGGCTAGAGTTCCCTATCCCTTTGTCATGCTTGTATAAACATCACCACATTGAATGAGATGTCCAGAAGCCAACACTGCATATGGTAGAACAGCTTTCAGTTCTTCAGAGGTTTTCACAGCACCCAACTCAGTGTATACAATATAAGCATTCATATAATGACAACAGTCTCCCTTTAGAGCTCACGGAAAGGACGGCTCAGAAAATTAGGGTCTTGAGGCACACTGTCTCAAGGAGCCTGCCATGCTCATCATGACTAGACTTCCCACATAACCTCATAAATCAGATATCCATGAGGTAGCATCTCTGTTATTTCATGTCAGCTCAAAACCGAGCAATAGATAATTTGTGGAAAAAAACTGTCTTCCTTTGGCAAATGTAACTCTTTACACTAACATTTGTTCATTGTCTTCATAACTATCTAAATTTAGAGCCTAATGTCTCAGCTAAAAAGTCACCCACAAGTGTGGAACTAGTATTTTATATGTATAGAAGCATGTAACAAACTCACTGAACTTGCTAGAAATCTAAAAAAAAAAAATCTTAGAACATATACATGTATAATAACAGTAGATTGCTCATCAAGATTGTAAAAATGTTGACAGATTCATGTGTCCAGTTCACAAACCAGTTTCCTTCTCATCAGATTAAAAAAAAGTTATGCCCTGTTTATTGCATTGTGACCGAATATAGCTTTTGACTCCATTCAGCATTTCTCACAGGCTTTGCATGATCATCTAACAAAAATATTTCCACAGGATTAATGACATGATACTTGATTTCTGCAGGCAGAATTGCATATTAGAAACTCACAAATACCTATAATTAAAATTGATTCCAACAATACAGATAGCACTATATTTTTCTACAGTACCCTAGTTTATAAGCACATTCTAAATTATGTATAACTACACAAGGCTAGTCTTTAAAGGAATGTATTATTAATTTGTTGGCTAATTTGGTTGGCTAATCATTGGCAATAAAGACTTGCAATAATCTCAAATGTACATATTATATAATTATGTTAGGCTGGCCACAAGAACAATAGTTTTAAAGAAGATCATTTTATGGGCAATAGTGTGAAAGTTGTTATTAAGCACAGCAGCAGGACTAGCTTCACAGCAGTGGGTCTGTACTACAAGAAAACCTCCACAGGACTTTACCGACAGTAAGCAAGTTGTGCTATTTGTTTCTGGGGTCTTATCATCAGTGTACCTCACTAATGCCTCAGCCAGCAGAATGGTCACCTCTTTGGGCATCTGGGATAGCAAGATTTAATAAGTTATTTTGTATGAAAAGAATAACTTCAGCCTCACAGTTCTTGAAACTGTGTCAGCTGGGCAGGTGGGAAATGAAGACTCAGGTTTCAGATAAACACTTGGGATGTTCAGGGAGATAGGCGAACTCTTTGTAGGGCCAGCTTTTTGAAATATAAATCAGCTATAACATGGTACCACTACATGCATAAATATACCCAATTTAAAAAAAAAAAAAAGGCAAGTTCAAAGTGAAGTCCTTATCTAAAAAAGCTGCTTCAAGTTCTATTCAAAAATATTTTTGTATCAATTTAAGTAAACTTGACCTTTCAGTTGCTTAGAATCCACTTTAACGTAAACCAGAAGTAGACCAAAACAATGGCAAGGGTATGGTCAAACTGAGACGAGAGAGGCGGTGTAAGGAATCACACAAATGAAGGAAGGGAACACACAGTCAGTTACTGCTAGTTTTCACTCAGGCAACAGTAACATCCTAAACCACCCTCACCCACTCATTTGAGAGCTGTCTTGGAACATCTAGATTAAAATGGAATTGAGCTGAACTGATAACCATTTGATAAAAGGACAAGTCCTACAAGAAACCATAGGATATGCTTAGAAGAAAGTTACAAGTCACAATTACATCAAGTGATTTTTATTTCAGGGGAAGCTGTCTTGCCAGAGCTACTCAGCCTGCTTTTTAACCCATGACCGGCAAGTAATCCACATCTGCCATCTCTTATAACTTGAAAAACACAGGTCAACTATTCCCCTTCCTTCCTCCTTTTGTTTTGGAGGGCAAAGGGAGGAGAGTGAGAAAGAAGCCAAATGCAGAAACTTGATCCATTTCTGTCAACAGCAGCTACAAACCAGCTTACCACCTGAAAGGTACAGCCACAATCCAGTCTTTCTACTGATTTTACTGGTGGTTTACTGGAAGGAGGAATGAAGGACTGATTCCCCTTCTCAGCAAACAACAGCACAGAAATCCTCTCAACTGATTTATTCAAAAAACTTAAAGTTTACATCACTAACCTTTATTTATACGTATACAAATGTATAAGCTTTAAAATGTAGATATTCTTAAATTTGTTTGGAAATACTTACTTGCAAGAGTTCTTATGGCTGCATCTGACTGCAACTTTCAACTTCTAGTGTAAAAGTAACAGGAAAACATGCCAAAACTTAGCACATAAAAAGGAAAATCTCAGTAGGATTAGGGAAATAATCAGTTTGTTAATATGCATATGAAGCCCAAAGTAGGTTTGCAGTAGTCAAGTTTGATTTCAAAGCAACTTTTTTTTTTCTCGTTTTCAGTCAGTAATATTTCTCTGGAGATTTAAGTTTTAATTTCCTTGTCCCATTCAGTGCAAAGTTTCAAGAATTCAATTGTATTAGACATATGTATAAAGACTGCTTCTTCCATAAATCTCAAGTCTAAGCACACCAGTGGCTGACTGGGTAGACACTCAACTTTCAGTATTAAAAAAAATCTTATACCCCAAAACACAATTTTACTAATATTTAATGAATCTGTCACTCAAAGAAAAATGTGGTCTGCAATGCCAGTGTTATGGGCATCGGAAGAGAATAGTGTATTGATTTTGTTAAACTCCCTTTTTTCCTTCTATCATTAAAAAAAAAAAAAAAAAAAAAAAAAACTTGAAAATGATAGCAGTGGTAGACTCTCAAAGTGCTTCAGGATTCTACACTACAAGGTCATCAAAACTGAATTGCTTCAGCTCACAGAAAAATGTCCCACTGAAATTTTTTAGCTGCTTTGCAAGTATGGTAGTTACAATGTCATGCAGCAGTAGAGACACAAGTGGTTTAGCTTAAGACATTTATAGACACTTTATAAGGCAAGGTCATAAACCATTTAGGCATGAATTATGAAACATTGAAAAGGACATTGTTTCCTCAAGCAAAGTCAGAGGAAATGGAAGCTGCAATAAAGAAACTCTTGCACTTTTCATAATAAAAACATAACTGACTCTCATCACCCACAAGGAAATGCTGTGAAGATCTCTAAGGAAAGGCTGAAAGAGAGTGACAATTGCTTCGCTGTGAGTGATGTTAAAAGCATAGTAAGGATACATGGCAAGAATCTGGAAGATGAACTCCAAGGTGGCTGAGAAACCTTATTCAGTATAAGTGTGTCGGTGAGACACTGGAAAAGTTTAGAAAAGATATCAAAAATACATTCTTTGTTACTGTGTTACAGTAAACACCAGTCTACTGCACTCATTGAAGAGAAGGCACTGAGGGCAAAAATACACAAAAATAGATCAAGAAAGAATTAATTTTCTGATATCTCATTTTACTCTTCAGAGAATTTCGTCTCTCCTAGACTCAGTGCATAATAAGTTCTATAGAAAAAAAGAGGAATTTTTTGGTTGATGCCTAATGAAAACTTGGCTACTAGCTCAGTTTCTCGTTCTGCTACTGAAAAAAAAAAGGAGGGGGGGGCAGCTGAAACCTTTATCCATCTGTCCATCTGTAACATCTCCTTTTTTACTTAGGCTGAAAGAAGGCAGGTCAGTTTAGTCATGATTCTGAGGTAAGAAACACCTTCAATTTCCATGAGTACATTAACCAGAAAAATGGTACCCTAGTCTTAGCTAAGCAGATTCTACATACAAGCACTTCACATTTGCCACCTACAAAAGTGAGAAAAGTATCACATATTGAGACCCTTCTGCATTAGGGAAAGGCTGTAAATTAGTCAAGTAGGTATTTTTAAGAAATGGTACTGCATTATGTTTTATTTTGGTGTAAATATTTGATAGAAGTAGATAGAGGCTAAATATGAGAAATACAAGATTTAACAGATATTGCATATGTACCAGTCTCAGGCCCTAAAAAAAAATCCTTCTTGTGTACACACAGATCCTAGTTTTATACTATATATAGTATCAGGTTTAAAAAAGTTCACTTAGCCACAGAAGACGAAATTTTACATGCTTTCTTTACCCCATGACCCTGCAGGTTAACAATGAAATAGCAGCAAAATAGGGCACTTATAAAAATACTTTAAGTATCACTTGACAAAATCTGTGCACAGCACGTAAATCATCATTGGTCTTTCCCCTTCTTTTAATCACATGACATTTCTCAGGAATATATTCTTCCTAGATATTCATTATTGCAAAGTACACTGGATTAGGCAGGGCTTTTCGAAGAAGATGGAAGATAGTTTGCCTTTACCACATTATAGCTTCCTCAATATAACATTTTACTGAAATACAGAATCACAGAATCGCTGAGGTTGGAAGGGACCTCTGGAGATCATCTAGTCCAACCCCCCTGCTCAAGCAGGGTCACCTAGAGCACGTTGCACAGGATCGCGTCCAGGCGCGTTTTGAATATCTCCAGAGAAGGAGACTCCACAGCCTCTCTGGGCAACCTGTTCCAGTGCTCTGTCACCCTCACAGTGAAGAGGTTTTTTCTCATGTTCAGATGGAACTGCCTGTGTTTCAGTTTGTGCCCGTTGCCTCGTGTCCTGTCGCTCGGCACCACTGAAAAGAGTCTGGCTCCATCCTCTTGACACCCTCCCTTCAGATACTTGTACACGTTGATAAGATCTCCTCTCAGCCTTCTCTTCTCCAGGCTAAACAGGCCCAGCTCTCTCAGCCTTT